>NC_143406.1:0-328500 GCF_052110815.1 Crocodylus siamensis | reverse complement strand
TCAGGGCAGCGTCTGGCAGGGTCGCGTCATATATGGAGAGCCAGTTGCCAGAGTTGAGGGCACAGTAGCCGAGCAAGTGAGGTGTCTTGCTGTGGCTCCAGAGATAGTGTTTGAGCCCCACTCCAGACTTGTGCTGAAGACTGCCTCCAACCCAACCTCTCTCTAATCCACTGGGCCTGCTGCCTTCATCCTCCCATGGAAATGGTCCCCAGCCTCTGGATACAGATCATTTCACTTCCATAACCCAAACCACAACACTGAGCTCAGAAAATCCCCTTGGCCAGCCCAAACTGGCATGGTACCCGTCTGCCGCTGGAACAGTGAAGGGGATTGACACCTTTCTGTGCAATGCACGGTGCTTGCTTGTGTGGCCACGTCTTACAGGCTTACGGGGTGGGGAGAGGCTGACAACGTTAAGGTGCCTTCTAGAAGCGGATCACAAATTTTAGTACCAAGCATATGCAGGATGACCTCAGCATCGCAAACCCCGTTTATAACAAACTGCTGCTTTTAGCAGGGTTTGCAATATGGCGGGGGGAGGGGGGGAAGGGAGAGCTTGTGGGGCAGAGCGCCTCCATGAGAGATGAGAGCCTCTGGCCTGCCCTGCGCCTTTCTAAGCAGCTCATGTGGGGCGGCAGCTCCGTCCAGTTTCTGGCTGCCACTGCTGCAGACCCCCCAAGAGTTGGAGTGTAATTAAATTCGAACCCTGGCTTTTAGCCATCCCAACAGCAGGAATTCCTTATTAAGATGCAGCAAATTTGACTAACTGTACTGTAGTGAGTGCTCTCGTGCAATGAGTGCTTGTCCCATCCACCCTTGCGGTTTGCCACACTGAGGTTGTGCTGCACTTGATAACTGCAGCGTTCCGCTGCTCTCTCGAACCGTCTGAGGTTTTGCAGCTTTAATTCTGTCTCGGCCCCTTTTGCTTTAGCAAAGTTCTCTCTCAAAATATTCTCAGCTTTGTATCTTGACCACACAGCAGTTGAACTTTTTTCTCATGATCTATATGCAACATTAGCAAACTGATGATTGAAGTCTCTGTCAAGTCTTTGGGTTCTTCTGCTCTGTCTTGATGGCATGATGGAGCAGTCCTTGGCACTATGCTGAAGAATATGCACACAACAAACTTATAGAGAAAGTGAAAATATTTACGGTCCTGGATTTGGAGCCACTCAGTGTCTGTTTGGAGATACAGCCACAGGTTCCACCTCCCACGGCACGCCCGCCGCCAAGCTCTGCATCAGGATGACAAGGCGAGAGGAGACGCCCACAGTATTTTAGGTCACCTTGACACATCATCTGAACATAATCAGCGAAGGCAACGTTTAATGCCGTCAAATTGCTGGCACCTGAAACTGCCCCTGCCCTGGCATTAACTTTAATTGGATGGAAAAGCATCTTCTGGGTACTAACCATTCAGGAAGAGCACAGACCATCTGCAGATGCTTCCTCAGCCTGACAAAGGGTTTTTATACCCAAAAGCATGCAAAGAAGAATTTTTCCAACTATTTGAGTTGATCTAATAAAAGGTATCGGATTTACCCAACGAGCCTTGTCTGCCCCTGGATACTAAGACAGGACATCCATTGCTGCCTCTGAAATATGCTAAAGCACGGAAAGGTCACTTCTGGTGTGACCCCTGTGGAACAACACGAGAGCTCCTCCTATTGCCCTGGGATGAGTGAGGCATCAATAGTCATTGTCCTGAGATTTGTACGAGTTTGCCTTGAAGACGAGTGTATACAGCAGTGATTCTCAGCCAGTGGCTGAAAGAGTTTTTTGCCTAAAAACGCCGCTGAATTGAAGCAGTGACTGTGGTAGGGTTGCATCTCAGGAGAGACTGAAGTCATTTCTAATAGCCAGACAGTGCCACAGTAGATACCTTTTGCAGCTGAGCTGGGAGATGAAAGCCATGGACTCTGTCAGGTAACTGATCTGAGTTACAAGTAAAACTATTGATGAGAGGATGAAATACTGGTCTTGGGTTTATTCACACATTTGATAGTAACTGAGAACTGCCACGTGTAATAGCCCGGGCAGATTAAGCTGCTCATTCAAACCTAGGAGGAACACCACCCACCGTGCACAGCTTTGCACAGCAGAGACGTCAGGACACTTGCAGAAGAGCTGACCGGTTCAAGGCTGTAATTGTGGCTCGGGAGGAGCAGAGTGTTTAAGTGAGAACTGAGCTATGCTTCTGTTATCGGTAAAGCCCGGGGAAGCTGCCGCCTGGTGCTCGCATTGTTTTCATTGCCATCTGCAGACTCGGTGCACGGATGGCTTTAAGCCCTGGCGTGGCTGTATGTCTGTGTTTGTGTAACAAGACTGGGCCTCTGCCTGCGTGCCTGCATCAGGCCGGGGTTGATGTGGTGTTTTGTTGGGGAAGACCGCTGCCTCAGTTGAATTCTCTGCCGGGCACGTTAGGGACACCAGGTCCCCTCTAGTGTCCCGGGGCGGGGGTAGGCGGCGCGGGGGAGGGAGGTCGTTCTGTCCATCTCTTTGAGTTTCATAAACAAGTGCGATTTCCCTCATGTACTGATGGCGTGGGGAAGAGAGAGGGCCATGGTGAAGGCAGGAAGCAAGGACAGCACAAAAAGGGAACGGGAAGAGGAAAGCCCCCCTCTCTTTTTTTCTCCTCTCCTGTCCTGCCTTCCTGCAGACCTAGTCCATGGTCAAGCCATTACAGAAGGAAATGTTCCAGATAAGATGACTTTGTTCAGAAACACCTCCCCCCCCCACCCCAACTAGAGTGCAGTAGTTTCAGGGTCTGATCCTGTTTCTGTTGAAAGCAATGGGAGGCTTTAGGTGCTGAGTCCCCAGTGCCTCTTCTGTCTCTTTTGATGGTCCATGTCCAGTAACTGAGGACCCAGTAGGACCCCCCCCCCCGGCTCCCAGGATTATGCATCACTGCTCAAGGGAGCTGATCAGAAATGAACTTTCCATCAGGCAGAGCAGTCTAATACTGAGACACTTAGTTTTGTCCCAAGAAGGTAAAAATATTAACATGCTTAACAGAGTGCTGTGCTAGTTAACTGGGCCCCCGGGATTTTGAGTCTCCTCAGTCTGAGCAGAGTCCAGCAGGCCATTCCTCTGGCTCAGCGTCTCGCTGCACGCTCTTGGGAGGCTCTACTCCTAGGTGGCATCCCCCCAACCTGGACTCAGCTTGGCCTGATGCCAGCCCTTCCGAGTCCTCGCGGCTTACACCTCCCCATCTCCCCAGCAGGTAGGTGCTCTGGATAATGTTTAAGTCTCCAGGGGCATGGCATGCATGGAGAACGGTTTTGTACAAGGTTTCTGAAGTCGCAAGTGTTCTCCACTTGGCAACACGAGAACAAGCAGGTCTGGATAAACATCATCGTTGTGCACATTGCGGAGTACTTTCTGGGGTGGGGTCAGGTCTTCAGAGGAAGTCCAGGTTCCTTCTGCAGCTCGTAATTTGTCTTCTGAACCACGCATCTTTCCAGCTCAGCTTCCTTTCTTTGACCCTGGCTGATCACACAATTAAGGCAAGCCCCCCTGCTGTGAAAGCCTGCCTATCTCTCCTGGCCAAGATTTCCTATGTGTTGCCCTGAGTTTCCTCTATGGCTTTGTTAGTCTGTTTATATGTCCCCTGCTACCAAAGCCTATGCCTCTTTGTTCAGCCCCTTGGTAATTTTCCACTGCTCCTGACTCCAGCCCCACTGCAGAAGCATTTGGTTGTCTGCACAGGCAGACTTTTAAGAGCATCTATTCCATTGCTCAGGTAGATCTAGTGTAGCCACGTGGCAGCGAGTCTCACTAGTCCATTCACCCAGCCTAGGTATAGTTACCTAACACACTGATCCTTGCTCGTCTATTCTCCATTGCCTGCATGTGTTTCTGGAAAAAAGGTAACCCCCTGACGTCAAGTGGCTACCAGATTAAACGGGTAAACTGAGTCACATACAGTGTTTCACGACTATGCAGAAATGTCCCACATTCTCCACACATGCTTTGAGACCAACAACTACTGACTGCAGTCCACATTATAGACATATGGCAGGCAGTTTTACTCATGCCTGTTTGCAGAAATTTAAGTATTTCTTTGGAAAATTGGGGAGCATGGAAAATAGCAATGCATTAAAATATTTATTTATTTAAAAGCCCCTTTCTGATACAAAAGTTGTTTGATTTGATCTGCTGTATCAGGCTGCATAGTCCAGGGAGGGTATTTGTGCTGTTTTAAGTTACATTCCCATAACATCAGCCTTTTCTGATATTGCCTGTATAGCTTTCAAACTCTGCACTATACAAACTTTCACGATCTAAAGAACCTGCTCAGAATCATAGATCTTCCTTGCTAGTGAGAGTATTGGAAAAATCAAACTATCAGTTACTCCATCTCCTCTAGCTGGTTAAATGCTTTTTTGAGATATTTATTTTTCAGGAGAAGCTTTGGATTTTAAGTCTGACTGAGCCACTGATTCATGGTATACTTCTTGGAGACTCACGTGAGCTGGAGGAGACCCAGACAGAAACTAGCCAGCTCCTCACTGAAAGGCTGGCGCTGCCCCTTAGCTGGGCTGCCCGGGACAAAGCACCAGAAATCCTTTCTGCAGAAACAGCCTTGCATCTAGTCCCACAAATGGCCAGCGGAAGAGCTGGGAGCAGAGCTCTGTGATCTCCCAGGTCCATCTTTGGTTAACTGTGGGCAACACAAATGTAAACTGTTGGCTTTTGTCCCATTGTGAATCCCCAGAGACTTTGATTTCCTCAGAACAAACACTTCAAACGTCTTCAGTGCATTCTTCCTCACAATACCCTGGAGAGTTAGGGCAACTCTTCCCCTCTTACACATAGGGAACAGTAGCATTGAGCCACCAAGTGATTTGCCTTTGGTCAGAGTGGAAGACTATGGCAGAGCCTAAGGGCTGTCTTGTCTTCCCTCCGGGCACAGGTGTCTGGTTGGCTACTTGCAGTGCTGCCCTGGCAGGATGATATCTCAGCACAGTGGGACTTCCCTAGTTATTCACTCTTAAATGAACAGAGCCACTGTGCAGGATGAGCTCAGCACCAGACTCACTTCGAGAGCTCGTCCAAGCCTTCCCAGGGAACGATCTGCCGTTGGAAGTGCTGATTTCACCAAATCAGAATCTTGCTATTGTTGAACTTTTGGATGCAAAATGATGGGAGCATTTTCCTTTTAACAGGGTCAGCATGCTTTTTTTTGACCTGGAATCCTTCCTGGAAAGGGAGGCTCTAGGACATGGACAAGTCTTCCTGACCTCAGCTCTCTCTGGCTGCTTGTTCGCTAAGCTGGGAAGTCCCACAAGTTTTTTCCACTCTAAGGAACATTTGAGGGAGGGAACATGCTCCTCTTGCATGTCCCACCAGCTCCCCAAGGGACCCATCTACGCTGTGCAAGGCGGCCCCCTGCCCATGAGAAGCCAGCTGTGTAGGAGCCAGGTGTAGCACAGGAAGCAGGATAGCCCAGGGGTAGATATGGTGGGGCAGGCAAATGCTGACCACCTGCTGGAACAGGGCACAGGCCTTGAGGCAGGGCACTACCCTGCAAGGCATGCCTCCCACAGCGGCAGGGCATGCCTGCTGCACCTGGCTGCTGCCTACCCTCGGTTCTCCCACGAGACATGTTTCCTGCAGCTTTGCTGCTCCCCTGCAAGGCATGTCCCTGCACGGCGAAGAACACCTCTCCTCTGTGATAGTTTGCCCTCAGCATAGTCATTTTAGTGCAGTGCTCTTCCCAGCCTAACTGGCTCTGCTGTGATCGCCAGAGCCCAGCCTTGTACTAACAGAGCCGTGCTCGTGCTGCTCCTGGGTCCACAGGAGCTGGCTCATGTATCTCTCCATGCAGACGCACCTTCTTAACATGCGTCCCAGATATTTCTTCTGTTTTGAACAAGTGTGGCGATAAGGAGCCATTGAGGTTCACTCTGTACATTTATTTTGTTGAATCCCTCAAACTGTCTGGAGGCACTTGCTTTTCAAGGCAGCTGTCTGTACTTTGGTAGCTTTCCAGCTTTAACATCCATATGATAAGGTGAAAATCACATTCAAGCTGAGGACTCATAATTCATTCTTTCAGCTGTAGATTGCCTGTGACCAAATCCTTTAAGATGTGGAGCAATTGCTATCTGTTTACACTTTTTCTCATACTCCTGAAATGAACAGGAGAGCTGACAAAACACAGCTTTGCTTGACACTAGCCTATGATACTTAAATGTACATTTACTTAAGTTGGTGCTGCACCTTGATATTAGCCTTGCTGGTGTTAATGATGCTTGCAGACATGCCATAGCCCTCTGGAAGGCTCCACAGTGAATCGCAGTGGAGGTTGTCAGATGCTTTCATAACATCTTTGAAGTTTCTGCTGTTGTTTTTACCATTCAAAGCTCTCAGCAATCATTCTTAGCATGAAAATCTGGCTGACACACGCTCTTCTGAGTTGCAGTCCAGTCTGTTCATCCTTTGCTGTTTCCTCAGCTACGTTCTTAGCTCTACTGATGCTGCTGTATCCTCCCCTTCCCCATAAACCATAGGTGTTTTACCTATGCAACTGTTCCTATTCTTGGGAACTTTTTCTTGGTCTCCTCCTGTACTGTAAAAGTCAGTGATGCCACCACTGGACACATCCTCACAAGCTTACAACAGCTCTTGTAGTCTGGGGCTTATCTGGACTGTGTCACCAGAGTGTGAACTGAAGGGACGGTAGCAGTAGCAGAGGGTACAGGAGTACCTATGTGTGCCTCCTGCTGTTTCTCTTGTATCTGTCTCTTCTTTGTGATGTGGGCTGTTGCAATGTCTCATTTGGGGAGTTTAATTTCTTTATCATAGCCCCTGGACTTCCTGGGATATCTTCCCCTCAAATCAGATTGGCAAGAACTAGGGAAGGGAATAAGGGATTGCCTCCATCTGCACCATGGAGTGGGGTCCTTTTTTCTAAGATCTTCTGAGCAAACACAAGCTAATCAGTTCTCTGCTATTGCAGTGGCAGGGCATTGACGATGTCCTTGGCACAGGTAAGAGTGGGTACGATGTTGTCAGGGTGCTCTTGGTGTTTCTGGTTTTGTGCCTTCATGCTGCGGTGTTTGAGGGTTTGAAGTGGATGATTGTTAGGACTCTTGGGGTGAATGGCCTAAGAGGCCCCTTACAGTCCTATCATCCTATGAAGTACTCCCATTGCCTCTAGCACAGCCAGATTTTGGGAGGAGCGACCAGCCAGGACCAATATGTAACTGGAAGTCTGCAGGCACAGAAGTGATTGTTTTATCCAGGAGGCTTTTATCCAGTTTTTTTTAGGGGATGCACTCTAAGTGATGGAGAATATTCACGTATCCAGTGGCACTACCCAGGTACCCGCATATCAATCATCCAGCATCCTGCCCTCCAGGCCACATGGGCTGCAGGAGCCCTTCCTGTCCTCTTCTGGCCAGGGAAATAGACCTGGGCAAAACGCCTTCATGGAAGTTGTGTGGCGCTCCGGGGTCCACACTGCAGAAGGATGTGGAGACATTGGCGAGGAAGCCAGAGGTGTATGACAGAAACAAGGGGGTGGAAGGACAGCCTCGTGAGGAATGGCTGAGAGAGCCAGGCACGTTTAGCTGGGAGAAAGGAGACTAAGGGAGGTCATGATTAAAGGGCGAAAATCGTTTTCCCTTGCCACAGAGGACAAGATCCAAACGGTCTTAAGTTGTAGCAAAGGAGGCTTAAGTTAGCTTTCAGGAAAAGCTTCCTTACTGTGAGGACAGCGAGGCAGCGGGACAGACGGCCTAGGGAAGTGGTGAATCTCCAGGGGAAGCTTTCAAGAAGAGGCTGGATAACAACTGGACAGGGGGTAGTTTAGGAATAGCATTCCTGTGTTTGTGCAGGGCTCGGACCAGATGACCCCTGCAGTCCCTTCCAACCCTCCGATTCTACAAAACGGAAGCAATTTTGTTTTACGCTTTGCAATGCTGAATTATTTTTAAGAGATTAGTTTTGGGTCAACCCAAAGTGATGGGTTTTTTCCTTCTTGGAACTGAGGGCAAACTAAAGAAAGTCAAATGACTGCCCAGGGAACAGTCTAACAGCAGCAACCCCGCTGCATACAGCTAACTGAACATTGGTCTCGTTTCTTCCTATAGCTTACGTTTCTAGGCACCTTTCCCATGCCGTGTTGTTAATGGGGCGCGCACACATTGCTTTCTCCTCAACGTGTTTCTTGCTCTGCTGTATTTCTTGAAGTCATCCGGTCTCAAAGTCTATGGTTGATTTTTGGTTTGGAAAAAACACACAGCCCTAAGAATCAGATGTGAACTTTAAACCAAACAATTTCATGTTGCATTAACAAAGGCTCTGTTTTACATTTAAAAAAAAGGGTAGTTGAAAATGTTTAAAAAGCCCAGCTAAAAAACAAACAGAAAGAGGAAGCTGCAGACATTCCTGGGATAGTTCTGCTTTCTGAACCCAGGCCCTGAGAAGATGCGGGTCATCCTGCTGCGGGTGTGCTGGGTTTGAAGGCTTTGGCTCCAGAAGAGACGCACGTTTCATGCAGTGGAAATCTCCAGAGTCTGGATCTGCCCCATCTGCTCTTTGCCGCAGCAGAATTTGCTGTTGCCTCCCTTGCGCCCTGCCACTGCGGGTGAGATGGAAATTGCTGGCCCGCTCTGGTCTAAGGCTCTGCTGAGAATCAGTTTTGTTGCCTATCACAGTTCTGGCTGGGTAGCAGGCAGCAGCTCTCCCGTCTGACCCTGTTCGAGCGCATCATGCTCAGGTAGCTCCTTTGTACTGACCCTGGCAGCATGGCAAGAGTGGTCGTGAGTTGAATGGCTCCAGCAAGGGCCAAGCGCTGACAGACTGGGTGCAGGACCCCCTCTGCGGCACAGACAAGAGGGGAATCGCTCCGCTCGTGCCTTGCTGCACTCTGCTGTCATGCCTCGTGGTCCTGAAGAGGGAGAACACCCATCTCGTTGCTGGTTCAGGGGGAGGCATGCCAACTGGCAGCTAGTGTGGGAAGAAAGGTTTCCTTTGAGGCTACCTAAGCTTTCCTGAACTGTGATAGTAAGTAAAGGGCTGAGGTCTCAAAGCTGTGAGTCTCGCTCCTGTTGCCATTGCCAAGTACCGTAAAATCCAGATGTAGCTTCTCCTCTACTTGCAGAAGCAGAGCACGCAGCCCCGTAGGGACCTCCTCCCGCCAAGGAGCTGCTGCGAGAGGTGTGAACACGGCTGGGTGGGATCAGAGGGAATCCCAGGTGTGTTCTGAGGGGCGGCAGGGCCCCAGGACCCGATCTCCCTGCTTCCCTTCCTCCCCCCTCTCCTTTTCAGAAACCCAGAGCACACAGAGCTGTGTAGACAATAAGGCTTGGTATTTAAGCTTGGACACAAACCCAGATCTCCTGACTCCCCGGCCAATCTCCTGCACAGACTGCCCTGAATACTCATGGTTTGTTTGTTGCATGGACCATATAAAGTCAATGTTCAAAATAGCTTCCAAGCAAGTCACGAAGTTTTACTGTGACCTCTCAGCCTGCCAGAACCCTTCTGAGGGACTCGTAAACCAGAAAAGTGGGACTTAAACAAAGGAGGAAGGAAGATGATCAGGAGGGGAGGAGAAATTAGCAGATGGGGAAAGGCGATAAAGGGTGGAGGGGGAGTCCAATGCTGGGGCAGTGGTTTAGTTTGGAGAAGGCTGGTTGTCCGCCGGTTTGATATTGCAGAAAGAAAGAGAGAAGGGGAAGTCAAAACACCTTTCTTGTGTCAAAAATCATGAATAAATGTCAGGCATGATTCTGTGCTCCCAGCCTTTTGTCTCCTTCCCAGCAGCTTCTCTATCTCAGAGGCAACAATCATTTTGTTTGTGGCAGATGGGTCATTTAAAAAGTTTTCCCACTTCTTGACAAAGGATGTATTAAAACTTCACTGTCTCAGAAAGAAACGCTCTGAGCCAGTCCTCTCACTGTTGTGCTGAAAGGGAGATGGGCATAGAAGTGATTGGACTGGCATAGAAACAGTTCCCCCACTCTGCAAAGGGAAGTGAAAGGAATGAGGAAACGCAGATTGGATCCCACTCAGAAGCCTTTCTTCTCACACCCCGGGCAGGGTTCTTCCTGCAAGGATAAGCTCAGTTAACAATACCTAAAAGACAAGTCTTGGACAGAGAGAGGGGAAAGTCCTGTCCAAAACCTTTTGCAATCTATGGGAATCTTTCTGTCAACTTCAACGGTCTTTGGCTCAGACCCCAAAAGAATCCTAATGTACATGTACTGTAGGAGAATATCTCTGTCTGTTAATCAGCTTTACAAGTCTGTGCACATGGGAAAGAATTAGCAAAGCTCATAATGGAAAAAACAAAGGCCTTTGGAGTGCTTCACAGCACAAAGCAGGAGCAGCCAATGCACAGGGCCTCTGGCTGCTGGGGCTGAATGAACAGCTAAACTGAGTTTCTATCTGGCATTTGCACAAGCAGACTCAGCCCTGGTAGTGCATGAATAGAAGCTGGCTAATGCACTCCTGCTTTAAACAGGGGACGCACGGGCCACCTCCCGAGTGGCAAAAACAGCCTACGGTTCTTGTTTAGAGCCAAGGGAGACCAAACCTGCTGCAGATTCAGACCCCGGGATCCCTGGGGTCAGATTGGGGAAAAGGGCTTGCTTTTGTGCTTGTCACCACTCATGACTCTGGCTTTGGGGCAAAACCCCTGTAATATCCTGTAAGTGGATCTTCTCCAAGTGGGCCAGATCCTGAGCTCTGAGCACTGGCAAGTATAAACTCAGAACAGTTGCAAGAAAGTCAATGACACACTTTATTTCTAGATTCATACCTTTGGCAAACCCACCAAAATAATACGATGGTTGCAGAAGGTGCCGTACTGGACATACTCTAAATCGACATGGTGTCAGGGACCAGAATCTCATTACACACCACCCAGACCATTGGACAACCCTGTTCTAGGTCAGTGGGGGGCAACCGTTTTGGCAGGTGTGCCACGAATTAGCCCTGCACCCTCCCCAAGTACCACTCTGATTCCCTTCCCTGGCCCAATCTGATGCAGTTTTCAGTTTCCTTCCCTACCTGCTGCTGTGCTTCTGCCCCCTCTTTGATCTGCCATGTCCCATGCAAACAGAGGCAGCTCAATGCCCATGCCACTTGTGGTGCCTGTGCTACAGGTTGGTTACCCCTGTCCTAGTTCATATATCAGCATCAATTCCTTTAATCTAGAGACTCCAATCTTCTGGCACCAAGTCCATGTTACATGGACAAAACCAGGAAGAAAGTTTTTCTCCTTGCCCAAATAGATGCAATACGGGGCAGTTTATTCCTTCTGGAACATGTGTCAGCTGTCACTGTTAGCAAGCTAGTTGTATCACTGCTGTATTGCAGTAGGAAAATCCTATCTTCGTAGTTTGCTATAGCAAGGTGCCAAAAAAAAATCTTTTCCTATACCTGATATCCTTCATCATCCCTAAACTGAACTCTTGAAAATCTTTGGTTTGTCTAGATTGATTATAACATCTCTGGGGAAAGGGCTGTGTCTTTCTATTGTCTTTATGAAGAGATCAACTTATGAGTGCTATTAAAATAGAAATAAGCCAACAGAGGGGTTGAATGGTTTTGAGTAGTGAGTCAAACCCTGGAGAGCTGACAGTGTAGACAGACACTTATTAAACTGATGAAGTAAACAGAAAGAAGAGAGGAATGCTAGCATGCGGGCACCATGTGATCTTTAACATCTACCAGTTGTCTGCAGTAATTGTTCATACTTGTACGGTCAAGGAATGAAGCACAGAATAAGAAGTTCACACTAAGACCGTGTTGAGGCTCATTAGGCTTAGAAAGGATATATAAAATCACAGTGATTTAGTATCCTATCACAAGAAATCAAGAATTAAGCTACACTACAGTGTCTGATGCAGGCCAATTCAAATTAGGGATAAGGCACAAATTCATAAGACTAGAGCGATTAACTGCTGGAACGAGGTAGCAGGGGAGTGATGCGTTCTCGGTCTTGCGGCCTTCCGAGGTCTTACCCAGAACCTCTGCGTTAGTGCAACCGCATCGGTGAAGTCTGTGGCTTTTGTTACACTGAAGATAGACTAGAGGTAACCTTCACATCTGTTCACGTGAGCCCTGACAGTGCAGTAGTTCCTAGCTGGGAATGGTGTAACAGATTGTGATGATGCTCATCATTGCCTACCACTTCCTATTCTACTTGTAGTTACTGTCTGGTGATGTAGGGTACTGTCTTCCAAATCCAAGCCATACAACCACAGTCAAAAGATTTGGGGTAGGAACAGTCCATTGAAACACATGCTCCTAAATCAGAGAAAAGAAAAGCAGGGCTGAAAGGGACCACCAGAGGCCATCTAGTCCAACCCCTGCTGAAGGCAAGAGGCGGCCCAGCATCCACTGGTGTGCAAGCAGGGGAAACCTGAAGTCTACATGACAAAAACCTACAGTATTGCCACTCCTACCTGCCCCAGTGTTTGCAGTGACCATCCGTGGCTGTCCCACGAGATGGAAGGCGTTGGCACTCTAAGTGGTAAGCATGTGATGGGAAGTCTCCTAGTTATCCAGCCCTGGAGACGAGTGCATCCAGGTAAATGCCTTGCTCTCCTCTCTGAAGTCTGCTTGCCAGGACTCACCAACACTCATTTCTAATGTCCACCCCTTCTAGGAAAAAATGTGATGTGTGAATTATCTTGTGTTTTCCAGCGTCTCTGGCCTACACAATCCAACCTTGTCTGGAGAGGCCTTTTGTAACTAGCTTTAATCTGAGATGGATTTTTTCTCACCAGGCATTAACATTTTTCGGATATTAGCCTCAGCTGTCACCTGACCGAGGGGGACATTCCAAGGGCTTCTCATGCCGGGCTTTTTCCTCTTTCTGGAATGCTTCGGGACCGAACAACAAAACAATGGCTTGACCGGAAAATTACAAGGGGGCGCTGACAGAATCAGGAAAATTCCAGGTCTGCGGGTGCGCCGGTGTGACGCCACAGCCTCGTGTCACCGAGACTCCAGCCTGCTCTGCAGTGCTGCCATCTGGCCCGGTGTCACCGGCTTGGCGGTTGTGTTCCCGAGCATCCTTCCCGAGGGGCAGCACCTCGCGTTTGTCACCTCTGAAGTTCATCCTGTTAGCTCTAGCCCAGTCTGTCACGACGCTCCTGCACTTCAGCGTGTTTATAATCTTTCCTAGTTTGTTTCATCAGAAAATTTGCCCTGGAAGCTCTCTATTCCAGCCTCCCAATCGTGAATAAATGCGCTGAACAGCCCTGGGCTCAGGACAGAGCCTCTTGCTCAGAACCGCTTGCCATTCCGACATGGATCCATTCAGAGTTACCCTTTGCTCACGGCTAGTGAGCCAGCTGTCCATCCACCTTGTCTAGCTCTCATTTCTCCAGGTGGTTTATGAGACGGTCACGCAGGACTGACAAACGCCTTGCTGTAGTCCAGCCGCACTATAGCTGCAGCATTCCCTTCATCCACCCAACTAGTTATCCAACAAGACCAAGCTTGTGAGGATTAGACACAGGTGACTGGAAGGGCGGTGCAGCTCGGGGCAGATAAGGCCAGACAGCTCAGTCTGCCCTGGTCTCTGAAGGAGTGATGCCCCTCAGTGTCAGCTGCTAGAGAGAAAGCAGCAGACTGCAGGCTGGGAGGGAGCCAGCTGATGGGGGTAGGGCTTATGGGTGTATGGACTGGAGACCCAGGGTGGGGTTGAAGCCTTTGAGTTGGAGACTGGCTAGTTTGGGTGTTTGTTTCATTTACCTGGAGGTTTGGGGATGGCTTCAGGAGCAGTCAGGAGCCACGGGGGCTGCCTGGGAGGTACCCAGTAATTTGAGCCCTGCAAGGGTGAGGGCCCCGGGGGGCTGGGACCAGCATGGAGCCAGAGGGCCTGTGCATGGAGTCAGAGTGAGGCCTGCGAGACATCGGCATGACTGCAGAGAGGGCTGGAGGCCACGGTTAGTGCCAGTGAGGCACAGAAGGCCTTAGTGAGAGGGCTCGCGCTCCGAGCTAGGCCAAGTGCAGGACCTAATGGGCCTTGCTGCAGGCCTCTGTGGACAGCCTCCCAAAGTAGTGGGCAGGTGGCCTCAAGGCGAGGCAGCGAGGGGGGCAGGGTTGCTTGGGTGCCATGGCTGTCCTCGGGGACCAGCCTTGCTGCACTGGGATGCTGGGAAGGATGCTCATCCCTCTCCCCTGACTTGAGCACGCTCTTCTTGTTTGCCCTTCAGGGAGAAGATGCACCGGATCTCATTGCTGCACCGGAAGGTCTGAAGTCAGCCTCTGGCAGCAGTCACCTGCTGATGCTCCGGGGAGAGATGAGAGCACCCCTGTGAGCACGGCCAGTCGTGTAACGCGGTACTTGTGGGCCCAGGGCTGGAACAGAGACTCCTCCCTGGCCCACGTGCTGACCAGCTTCCTTCTTGATATGTGAGCTATGATTACTACCTTTCATCCAGGGTCTCTGCAATGGGAGTTGGGCTCACATCTCCCCCCTTGTGACTCCTTGCCATGCTGTATGGGTGAACGGAGAATAACGCCAACCGCATCACCTCTCTGGGAACTTCTCTGGTGACTTTCTAGGCTGTTTGGCCAGGCTTGGTAACTAGCTGAGGCTGAGATTGTCAACTGGGCCAGTAAATCTCTGCTATGAGAGTACCAGTACGTGATCAAGTGCTGCAGGCTGAGCTTTTGTGAGAGCAAATGTGCTGTCAGGGCTCGGTGGTAATAAGACATTGAATTGCTGGATTTCTCACAGTCCTTTGCTCTAACCTTTTGGATGGCTTGATTGAACAGCAAGCAAGAGGAGAATAAAAACAGCTGACATGGCCAAGAACTTGATTTAGACATTCATTTAGGTTTCACTGTAGCTCTTTTTCTTAAAGCCACACATTTACCCTGGGAGAGACTATTATCCCCTTTCTATAGAATGGAGGCCAGGAGAGATTGACACAGGGAGAGCAGAGGCACAGATCTACCCCAAATGGTATAGGGCGTCTCTGGCTAAGATGGGAACAGAGCCCACCCCTTTCCAGTCCTGGGTCCCCATCTGAACGAGAAGTCCCAGTGTTTGAAGTGGCAAGATTAAATTAAGCCAGGCTGGCCAACTGCAACTCATCCGCTTGCCCTCTAGGCCAGAGGAAATCGCAGCCTTTCAGAAAAGGGCAGAGCTGGAGGGTGAGTCTGATCAGGGCCGTGCAAATAGTGCTCTGGTCCAGTGGCTGACCTGAAGACTGTGGAGGACAGCAACGCAGAAGGGCAGCTTCTCCCACTCTTCTAGTGGAAACACAAAATTAAACCATGCTGTTTCTGATCATTATGAGGGGACACTTCATCAGGAGCTGTTTGGCAGCTTCAGCCTGACATGGCAAACATTTGCAGGCCTACTAATCCAATATTTGATGGGGAATAAACTATTTTCCAAAAAAGCCCTACCTGGCTCTAGTCTCAGTGCCTCCCAGGGATACTTTGAGGTCAGTGCAGTTGTACCTTGGCCCTTGCTCAGGGCTGAGGCTGCAGGCACATCCTGGTCCAGTCGTGTTGCTTTAGGATTTGAGACTGACTTAAGCATGGGGCTGTTGGCAGGGTCATGCAGAAGAAGGAGACATTTGAAACCCTTCTTCTTTAGGAGCATGTCTAGTGACCTGTGACCTGCCACTCGCTCCGGCCTTGGCTAATCCTGCTGGAGGTGCAGTCTCTCTGTGGTGTTGCTGATGGCTCTCCAGGCAGGGCTCACGGTGCAGTCTGATGGACTCTGAAGCACATTTTAAATGCCTCTGGTTTAGTTACAAAATCAATAGTAAAATAAACTGAGGGCTGTGAATGCCAGGGGCCTCTTGCTAACACACCACAGAGAAATACACCACACCAAGGATGAAGAGGAAAGCTCTGTAGAGTGAATTTGCTTTCCTCGACACAGTCTTATTCTGAGAACCTAATAGCTCTTTCTCCTGCTCCTAAAAAGCTTTGTAACTGTGACATCTCAACTGATCTAAATTAAATTCTTTCATTGAGTTTTCATAATTCAATTTTCCATTAATAAAATTCAATTTATTCCTATTGCACTCAGGATGAGAGAGGGAGAGACTACATTCCCCCTCAGGCCATAGAAATTGGGCCATGTTTTCACTCTCTGCACAGCAGTGATAATACCAAGAAGCCAAATGTACGTTGTGATGCCTAGATAACTGTTTGCTAACTCTGTGAACGTACCAGGCCTACCTGCACAAGCACTGCTGCTCTGGCAGGGGTCTGTTGGCGTCTAAGGCACTGACACAGTGTGTGCCACCCAAGGGCTCAGATTATTTTAAGGAATACTGCCCTGTTCATATATGCCAACAAACAGGGTAAGACCTCTGGGAGACAATAACTTCAAGAGGCTCTGATGTGGGCCAGTTAAGACCAAACTGTTGTGTTTTAGATATTCCTCAGCATTGATCATTTGGATCTTAGACACTGAATGTGTGACGCTCAGTCCAGCGCCTTGGCTCTGAGTCATTACTGAGCAACCCCTACTTCTCAACCTGAGAAATGAGGGAATGCAAGAGGACGTTTCAGGGTAGAGATGGACATAACAACTCTCTCACTACCAGAGGCTGCCAGTACCAGCTGTAAGGAAGCACCTGGGTCTGCAGGCATCTGTAGTAATACAAGGGGAGCAATAGGACTCTGGTGCTATCCCTGTTTCATCCAGGATCGAAGCTAGGGCTGTTTAACTCACTGGAAGCTCTGCGAGTCGTGCAGCTGGAGCACAGCGCTGCTGCGCTCCTGAGCAATGGCTCCCCCTCCCATTTCAGTGTGACAGTCCTACAATTGCCCCTTCCTGAGAAAGGCAAATAGAGCTGCCAGGAAGAGGCCCAGCAAACTGTCAAGAATGAGTCTCCCTGGGCCTGGCCCCCACCCCAGCAGTCTCCTCACTCTGCAGTGAGTTGTCTTCAGGGTCGCAGCGATGGCACCCTGGCTCAGCCCCAGCCACTATCAAGCGTTGCATTTGTGATGCAGACAATTAAAATTCTTCGCTTTGAAGTACTCAGGTGTTTGGACCTAGAGGGGAAGCAGGGCAGGCATATTTCTGCAGGTGTCTGGGCACTTCCAGGTGGCCAAACACTCAAGAGGCCACAATAACCGAGCCAGCAGGGCAGCCGCGGGGCCTGTGTTAGTTGCAAAATGCTACCTGGACCACTCCTGTCCTTACCCATAAGTGCTTCCAAAGTGCTCAGAACCACAGACCAAATTTCCCACTCCTGTACCCTGGTGTCAATTGGGAACAAGGCCACTGAAGGCATCGGTGTTTCTGCAGCTCAGCCCCATGCTATGCTGCCAGGGTACAGCTGTAGAAGGGTCGCTCAGCACACCGGGCTGCCCAAATCCAGGTCTCCTTTAAATGATTTGCTATGATTTAGTCACTGCCTGGCCATCCTGAGTTGGGGCCCAGTCATGCCTCCACCCTGGCTGTGCCTCTGCTCTGCTCCATCTTCATCTGACCCAGGGGAGAAAAGCCCCCACTGACTGAGCTTTTATACTGAAGGTTGCTGTGCCAGTTGTTGCAAACACTCTCGGCAGGCTGCCAGCATGGCCCTCGTCTCTCATTGCACCCTCACCGTTGTCGCCGGCAGGCTGCGTGGGCTGGTCTGCAGCTGTCGGTGAGGCCAGCCGCATGACTGGCAGCAAGGACTCTGTCACTGCAGAAAATGGAGCTAGTTTCAGCTCCTACTAAAAATAGTGGGGTGAGATGTGATGAACACAGCCCATCCATAGGAGAGCCATGGTCTGCTGATGCTGCAGCTTGCCAGGAGTGCTGAAGTGCAGTGCTGGTGTATCTGGCACGTGGCTCAGTCCCAGAGCCCATCTCTGCCCCACAGGGCTTCAGGCTAATGGAACTAACCCCCACGTAGGGCTTTGCAAGCATATGTGCCCGGGCACGGGCCTAAGCGAGGCTGAGCTCTGCCATCCTCTGGCAGTCACAGCATTTGTGTGTACGCTAGCCTGCCGTGCCGCCCAGAAGCCGCTCAAGGGGCTAGAACATGCTAGGCTGAATGGCATAGGGAAGCAGCCAGTGCTCAGAGGCTAAACCATCCCTCTGACCTTGGCCAGAGTAAGAGGCATCCCCAGGGGCCTGCCTCCCGGGTGACCCGTGCCCAAGGGCTGTAAGGCTGGAGCGAGACTGCTGCGAGGTTCTAGGTCGGTGCGGGAAGCGACCTGGTGTGGACCTGCCAGAGAGTTTGCGTCTGATTATTGTGATGGTTGGAGGATGTTTAATTTTCTCTTGCCAGGTGGTTTCCTTGCGTTTTCGTGCCTGGCTGGACAGAAGACTCGTGTGAACAACCTTATCTCCAAGATCATGGAGTGGGGAGGGCAGTATTTCCTTGTTTTTTTCTTTCAAAGTTGTGAGTAGTGTGCGGATGTGGCATGAAAGGGTGTGAGCACGAGGGCTGCTTCTGGGGGCCGTGCAGGTGGTGGTGGTGGAGACAATGGGTTACGGGGCCAGGGAGGCCGGTGGGTGGTAGGAGCTCTCGCTGCGGGAGGGAAGGGGGTGCTGCAGGAGGAGCTGGAGTGTCTGTGGGTCGGGTGGTGACAGAGACACAAAGAGGGGAGCATGGCCGGCTCCCCACAGCCCCCTGCCCCTTTCCTGTTCCCCAGGTGATCTTCCCTCTTCCACCTGCTTGCCCATTTCCCAGCTTCTGTCCCATCAGGCATTGCCAGAAGATTGTCCCTTTTTCTTCTTTGCATGTTTTATTTGAAAATATTTTCTGGTCTTGCATTTCCAGATGGTGCTTACTAGAAACTTCTCTTGCAGGTGACAGGTGTGCTCCTGCCACAAGGCAGCACTTTGAGGGTGATCAGACAAGTGCAGGCTGTTGTGCAGTTTTTGTTATTCTGGAGACACTTCCTTGAGAGACTCGTGTCCCCATTATCTCTGAGAAACAAAACTCTCCTTCCTGCAATTGAATTGCTCTTTGAAGAGCCCCCATTTCAGCTCAGATGGTCATAGCTGTGGTGCGCATGGGCAAAGGGCTGGGATTTGGTTTCAGGGCTCCAGCTCCAAGCCTAATCCGAAGTCATGCATGCCAGAGAGCAAAAGCCACAGTGCCCACCTGGGAAGCCAGCCCTTGACACCAGGCGCCAGGACATGACAGGCTAAGCTTGTTCAAGTCTACTGAAGATGAGCCTGTGCACCCTTCCCCTGCCGCTGCAGAGCGCAGAGCCGTGCAGCTGCTCCTGCAGTTGTATCCTAGCAGGGTCAGCTTTTTAGTAGGTCCCAGCCCTGGAAGACATTAATCCACCAGAGCTAGACACCAGGCTAAAGAAGCTTCCTGCATAGCACTTAAGAAACAAACTGGTCCTGTGTTCAGTGCAGTGCCTGTATAACCTCTCACGACAGTAGCAATCGCAAGGAAAGAAAATCCCTTGTTTAGAAACATGGTGACAAAGTCCCTACGCTAAGAAGGAACCACGTTTTATTAGCCGGCATGATCGCTCTAAGCTACGGAATTAGCCCCGATGCTGAGGCATTCCTGTTTTAATGAAATATTTTCATATTGAAACAGTGCTCAGCCCCCTTGTGATGCTGTGTTGCAGCATTAACGCTGACCTTTCTCTGAAATACCAGGGAAGGGATAAAGTTCTTATCAGATTAGTTATAAAGAAATCGCACAGGGATAAAAGAAACCCCAGGAGATGCTTTAGCCTCTTGGAGGGTTTTCACTGCCAATTAACTTGTTTCCCCACCCGGGCCCGTTATTTACACCGTAATACCTATTTTGCGAGTTTTCACAACAAGGCTGCGTGACCGACCAGGAATAAAAAGCAGTGTAAACACCCCTGGGCACCCTGGGCCCTGTGTCCCCTTCACAGCTTGGAGAGACAGGGGATTGTAATCGAAGGCCATAACTGCTTCCAGGTGAAGCGAGGGGAGGAAACTGCTCTAAAGTGGGCACGTTTTCATGTGCTTCAGCGGTGGGGTTGGTTCTGCTCTGGGGAGGGGCTGTGTGGAGGTGCCTGTGCACACGAGAGATGGGAGTGCCCGAGTCTGGTTTGCTGAGCACTGCTCCCGGAGCTCCGCACAGCGAGAGCACGGACATGCTAAGCTCTTGTGAGGATCTGGCTTTGGGTGGCTCACTGGGAGCAGAGGAGCGTTGCAAATCTGGCCCTTATTTCAGTGCCAAATAGGAGTGGAGCCCTCTGAGGGCTTCTCCCTCAGCTGTTTCTAACAGTGTCTCAGTGCTGTGTGCAGCTGACATGAAGGGCTAACTTTGGCAGTCACAAATGCAGGGGCCTAGCACCAAGGATGTGCTCCCGAAACCCACCTTGGAAAGCTGAAGCTGGATGGATGCAGTGCGTGATGATGATTTTACCTCTTTGAGGCTGAGGCCATTTTGGGGTCTGCATTTGTATGGTGCAAGGCAGACTGGGGCTCTGGTCTGTGACTGGGCACCCATGCACTACTCCAGCACGCCCAGTTGTTCTCCCCCATGCAGGTGACGCTTGCTCAGTACCATAGCGAAGGGGGAGTGGCAAAGGCACCAGCACCTGGTGCTGATCTGGGGGGGTGCAAAAAACAGCAGCACAGGTGACACTTAGGTGCATATGGGTGAGATGGTGCTGGCAGGCAGGGCACGGAGAGAGCCGTGGTGCTCACTGGGAGGAGAATTAGGCTTGGTGGATTTGCCCTGGGGCTGCTTTGAGCAGGCTGGGAGCCTGGGTATCCTACCAAGTGAAAAGGTCCACCTCCCTATTGGTTACAGCAGGGCTGGCTCATAATCCTTGTTCTAGTCAAGTCTCTGCTATTATTTAGCTCTGTGACTTTGGCAAATCATCTAATCTCTCTCTGCTGCTGTTCCCCATGCTCCCCCATCTTTGAGCCTCACCTGGGGACCAGGCAGGGACGGCAGTCGGCTTTCTTAACTACAGAGTTTCCCGTCCTTCTGATGAAAGGAGCTGGAGAAGTACAAAGCACAATGTGCTTGTGTATTCACTTTCATTGATGTTTCTGTCCTGTAACCAGCTGCGAGCAAAGTATCCTGAGTGTTAGGCCTCATGGTAGGCAAGAAATGAAAAGGGACAGAGTTTGTGATGAAGGCGCAGGTGGCAGGGATATATAAGGCTGGTGGCTTCAGGCTGGCACTCAGCTTACTGTTCCTCAGATCACTACACTGTCAAAGAGAAGGGGAAGGATTTTCCTGGAGTGCTTTCCTCTCCAGGTTAGCACACTGCAGACTCGGGGGCCGCACGTCTTTCGGTGCCATTAAAAAGTGGCATTTGCAAGACCTCAGTCTCAGTTTACAAGAGCTCTAACAACTTCACCGCTGGCTGCTGTTCCTGTTCCCGTGGCAACAGACATCAGTGGTCCAAAAATGAAGAAGAATGCTTTCAGCATTTCCAAGGGTACAGCAAATGCAGCTTCTTAGGAAATACTCATTGGTATATGTGCCAGAGACGCAGGCTGGCAGCTGTCATTATGGCTTTTCTAATAGGCTCCTAATCTCTGGCCATAAATAATAATCATCCTTTGCTCTCAGAGCATTTCTCCTCTGTGGCTTCCACTACAGGATAAGAGACTAGCTGGGGAAACCGAAGCGCAGGGATGTGCCCGAGGCCACAAAGCCAGGCAATAGCAGTGCTGCACTTAGAGTCTGAACGCCCTGGCCTTGGCCGCCCCACCAGGACATGCTGCCCCCAGCCTTGCCACATGGTGCAGGGGAGGGAGAGAGCTGTGTGGCGTTTCCTGAGACTCAGTACAGATGGGAGGGAAGTGCCCTTGGATGTGCCCAGAACCTGACTTCCTTTGTCATCCGGCATGCCCGTGCGTGCACACGCTCACCCCTCCCGCAGGAATGGGTCCCTGCTGTGTCACCTGTACGTAGGGAGTCAGCACCCACCAGGCACCAGCCAAGCTCAGCCTTGCATCTGCTCTCTGCACGAGTAAACTTCATCCTACGGGGGTCATTCTGGTCCCACGGAAGTGAACGACCAAACTCCTGCTGACTTCTGATTGTAGCAACGGTTGGCCATTGTGCTGCCTCTGTTTGTTCTTCGCAGTGGCACTCTGGTTTCCGGGGTTTTAAAGTTTGGCATAAAGTAACTATTTTGTTCTGTTTCATTTCACAGAGCGACTTAAAAAAATATAGTAAGCAGTTGCCCACCAGGCCCCAGACCATCGAGTGTTACCAGCAGCATCTATGACAGCATGAACTGGGGGTGTTACAGCCTCTGAGAATAAGGCACAGATAGGGGCACGTGACATGTTTTCCCAGTGGGTTTCATCTGCACAGACAAGGATTTTCCCATGGCCCAGCAGCCAGGTGAGCAGTTTGCACTGATTCTGTGCAGCAAAGACAGTGCTCTGCAGAAGAAGACTCCTTTGGCTACTGTGTCCGTTGCACTGCTACGGATGAAGGCAGCCACCAAGAACTTCACAGGCAGCAAACACTAAGGTGCTGGGACAAACAATGCCAGTTATGGATTAGCATCCACGAGAACGGTTCTTGTTATGGACATGTCTGAAGCACCCAGCGGCATACTGCAATCTGTAGCAGTGGGGCTGTGTTTCCAGCTACACTGACCCAGGCTGTCAGGGCTGTCTGATGGAGAGCAGGGATAAATGGGCAGGCAGACAGCATAATTCTTCTCTAACTTTCCAGAGACTAATTCTGTTCAACTGCTACTTCCACAGCCTCACGGCTCCATACGTATTGTCAGTAGCCTGGGTAGATGGCACCTCTCCTGATACGTGAGCCTGGAGACACTGAGTTTGCGTTCCAGTTCCAAGTTCTTTTTCACTGAGATGGTGAGAAGTATTTCCAAAAGGACTTAAGAGATTTAGGAGCAGAAGACCCGCTGATCTCAGACATGTTTTTGAAAATCTCTCCCTGCATTTCTAGCACAAGAGTGCTTGTGGTGGTTTGCTGTTTTATCACAATTTTCCTTTTCTAGCATATAAAGCCTCTATTATATTTTAGCAAACTGAAGTGGATTTGTTATTATCAGCTGTGTTCTTTATGCTCAGATGCATCCCCTTGTTACCATCAGGCACCCTCAAACCATTATGAAATGTCAGTCCTAGCAATGAAAGACACCTCACACTGCATCATCTAGACAGTGCAGACCAGAGGTCTGGCGAACCCGGCATGTCTGCAGTAACATCTTGTTCCTGGACAAGGGACTGATTAGAAAGCTTCTGCCTTCCACTGCAGCAATTGGATAGTGTCATGAATTACTGGTGACTTCTTCCTATGAGGCTTGAGTTAGGTGTTTGGCCCACAGCCCAGAAAATGAAATCCTCTTTCATCCATGCACCAGGTACATCTTGGCAGCTTCAGGACAAGCGTATCCAAGCCAATTAGTTTCCATCCTGGAAAGATTTCCCCCCTCAAAATCCAATGGGCAGCTCAACCTCCAGGCTGGTCTCTGTGGCTCCCAGCTGAGGTGTTCAGTAGGGGACAATCAGTGGTGGTTTTGCTGGTGGATTTAAACAGGGAAAATATAAATGGAGCCGAGACTGGAGTTGTCAGTAAGTGTCAGAGTCACCGAAGCATTAAACTGTACATAGTCATTCCCATTTTCAGTATCTGGGAGGCATCTGCTGATCGTAGAAGGCAGCACTCGGGGAGGCAGCAGCAGTCTCTGTCCCTTGCCAGCTTAGTTTTGGTGACGGTGTCAGGATGCAGAGGCCGTCATGTCACGACGCCACATGCCTTGACCCTGGTGCCCCACTCCATGGGGTGGAGCACAGTCCACACCCCAGCAAGTTGTGCCCCTTCCCAGGTGCAGAGTGGTTGGTAGTAGTCCGGCAGATGACAGACCCACCCGACTGGCAGCAGTGGTCCCCGACGAGCCAGTGTGGCTTAATAGAAACCGATTCTGTGAATTCTACCGCGGCTTCTTCCTGCTGCGAGCTTTGCCTGTTAGACTCATGTCTTCCAAGTCCTTGAGTCGCGTAAATGGTCGTCTGGCTCCATTGGCTCTCTAATCACAGTTGCCTCTCATTTGAGGGGCTGTGTCAATCTCGCTGGGAGTTGTGAAATGATAAGGCTGGAGAGGACGGGCAAATGTGTGCAGCTGGAAATGCACACCTATGCATGTGAGGGTGCACCCTCAGGGTCTGTCCTCCGAGCACGGGAGGGAGAAGAGGTCTGACTACTGAAAGGGTCCCAGTTTAACCATGTGGTTAAAACAAGTCAAAGGCCCTCTTTGAAGTACTTCCTCCTTGAACTAAAAACAATCTCCAGAAAAAGTACTACCTTTTGATTAAAAACTTTCCTGTTACCACTTTGACTGTGGGAAGTGTGTTCTTTCCACTTTGCCCTTAGACTGTGCCCAGCCTCTGCAACCTGCTTGCCATGCAGCACCGGTACGAATCGCTGCAATCCCAAGAGCAGCACAGTGTCCCGATGCACTTGTGTGCAGGGGTTTGCCCAGCATCCTGATTTCCTGGCCTCATCTGTACATGCCACAGGCTTCATGTTCCTTACAGGCTAATATGGTCTTTTGTGCTTATTAAAATTGAGGTCTGTTAAGACTTTTTTTTTGTGTAGGAGAGTTCAGACTTCTCATATTAACTCACAGGGCTGGAAAATGCAAAGTGACAGCTCAACAGGCTGATGGCCCAGGGGCTCCTTCCAACCTGTTGAGTTTAAATAATTTGCACCGCTTTTGTTAAGCAGCAGATTAATCAGCAGTTTAGTTATGGACTTGTTACCACTGTGTTACCACAGGCAGAAGGGAAGAAAGGGTCTGTTCTCTCAGATGAAACTTTCAAAGTGTCTGCCAGACCATCATTCTCACTGGAAATGCTAGGCCAGGAAATACAACGTCATTTCCACAGCCCTGTGTAATCATGACCAGAAACATTATTATAAGAATTTTATTTATTTTATAAGTACTTTGCATTGAGGAATTTGATGTTGTGCAGTTCCCTAGGAAAAAGATAGCTATTCTGAAGAAATATGCCCATTAAGGCAGTTGTCATTTTAATGTAAATTAGCTGTTCTTATTAAAGACTGTAGGGGAACTTTTGGCTTAGACGGAGCTGCTAAGTGAGTTAATTTATCCTTGTGTTAATTAACTCAAATTAAAGACACATTTCCCCTAGTGAATACAAGCCCAAAGAGGCTTAAGAGGGAAACAAAATGAGGTATATATCTTATTTTGCTTTTAATGGTTAATGGCAGTCATGGCTTTGAGTCAGGCAGTGTAGGTGCTTAATCCTGGGCTTCCCATATCCCAGCATTGTATTCTGCCCTCCCCAGATGGGGTGGCTGACTCTGTTTTTGGCCGGAAATTCCTGCTGTGCATGGCAAACCACTTGTTCCTGTGGAAAATTTTCAACTCAATTCAAAAAGCTTCCTTGACCAGACCCGTTGCACCTGGGTCTGGGAGCGTCAGATGTGCAGGTCTCTCGTGTCATAACGCTAAGAACAGTAGAGTACGCATGAGCTACCAAACTGCGTTGCGTGGGAAGTCAGGAGAAGGCAACGTAGTAGAGCAAAGACGGGCTTGGACTAAGAAGTGACAAAGGCAAAGGCACACACATACGTAATGGTACAAGTGTAATGTAAGTGCCAGGATAAGCAAAGAGTTTCAGATTTGGTAGCCATGTGCAGTATGCTACCTGGCATTTGCATTGTGGACACTAGGCTCTCCAATTCCTTGGGAAGTAGCATGATTCTCTTATCAGCTGCAAGACCTCTGAGGCTGAGGAGATGCTCTGGGAATGCAATGCTGCACACCCAAAAGGGGAGGTTGCCGTGCAGAGTTACTATATTAAGGTTTCCTTTGCTCTCACCCTGTTACCAGAGTTGTTGGCTAGCATTTGTGATGGAACAAAGGAAACAATCCTGCTTTCTGTTTCACCGAGGAGGAAAAGGAAGACGCTGAGCGATATAAAAATAAAGTTTGATGGAGAAAGCCAAGTGGGAGGATGAGGCTGTGTTGACTCGGGGTGGATCTGGGATTCTCCAAACTACGATGTGCGACATACTGTGCCTTTCCCAATGAGCAGTCCCCATAAAATCAGTGGGATAACTGGAGCAATGGGATAACAATCTTTTTGCTCTGTATTTGGACAGTATATTTCACAAGGAGGGCCTTTGCTCATAACTAGGGCTGCTAGATGTGATGATAATACAACTTATTAATATTTTATTCCTATAATTTTACCCCTCCAGGATCTCAGGGTTAGGAGCACGTTCGTGAATTTGGCTGTAACGTAAACCACACCACCAGTTATCACTTTTCTCAGTATTATAAAAGTGCCCATCCATTCTGCTCTCTGAAGGACTCTGGTCTTATAACCATTTCACACAGTGAATTCACACAGAGTTTTTGTGGTACCCATCCTGAGAGCCCAAAACACCACACACAATTACGTTTATGGTTTAAACGATCCAGATTTTTCTCAATTCCTGTGCTCCCTAATCACATATGATCTTTTCTTGAATTGTCAGTTGAACATTCTCATCAAATAGAAATGAGAAGTCCATTATGATGCAATCCCCGATTTTCATAAATGCCAAATGTATTTATTACTAGTGCTGCAGCAAGGCACCACTCATTGTGAGTGAAGGTATGAGAATTATTTTGCAAAGTTGGCACCTAGTTTGGTGGAAGCTGGATGCAAGAGTACCTGATTTCTTCATTATCAAACCATTTTTGTAACAAGGGTCTTCTGTAAATGGAACTATTGAACTAGCCATGTGGGCACCACTGGACTAGCACATCATGGGGAAAGCGGGGCACTCCCATGCCTTCTGCAGAAGAGCTACAACATGGCAGGACCCTACACCTTTCTAACATCTGTCTGCTCTGCCCCCAGGCAGAGGGGGACAAGCCTGGTAGCAGGGAGAGACGGACTCTGACCCGCTGGGTTCTGCAGTTCTGCCCTCTCCAGTTGTCTTGCTCCCACAGACCTCATCTGCACTCAGATGTGCACATGTGCACTGTGCAATGCTTGTATTGGATTAGCTATTTGCCTTGAAAACACTCAGGACAGGGGAGGAGAGAAAACACTGCAGAGAGTAACCATGCGCTATCCAAAAGCCTGGGAGAAGGGAGAGATAAGGGACAAAATGACCTGGTAAATCACTTGCATTTTGCCTTTTATGTTTCTGGAGCTGACTTAGTGCCTGAGAGCATTACACAGATCAGAATAAGCCAGGTCTGATAAATAGATTATAGCTTTGTCTTTAATGATAAGGACTCAGGGTGACTAAGTCTCGGAGGACGTGCTGGATTGGCTGTCTGCTGCACAGATCTCTCTGCTCTAACCACAGGTTGTCAGGCATCACGCAGAAATGACTGGGTGAGGTTCTCTGGCCTATGTTCAATATAATGGGGCTAAGGCCCCTGTTACTTTAAGGGGAAGAGAACAGCAGGTGAGGGCTGCAATTTGTGGTGAGCTGCTGAGCGGGAGCCAGCTACTGGAGAGGAAGCGGCATGGGGAAGGCCAGGAGAGGGCTACAGGGCTGCAAGTGCCTGCCTGGGAGCAACCTGCATCACAGGAGGCAGAGGGGCAGAGCTGGAGGCAGGTGGAAGTCAATCAGCTGTGCAAAGGGCCACAGATGGGAGCAGGCTGCTTGCTGAGCTGAGGGGACACACCTGTGGCTGGTCAGAGGTGCACAGCGCCAGAAGTGGGGAGCTCAGGGGTATTTGCCTCTGCTCCTGGCCTGATGTCTGCAGGGAGAGGAGCTGCTGGGGAGTGAGGCTGGTGGCAACAGACCTGCAGGCATCCACGGTACTATAGAGAGCTAGGAGGGGAGTAGGGGTGGCTGATCCCGGAAGGTGCTGCGCTGGCTGGGGAAGCACAGCAGTCAGGTCTGAGTGCCAGCAGGTGACAGACTCTAGGACAGAGCCCTGAGCTTGCTGCATTCAGCAAGAGGTCAGAGCAGACGATCATAAGGACCACTTCTGGCCTTCAAATCTCTTAATACATTCCCAGGGGTGAGTAGCTTACCAAGCAGGGGATGATGCCTTAATAACCACAAGATTGCCAGGAGGTTCACGGCTAATGACCACCTTAAAAGCCTGCATAGAAAGGGGAGACTTCAGGTGACTGAACAGGTAGAAGAGAAAAAAAATATAATATCTGTCTAGCTTAAATGAGGGTCTACAAATCCATCTGCTATAAGAACCCCAAATCTATCTGCTCTAACAACCACAAAAGCTCTGTGTGAAATGGTTATAAGACCAGGGTCCTTCAGAAGGCAGAACAGATGGGCACTTTTATAATACTAGGAAAAGTGATAAATGACGGTGTGGTTTACGTTACAGCCACATTCACAAATGTGCTCCTACCCCTGAGATCCTGGAAAGGTAAAATTGTAGGAAAAAATATTAATAAATGGTATGATCATCACATTGAGTACTGAATACTTTGTGTGATATGAGAAAGGGAAGGTTATCCGGAAGCAGGATTCTGAACAGGGTGCAGCCGGGCGTTACAAAGGAGTCTGTTGCAGAGGTTATTCACTATTATTATCCCAGTGGCTTCTGACCAGAGCCCTGCTGTGTTGGGTGCTGAATCTCATGGCAAACAGATCATCACATGGGTCTATTATATGAAATGGTGGCACTGTGCATGACTTTTGGCTAACAAAATATTGTTTTGGTGCTCGTGTAGCAGAAATGCTAATGACAATGCCTCACTAGCTCTTATTTTTCATCCATAGTTGTTTCCATTTGCAAAGTAGGGCTAATGAGACAGAACCTCTTCTGTTGAGTGCTTCAAGATCTGAGTCACAGAGACAGGAGCTCAACTGAAGTCGCTTGGCAGACCTGAGACTAGCACTTGGTCTTCTGAATGCCAGGCCAGTGGTCTCTAGGCACTGGAAAATTATCATATGTAGTTGCAATCCTGTGTCCATAAACCATATACTACTGGTACAACACAGGAAAAAGACTGTCCATATGGTGAGCCACTGACTCAACGCTCTTCAGTTACAGGGGAACCCTCAGGGGGACAAAATAGTTGAATTTAGTTGAGGGCTTAAACTTCAGAGAGTTGCTAGTCTTTCTAGCATCATTCAGCACTTCTTTATATTTCCCCAAGTTGTTAATAAAATGGCATACATTCAAAACTATCAGGTCAACTAGTCTACTTGCTGTACCCACAGTACCTATTGGAGCAACAGACAGTGTCATTCAGAGTTGTGTTTAGATGCCACTATCTCCACGGCAATCCAAATGGTACGGTAATGCTTTTTTTGTCACTTCTTTGTATTAGCACAGTACCAAGGAGCCTTGGTCCTAGGCCAGGACTCCCTTGTTCCAGGTGCTGGGGTGTTTAGCATACGCTGGGCCAAACCTGTTGAACTACAATAGGTAACGTCCCTATGACTCTCCATGCATCAGTGTGCCCCAGCACAACACACACTGCCATGGTGTGCCTGCACACATTGCTTGAACTGCCACAGTCCAGTTGGTGTGACACAATTCCCTCTCCTGTTCATGTACCAGTACCGGGGCCAAGGTGCTTGCACCAGTGAAGCCATTTCCATGGAGGAAGCAAAATCACCTCAGTGCTAAGGGCTGGGTCAGCAAAACTGTTTCAGTAAAACTCACCACGAGTGGATCCCTCCTGAGACTTCAGCAGGGTTCAGGCAATGCTCCACCACATCCCGACTGAGCTGGGGTTTGGGTGGGAGTTAGACATCAGCTGTTCAGATTAAGTGGCTGCTGTGCATGGTGGGAACCTAGGACTGGTTCTGAAAAGGTGCCACCAAAGGAGTTTTGTGGCCAGTGGAACGGGGGTCTCCTGGGTCACTTTGTGCCTTAGATGCCTAAATGTTGCCTAAGTACCATTTAGGTGCCAAGTTAACCAATCTGGACCTGGGCCAGATGTCTTTATCTGTTTGCAAGCCAATCTCTATTTCTGCAAGTGTGAGAGTCACAAGGATTCGATGAAGCAAGCAAGCTGGGGTACATGGAATGGCTGCACCTGGCTCCGTTTTAAATGGGGGAATAAAGACTAACAACTGGTGGAGACAAAGCATCAGCAAACGGGGAATGAATCCCCCAGTTTGCCTGTGGATGGAGCATGCCCCTGAAGGACAGCAGCTCTCCAGCAGCTGTGCACAGAGTGGCCCGTTTGCACAAAGGCAGCAATTCATCATTAATAGTGCACAAAAAGGGCAGGACTGTGATCCAGCTGAACAGTCAACCAGAACTCGGCCCTAGGTTTACACACCAGACGCGGCAGCTTTGGCAGCTCTGAGCCTGACCTCTGGCCCATCCAGTTCTCTGCTATTCGCCTTCAGCTGTGCCTGTACAGATTACAGCTGTTCACCCCTGTGGACCAGCCGGTGTAAATCCGCACGGTTTCATGGAGCTGTACTGATTTACACCTGTGGAGGGTCTGTCCCTGGATTTCCAGGTAGCACTTACAGACTGCTCATGGCTGCTAGCCACCCACGCATAATGTCATTGGCTTCCCACCAGGTCCTGACCTCAGTGATAGTGGCATAATGACACAGGAGCTCCATGGTACAGGAACTCTCTGGACAGGCTGGACGTCCTCTCCTGCCCCACTGGCCAAATGGAAAAGACTTTGGTCCCCAGTGCCTGTGCACAGTCCCCCTTGTGCCTTCTCCATGACATTTGCATGGAAAGCAGAAATGCGTGATGCATGGCAATAAGGTTTCTCTCTCCCAATTGCTCATTAAAGCCCTACCCTCTGCTTTTGATTCATGTGCTCATCAGCTCTCCACATTAAATGTACCCCTGGTTAGATTCTGATGGGCTACTGGGCAGACCTTGCCACTGCAAACTGTCCAGGTGCTGGAGATAGTCACACATCTGGGATGTTCCTTAGGGTCATTTTGGCTTGTTTGTGCCCTGCTAGGCCCTGTCTGCACAGTGACAGTAGCAGGTCCCAGCACCAGGGGCTTCGAGTATTCCCGGCCCACCAGAGTCTGCAGACAAGCTCCAGACCCAGAGGCTCACCAGCAAAGCTCTTCTGGGCTCAGCCCCAGCATCCGCTCTTTAGACTTTGGTCTCTGGCAGGCCTGGCACTGGACACTGGGGATGAACTCAGAACAGCCGCACTGCTGAATTTCCAGGCCAGGAATGCACCTGTAGACTTGGGTGGGTGGGCAGGATGTGACCCACCCAACCAGCCCCAGTGCAGGGACCATCTCTGCAAGGGTATGGTAGTCTTGGAGTGATGTTGTAGGCCAGTGTCCCAGGAGATACAGGAATCCAGGATCTTTGTGGGTCGTATCTTTTATTGCCCCACCTTGATAGGTGGGAGCAATACACAAGCTTTCGGGTACCAAGCACTCTTCTTCAGGGCTGAGGAACAAGCTGGCACAGTTTGAACTAAAGAGCAGATACAACAGCCTGCATAATACTCCACATGTGAATAAAGCCAGGATAAAAGAGATGTTATCAGGAAGCTAACAGGCAAGAGAAGTGAAGCAGCAGTGATAGCCTGAGAAGAGCAAGCCCACTGAGGGTCACAATCACGTCAGGTGCAGAGAGGTTAGTGGGACAGGTGGATTATAATGAGCCATGAAGTCCATGTCTTGTTTACTCCCTGGTTCTAGTGTCTAGTAAGATGACGGGTATTTGCTCCCAGCCCATCTTTTGAAGGTGGTCTGTAAATGTCCCGTTAGCACAGCAAGTGTGAGCTGAGAAGGGGAGCCCTTGTTCTGGGAAAAGCATTCTCCTGGCAGCGCTCGGTGTTTCTGCCCTTTGTCTTTTGCCTGTGTTTGTTCATTCTGGTGCATAGTTTCTGTCTAGCTTCCTCCCCTTTGTTTCCCCAAAGGCATGCAGGGCACTGGAGGAGATGTACCACATGCCATGAAGGACCCGTGGATTCTGGTGGCGTCACTGTAAGGGTGTCAATTGTGGTGGCAGTCGAGATGGGTTGACAGGTTTTGTATTTATCATTAAGGCAGGGTTGTGTCCCCTTTGGTGTCTGTTGCTCAGAGGAGAGTTTGCTTCTGATGACAAGTTGGGACAGGTTTGGGGGTTGTTTGAAGACCAGCAGCGGGATAGGAGAGAGGGCAGATTATTTCTCCTGAGGTCTGACCTTTTTCAAGCACAGGCTGTAATTGCTCGATGATCCTTCTGGGTTGCAGTGTGGCCTGGTCCATGAGAGGCAGAGCCGTGTGCTCAGTGGGGACTTCCTGTGTACTGTTGTAGGCCACTGTGGGGTATTTGGCTGGCTTGATCAAAGACACGACCTACTTCTCTAGTCTAGAAAGTGTTGCGGGGCAGAGAGGTAATCCACCCTCAGGTGTGTGCATAAGCCCTTGACCCCAGCAAAAGCAGTGGACTATTTTTGTGCTGTTGGGGAAAGCTGCAGAGCCTCCCTAGTCTCCCTGGATTGGCTACAGCAGCCTTTGAGCAAAGACCTCTCTGGTCTCTGCTGGGACTCCCCGTGGGGAAGAGGAAGCTGTTTCAGTAATTACTTACCCTCCTCTGTTACAAATTTGCACTTTATTTCTAGGCTGTAGTGATGGAGCTTTAGGTTCAGTTTTACAGCCATTGGATCTTGTTCAGACTGTTTTTTGCTGGATTAGAAAGTGCTCTGCTATGAAAAATCCTCCTGCCGAGATTTCAGATCGCTATCAAGTCACCTCCTTAAGCTGCATCCACAGAGCTCCCTTTGGCCCAACAGTATTTATTTCTTTATTAGATTTACATGTAATCCTTCCCAAAAAAACAATTCCAGAAACAGAATAAAATACTAACAAAAGAAGGGAGAACAAAACATCCCCTGCAGACTTACTGAACCGTGACTCACTGGCCCTTTTCTGAACCTCATTTTATTATCAACATCCTTTCAAGAGTGCAAACACCAGGAGCAGACACAGTGTCCAGTAAGGCCTCCCCAGTGTCATGTACAATGTACAGTGGTAATAGCACCTCTCCCCTTCTTGCTGGTACTGCTTTGCTCTCACTGACTTCTGGGTGCTCAGCACTTCTGAAAGTCAGGCCTGCTTCACTAATAAAGCAAGCAGGATTGGTACAGGTCACCGGCACCATCCCCTACCAACCTGTTCCCCCCAGGCTTGTAGGGAGCTGTTACTGGATGAGCTCCTAGTTCCAGCCTGGGAGAGCTGACAGGGTGGGCAAATACAAACCAGCTCTTGGGTGATTCTTATAGCAGTGCCCCGAGAACCAGACGTAGGTCATAAAAGTAGGTGCTGACCAAGGTCTCGCTGAAATGTCCGGCAGACACAATTTCACATAGGCCGTGGACCGTTCAGCAACCACTGCCTTGGCTGGATTCCCGAGGAGGGGAGGGAAGGAAAGCTCCCATCTCAACCCCATGGGCCTGTAGTTGTCCTGTGTGAGAGCACCGTGCCTGCAGGGACAGTTTCCTTGGCTTTCGTTTCTTATTCTGAATTGGATTCAGGGCCTAAAATCAGCTTCAGTTCTGTTTTCCAGGATTTCATCTCTCTGACGGGGAAAAATGCCCGGCAGAGATGAGTGAGCCAGGCCGCTGTCCCCGTCCCACCATCCCCTCCCTGCACAGGCTCACGTAGCTGCCCCAGACTCCCTAAGCCTTGCTCAGTGCTGATGCAGGGAAATGCATTTCTCTCTCTGTAATCCATTCTCTAAGGGTCAGCTCCGATTATTTCGCTACAGCAATTATAACTCCCTCTGTCATCCACAGATGACTGGTCCCACATCAGGCTCTGAAACCTCGTGCCAGCTCCCTCCTGTTTGTTCAGGAGCAGAGTAAATGCCAGCGCCGCATTTTGCTTCTGCCAGGCCCAGTCCTGGGAATGTCTGAGCGCCCTTTCAAGCTGCCTCTTTCAGCGGTGCTCAGACAAGACGAATAGTCTTTGGAAACCTCTGGGGAGCAGAAGCTTCTAGGAGCTGAGCTCCAGCACCACTCCCTGCCAGGCAGACCAGGCTCCTGGTGCCAGGCAGCTCCAGGAATGAAACAACCAACAAGCCAGGATTTTTTGGTGGGGTTTTTTTGTTCTGTGTGTGTGTGTGTGTGTTTCTCATTCCAGACAAAAAAGGAAAGGGGGGAAGCAGGTAGGGGAGGATGAACCTTGGGAAGGAAGTAAATGAGATGCAGTTTCTAGTCACCAGTTCATCGCAGCATGCCAGGAGTGGGATTGCCAGGTCCCAGCTTGCATCACCCTGCAGCGGTTCCCCAGCCTTGGGGCAGCCCTGCCTTTACATCTGCTTTCCTCTCCATGTGCCTGCCCTGCAGCATCACGGAGACTTCTCCACTTTGCTGCTCACCATGAAATCCTCCATGCAGCAACTGTGTTTACGGAGGGGTCAGAGGTGGGTTAAGCACTTAGTTCTCAGCTCCTTGCTGAGCCCACTAGTCCACACTGCCTCTCACACTATTAAGCAGCCCCTCCTTGTAGCCACAGGCTGACTTAACTTTTCAGCAGAAGAGCCAGTTTAGCCACAGGCGTTTGGTTGCTAAGAAGCTTGTAGCTGCCTGCGTGCCTGGTAGGCACTGCCTCTTTCAGCTGCAACGGGACCTGGGGTCTTACAGAAGTCAAGAGCTCTACAGCCAGGCTTTGTGGCTGGGCAAGTCTAGAAATCACCTCTGACTGTTAGGGGAAATCAGTGCCGTTGGCTCCCATGATCCCTGTGCCCACAGAGGTTTTCTTTTGCATTTCTCTGTTCCTCATTTTAGGGGCTGGCATTGTCCAGCTGTCCTGCTGCCACACAGGGGCTTGCTGTGCTCTGCTCCCAGCCCTGGAGGATGACAGGGCTCTCTGGATTTCCCCCATGTCCCTGGCACTTCACTCTTTGGCTCAGGCCCGTGCGTGCAGTGTTACAGGAGGTCCCCGTCCCGCCACCCTCTCAGACCTGTGCCGCGTCCTGCTGACGTCCCCTGCTGCTTCCTTCCTCCTGTGGGGCAGGGTGCTGTAAACCTTGTCTTTTTTGACTGATGTTTTTCTTTTTCTGACAAAAAGCTCCCATTTGGGTTGACCCATTCAATTGATCACAACCTTTTGCCAGTTTTATCTGCTTGTGTTGGCCAAAAAGAAGCACATGGTAGTGTTTTGTTTTAAGACCTTCTTAAGGAAACATTATTTTCGTTCCTAAATGCTGTCTCATTACAAAATTTATCTTAAATTAATATAAAAATAGAATTACAAAAAACTAAATGAAATATTTTGTTTGAAGTCCACGCAAAATTTTTTTGACCCCAACTTTTTATCCTCCCGTTTTGTGTTTTGCAGGAAAAAAGGAAATATCGTCCTTCTGGCTTGATGTGAAATTAATTTCCTCCTTGATTGTTCAGTTTGAACACGGTCAAAAGCCAGGTAGCTGTGAGACAACTGACCGCAAAATTGCAGATGTCTTCAATCTCTTCTGGTAATATCTTGCTTTGGATATAGCTTGGTCAGGCCTGTTTGGGAGCCATGGTTCCTCCTTAACTAATGCTGCCTCTAAGCTCTTGGGACCCACCTCGGCCAGGGCCTGTCACAGCACATCTTGTCCTACTTCTGCACCACCTGAAGGCACCTGGACAGAAAACGACATCGCACTGAGTCATCAAGCAACGGGAAAGGCAGACTGAGTTTGCCGGAGCAGCCGCTGTCTGCCTGCAAACTTGGACTTTCTTGACTTGGATCCCTCTGAAGACCCATTGTGAGAAAAATAGGAGGTAGGACTTGGCTGGGATTGTCAAAGCTGGGTAGGCTTTGATTTGGGTGTAATCAGGTGTGCACATGTCCTACTTGGCCTGAGCAATCTCACCCCATAAATAATCTCTTCATTCAGTCCCTACCTTGCAGATTGCTGGAACTGAACTGGATATTTAGTGCATGACGCCCCTGTTTAATGACAAGGGAACTCAATTAGTATGCAGGTTTCTAGGCAGTTAAAACTTGCTGAAAGGGAATCAAAGACTAGAAGGAAAAATAAATGCTTTATTCCAGAAAAAGAGAAAGTTGAATTAGATTGGAAAGTGCAGAAACTGGAGAGAAAAGGAAAAGGCAAGGAAAACAGACATGAACAACTACAGTAGCATAGCTTGGGGTGAGGGGGATGAGCACAATACCATTATTGATATTATGGATTAACCACTGATGGAAACATAGGTCAATCATGTAGCTGTTCTCTAAAGAACTGCTGTCATGGCTGTCTCCTCTCCGAGGGGAGGCTGGGCTCCCGCCGGGTACCATGCTGGCTGCCTGCATGGAGGAAGCATGCAGGCCACCCCAGGTGGTGCTGCCACGGGTCACCTGTTGATGTTGCCCTTCAGTGGTGACCGAGACAGGGGTTATGGGACTTCGTTTCTTTTGTGTTTGATGTTGTGTTTGTTGGGGATTGGGGAAGGGAGAATTACGTGTCTGTGTGATTTTTCTGGGACGGCCATAGCCCTTCTAGGTGGGGCGTGAGCTTAGAAGGGGCACTGGGGAGGGTGGAGGGATTTACCCTGTCGGTGGGTTGTGAGAGTTGGTGGCCACCTGGCCAGGAGGTGGGAAATAGAATGAGGTGTCTTATATCTGGATATAAGTAGTGGTTGGGAAATGGGGCTGGGATTAGCCGGAGGGTTTTCTGTGTGGGGGTGGGCAGGGAAGTAGCAGCCAAGGGCATGGAGTTGGACTTCTTAAGTTTTGGGGCTTTTTTGGGGGAATTTGCTGTTGCTTCCTACATGTGGGCTGTTTGTTCATGGGGCAGGATATAAGTCTCATGAATAAAGAAACAGTTAGAAGTAGGATGTGAGTATACAGTGAGGTCAGTGTATTCTGACCCTCATATTCTAGCATTGCCCTAGAGCTGGAAAAGAGATAGGTGTTTGAGGCGGGGGCCTGTTTCTTTAATTGGATCTGTGTTGCTTAAAAACTCATCAGCCTAGGTCTGATTTTATTCACTCTAAAATAGCAGTAATGACTTGGCACAGGACACATTTTATGACCACCTGGGATTAACAGCCTGTAACAACACCAGGGATCAATGATATCAACAGAATACCCCATGTTCCACTACAGTAAAAACTCTGTTATCCAGCATCCCCTGGGAATGGGGGATGCCAGTTAATCAAACATTCCGGTTTATCAAATGTGCGCTGTCTGGTGTACTCCCTGGCGTCACTGTGCTGGGGGACAGGGAGGAGGGCCTGCGTAGGCCGCTTTGCTTTGGGCCGTGAGCCGAAGAAGTGGCGAGAACTCTTTTTGTGGCGGCGGGGAAACCTGGAAGTGGTATTTCTGGTTTTGCTTTTGCCATGTCCCTCGGATGCTGGTTAATAGAGTTTTCTGGCTAATAAAGTGCCAGTTAACACAGTTTTTGCTGTAGTTATTGCATAAGTGTGAATACTGGTTTGATGGACTCTGTTTCTCCCTATGGTTCCTAATGCAGAAGACTGGTTTCCATGACTGGAATGGATGAGACCTCTTTAACTTCACAGGCAAAAACAGGACAAGACCCACCTGGAAACCAAAAGTAGCCTGCAGGTTTGCAGCAGTGAGGACGATTAACCTGTGCAACAACCTGCCCAGAAATGTGGTGGTTTCTTGATCACGTCAAATAATTACATATGTGTTTTTAAAAAATGCATATTACTCTATTACTTTCATTTGTTTCTGTATTAAAACTTGCTAGGTGAAATTCCCTGGCTTGTGCTATGTGAGAGGTTGGACTAGGTCAGGACTGTCAAGCTCGCGGGCCATGTGCAGCCCTCAAGGGGTTAACTGTGGGCTCCTGCATGGCCGTGGCCCTCCCTCCATTCCTGCTGCTGCCAGGCTCTCTGGGCCCCCCTTTCCTCCTCCCAAGGGTCAAGCCTCTCTTGGAGCAGGGCATCTTGAACTGCTGTTCCACGGACTGTGTCCGCTAAATTCATGCCAGTGCGACTGCCCTGTCTTCAGCACATGTTGTCTGGTGAAGGCTGCGTGCACCCAGGAGCATTCCTGGAGGAGCAGGGCTGTGGCTGAAGGGCAGGGGAGAGCTGCAGCCGTGCCCTTCCTGGGCACTGCTTCCACTTCAGAGTGCAGCACAAGTCCCTCAGCCCTCGCCTGCCTTCGGGGATGGGTCTCTCTGGCACATGGAGGAAAAGAGGCACAGGAAGGGGAGAGTTCTCTTGCAAGTCCATGGCAGAGCCAGGGACCTAACTAAGAGTCCCGAGTGCAAATGCAAGGCCTAAATAGGTTGATAGCATCATTTTAACTCTTTAAATAGTCATAGCCCCAGGTAATAACAGCGACAGATGAGAAGCAGCAGACAGCAGCTCCATGTAGCCTGTGGTTTGCAGTGACTGCGGAGGGGAATCAGTTGCAAACCTGTCTTTTTGGGGCTGCCTTCTGTTGTGTCTGCACCACAGAGGGGCAGGCTAATCCATGCCCAGAGCGCACATCCATGGCAAGCCAGTGACAGTCCTGCCTCAACAGCTGCTTTGCTTCCCAGCCTGCAGCTGCTTTGCACAATCCTGGAGATTTGAGCCTATCTGGTTTCTGTTGCTCTGAGTCATCAGGAAGAAGCAGATGCACCAGAGTGGCAGACCTGTCTGCCATGCAAAGCGCTGTAATTTCCATGCAGAGCGTGGGAGGTTGACAGGAGCTCCCAGAAGTATTTTCACTTGAAATGGGGCAATCTAATGACTGGATAAAGCACTTGGCTGGGTTGTGTTTGGTGCCCTTGGAGCCTGGGGGACACAAGAGCTCATTTCACACCTTCCTGCTGGGCAGGTCTGATATTTCTGTCCTTCCAACCGGGTCTGTGTATTATTATCGTTCCTTGTCCTCACGGGCATGAATCGGTGTCCTCCACTAATGTTATGGGCTCCCAAGCCGCTGTCAGAATGAGGAGGGTGGCTGGAAGGATTGTCTTGTCTTAGGATAGGAAGGGCTGAGCTGTACCATGGCGTGGGCTGCTCATTCTGTGGCAAGGCAGGCTGCTCTATGCTTGCTCCACCATGCAGGGCCTCAGCAGCTCTAACTTCTGTTTTCTACATGAGCCTTAGAGCATCATGCCTCAGCTCCCCCACCATGACATGGGGACCATAACACTGCCTTCCTTTGGGATCACTTTGGGGATATACACGAGAGAGTCCCATTTAAACTATCTGCACACAAGTTTTTCAATGAAAAATGGCCTTTTCCTATAAAACAAGAGCTTTGGGGAAAGCTGCAGACATTATTGAAGTTTCCTATGCCATAGTTTTTAATTCAGGGTTGTGCTTGGTTGCTGTGTTGTTCTGAGACAAAAAGACATACAAAAAACTAGAACTTTTGGTTCCAAAATGATACCTTTTAAACCAACTGGAAAATGGCAAGAAAACTGTCCTTTTCTGCAAGTTTTTGAGATCAAAGTCCCTTTGTCGGCTCTGGGAAAAGTGTATATGGTACAAGATGGTAAAAAGTCCCCGTAGGTTGCAAATAAACTTCATTTTTGCACAGAGGGAGCTGAAGATGACAAGTTGTCCCTCTGGGTCTATGAGAGTGCCTTTGTGGCCTGGTCTTTTGGCAAAGACACTCTCATGGACCCAGAGGGACAACCTTCCATCTTCAGCTCCCTCTGTGCAAAAATGAAGTTTATTTCTGACCTATGGGGACTTTTTACCATCTTGTACCATCTATGATTTTCCCAGAGCCTGACAAAGGGATTTGATCCTGAAAGCTTGCAGAAAAGGACAATTTTCCAGTTGATCTAATAAAAGGTATCGTTTTGGAACCAAGAGTTCTAGTTGTTTGTATATGGTTTTTAATTAACACTTTTGTATGAAATATCTAGGAGAAATTACAGTGTTAGCAAAAAATGTCATTTACCAAAAAGTAAGAAAACGTGCTTTTGTGTGCCTGAACAATTCTGGTAGCAAGTGTAGAGATGATGTCTTTGTAGATCTCGGTAACAGAGCATCAGCTGTGTGGAGTGCAATGCTTCAGCACAAGGAAAAATCCTTCTTCTATGCACGTTGAAAACCTGGATGCACCAACCCTGGCGCAGCCCTTTGAGGGGCCTCCACAATAGGCAGCACTTCAGTAACCCATCAGAGTCTTCCTTCACAATTTGCATTATCCAAATAAAGGCTGATTCATTCAAACAATGTAGCAAGGGTTTAATATTCAAATGCAACACCCTGATGGTGCAGGCGCGAGCATGTTTGCACATATCAGTGAACTTTCAGGCTTATGTGCACGAGCTGTGCCTAGCAAGGAAGATGCGGATCCCTGTTTACGGCATTACATGACCAGTGGAGCATCAGTTGTTTGCCAGGTTGAGTCAACAGAGGATTTTGCAAGCAGCATTGCTCTTGCTTTCCCCAAATCTCTATCATCCTCCTGCCTGAGGACAGACTGAAATGAAGCTCTACTAAGCTCCGAGAGCGTGCTTGGGCAGCAAGTTTTGTCACGATCTGCTTTCCAGATTCTTGTCTCGTGTTTCCATATGGTCAGCTCAGTCCTCTCTCACGAGTTACTTCTGTCTCTACTGTCCCACAATTAAAGCCAAGCAAAGAAAGAGAGGCAGGGAGTCTACAGACCGGTTCCTAGAAGGGCTCTGATTGAAGGGCAGGAAGCCTCATGAGCAGTGGCCACAAGTTATGATAGACGTGTGGTTGAGCCAGTTGAATGTGACTTTTGAGTTGACCCTGTACAGCAGTGTCAGCATACCCCACAAAACACGAATCTGTAGTGCTAGAAACAGATCTGTGTCCTCCCCACCTAGGAGAAAGCGAGTGGGTAGCCAGGTGTTACTGGTATATTCTGTGACGTTTTATAATGTGTCACTCTTATGATCATTGTCCATATTATTTACATCCCCCTGCTGTGTGCTGGCCCACATGGAGGAGACATGTGGTAAGAGGAAGCCTTTTCTGAAATTCTTCTAGTCCAGTGATTTTCAACCTGTGATGCGCAGACCCCTCAGGGTCCGCAGACTATGTCTAAGGGGTCTGTGAAAGATAACTATCATCAGCCAAAATTATGTGAATCCCCACTTTTACAATTCAGAGGGGTCTGTACCTCCATTCAAAATTTCCAAAGGGGTGCGCAAGGGAAAAAAGGTTGAAAACCACTGGGTTAGTCCAAAGGGACCAAGCCAGGCTGAGGGGTGCCAAGGCACAGCAAGGGGAAGTGGTTTGCCCTCCTCATTGAGGGCAGAGGGAGGAACAAATGCAGGTCCCTTGCATGTGAAGCTGGTGGTTCCCATCTGGCCTTTGCCCTTTCCTAAAGTACCTCTTAGGATTTCAGCAGGCCTGGCCATCCCTACAAGGCTGGCATCATACAGGGCTCTGAAGCTCTCATAATGCCAAAAAGAAGTGCAGTGCAGTCTGCGATGCTTCTGAGTAGGGAAGCTTCAAAGCATCCAAGATTTTGGTTGGAGTAGCTGATCAGAGTCCCAAGAAAGACTTCCTCCATTTCCAGAGGCATTGTCGTCATTTCCTCCAGTCCTGAATGCCAGAGTCAGTGACCTTCAAGTAAAATAAATATAAGGGCCAAAACCTCAGCTAGTGCCAGTTGGCATTGCCCCATCACCTTCAGCCGCATTGTGACAGCTTTGACCAGCTAAGGACCTGCTCCTTGGTCTCCAGCCACCTGCACCCAACAGCAAATCCCAGCAATCCAGTCTGGGGGTGACCAGGGCATGGATCTCTGTGGCCATGGCCAGGTCCTCACTTCAGAAGGAGAGAAAAAAGTCTTCTGGCCAAACAGAAGTGTGAGAAAGCATTTCTCACCATTGTTGCCCCTAGGACACCCAGGGTTCAGGCATTGTTTAAGAGTCAGGAAATGATTTGTTAGTCAAGTCGCTTTGCTTTAGATCTGCTCATTGTGTCTCCAAACGTGAAGCTGAAATAACAGCCAGGGTGTGATTCTCTAGGCAGGAGTACTCGGGAGAAAGGGGGGGAACAAATGGCTGAGACTCCAAATGTCAGCACCATGTTCGACTAGGGACGGAACTGGGTAGAGCAAGGGATCTGCTTGGGATGTCACCAGAGTTGGACAAGGCTCTACATTTCTAAACCCACACCATACAGGACCCCCAGGCCTTTCAGCTGCCACCCACTACAGACACTACCAGCTACCAAGGGATTTCAGGACTTCATTAATCCTGGGACAGGGCAGGGGGTTGTTTTGTCCTCTTCATGTTACCAGTAGCAACTACACAAAAGTATCACACCAGGGTTGAGGCTTTCACAGCCACTCTGTGATAGTTTCCCCCCCCCCCCCGCCTTCATTTTGCCTCAGTCATTTCTTTAATCTGTAGCTTTCATCTGTACAGCCCACTCAGCTCTGCTCTTTTTCTTTAGATCAGTTAAAAGGAAGAACAAGAGCAGCTGGGTGGGGGGTGGCAGGGTAAGGCTGCTCCCATCGCCCAAAGCCACTAAGTCAACAAGCCAAGTCTGTGCCAGTCTCATGCGATGTGTACCGTGGCAGCATGGATAACCCGGTCTCGCTGGCTGTCACAGGCTAGTGGCTGGGAAGGGCAGGAGGGAGTCATCCAGCCGCCGTGTACAAAGGGTCAAATGCAGCAGAAGTCTGAACGGCGGTTGGTTTCTTCTGACCACAGATGAACTGAATCCTTTGACTATGATGACATGCTCCCATGAACACCTCGAGTATAACTCGACCGGGACAGCAGCGTGGGCTGTCTTGCTGGTGAGGAAATAAGCTGTGCCCACCTTCTCCTGTTCTGCAGCTCTGAGATGATGGTGCCCCGAAGAGCACCCTTGGCACGCCGCTCAATACCTGGGTTTCCAGAGTGTCCAAGAATGGTGGTTTGGGGTGGCCCCCAGCCCTCTCCCTGTCCCACTTCCAGGACCGATGCAGATGTGGGGAGTGAGCTGGGTGAGGGTTAGGTCCTAGGTGGCCAGGCCATGCTGTGTGCAGCCACAGCACGTACAGGTCCTGCATGGCCTTCTCAAATACCATGGCTGTGAACTGTACTTGATAGCAGCTCCCTGGGAAATGTCAGTGGCAATTTGGTACCTGCCATCCCTGGGCTCTTTTGGAAATCCCAACCTATTATTATGATACACCTTCCATCAATAAGCCCTTGTAACCAGGAGTTAATGGAGATCCGTACTGGCTCCTGAATAAAGTGCCATTCCATAGGCTCCTTGAATAGTGAATAATGCATTCTCCTTTTTCAACCTGTCACTGTTGGAGCCCACTCTGGCATCTGATCAACTCCCACATGTCAGGGAGTAGCACTGTGCCCTGTACTGTATACTGGATCTGTGCCATTTCATAAAACTTGTGTGCTCAAGATCCAGTTTCAAGATCCATATTCCGGCTCCCAAATGATTTGGCTTGGTTTTCAGAGACTGCTCCTACTTAGTGTTTAAATAAGGATTTACTCACCTAAGTTACTACCAAAATTTTATCTTGCCTGTGCATCATAGAGATATAGAAAGGGAAAAGGGATTTTTATATTGACACCTGCTTGCATGCCTAACTGTTCCATTTCCAGGAGAAAAAGCATCTATCTTTATCCATCGCACTCTGCAAAAAGGCATGTAGAGCACGGAAGTTTAGGACAGAGGAATAAAGGAGGGCATTTCAGCCTGACGCATGGTCACATGCTTAATACAATAAGATGCGTGTCTGAGTCCATAGTTCCTATTATGGAGCTGAGGGCTATAAATCTAGCTTAATTTTCCTTAATTAGACTTTTTCCTAGGAGGGTGGTATGATGGGATAATAACACATCATGTAATTAAAAGTGTGGCACAAAGAGAGCAGATAAGACCTAGAACTTCAGAATCAGTCTTCACAGTTTGTGGACAAGATCCAAGTTGTATCTGCGCTGGGGGGGAAAATGCTGGCAATGGACTCATGTCTCCTAATCACTCCAAGTTACGTAAGTGCCAATTAGCGTGATAGACATGAGCTGCTCTGCAATCATTTATAAACACTGAAGTTGGCCTGGTGCTTGCAGTGTTTACTGTATCAGTGCATTGATCTAGGATTGTAAGCAGGTTGGTGTGCCGGCTGCCATTCAGGCTGACTTTGTTCCTTCGAGAGCCCCTCCGCCAGCCCTTTCCCCACAAGTACAGCTTTGCTCCAAACAAACATCACCCAGCAAACAGAACAAAAACTTCAGCTCCTTTTTCAGGCCACAGGAGAGGCCTGGGCTCTGCCCCCTCCCTGGTGGCAGGTGTATCTGTGTCCAGTCCACCCACTGGGCACAAGCTGCTCCTTTGCCAGCTCACTGCTTCTTGCTTTCCTCTTTGGGCATTTAGCTGCTGGAGGGACCTTCTGAGTAGCTAGCTGCCCACGGCTGGGCTCTTACAGCAGGGCTCTCTGTCCCCTCTTAAAGGACCTAACCACCCTGTTACAAGTACATTGGGGGCCATAGGGAAAACAAACAGGAAGAAACCAGAAGAGCTCAGGAGAAGGCTGTTTGCACAATTACATGGGGGTTGTTCATGCCATTACAGGAGAAGACCAAGAGATCAGAAAGATGACAGGAGTGTTAACAGTGACACTCATGCAAGAGGAATCTAACCAGGCTAAGATGCAGGTACTTTCTGGGGTGCAAGGCAGTAGGCAGAAAGAGAGAGGCGGGTGCAGTGTGGGAAGAGGCGAGCCAGTAGTAATCCTGCAGGAACAAAGGAGTCACAAATCCAGGTAATGGGATAAGAATCCATAGTCCCGGTTTAAACCACGTGTAACACAGTCCGGTCTGAGGATGATGTCTTGTTCCACAGTTTCCATTGCAGCCCTGTTGTTAAAGGCTTGCTGCCTGAGAACAACCCTCTTTAGGTCAGCGACGGAGCGTCTGGGGAGGTAACGTGTCAGCCACAGGACTTCACCTCATTCTACAAGTCGTGTCAGAGCAGTGTTTGTTCGTTGTCCTGCAGAAATCGCCGCATCTTACAGCAAAGGGGCACTGTAAGCAGTGATGCTTATGTGACATTGGTGGACTTGCAAGTGAATGAGCCTTGGATGTTATGATCCATGTTATTCGGTCTGGTGATGATGTGGTCTGTACTGATGTGTGGACACAGAAGGCCACTGGGCCCCCTGCAAGGCCTGGTGCCTTGGTGAGGATGGGAGTCAGGCAGCCTGTTGCTGGAGAGATGCCATGTGAGGCTGGGGGCTGCTTGTCAGCCAGAACATGTTTGTCTTTCATGGCTACCTTGAAACGACCAACCTTCCCCAGGAGGGATTGGAGGTCTTCAGTGATGTGCTCAGGTGTTCAACCCTGGGACAAGGACAACTGAGTTCCTCTGGTCGTCACCTACCGTCCCCGGCTCAAACACTTTCCTGATGCCCTCAGTGCTAAGAGATGTTATCACAAGACTCAGGTCCTTATGGCATCTCCTTCCCAGCACTCTGACCATCCTGGCACTCTCTGGGCTCTTATGACATCCCAGAATGGGGCACCTACCAAGATACAAGTTCTGGGGCAGATGCACGAAGGAGGACTGTGACTCCAGGGCTGTTAAGGCAGGCAGGATCTTTGTGCAGCACTTGCAGCAGCAGTGGAACAGTACAGCCCCATGTGTGCTGCTGCAGCCAGGCTGCACTGTTCTTCTCCCCAGGCCCGTTCTGTGTTTGCCCTGAGCGGGAAGCCGCCTCCTGGGTTCCCCAATGAATAGTGGATGTGAACACTGACCTTTCCCCTTGGGAGCCTCATGCATGGGACACTGCTGCCCAGAGAGTACCCAGGGGACTGCGGGAACCTTGGCAAGGGTTTCTTAAATCCCAAGTAATAAACTGAAAGGAGAGGAGTGAAAGGTGACATTGTGCTCCCCTCAGCCTTAAACATACTCATTCCCGTGCCCCAGCCGGTCCGTCCAAGTTGGATCCAAGCTGCTGCAGATCAGGGGATCTCTTTGGAGAGAGGCAAGACTTTTGTGTGCTGTCTTTTACTGGACCAGATGCAAAAGAGGTCCAAAATCCAGCTGTCTTGCTGTGGGCTCCCTTTGCCTAGCATCATCTCCGTCACCAGAGCTGGTCGGCTGGCCCCATACAGGAGCATTAACACTGGTCACGTGTGCTCAGGGTCCCTTATGACTAATGCCATACCACACGGCCCTGATCTCAGACAGCAGGGGCATCTGAGAGTGCAACCGTAATGCAGGTGGGAGGAATAAATATAAATCACCCAAGTCTCAGCTAGGTGTGAAGCCTCAGACAAGTTCATGCAAATGCCAAGGGAAAGGGCCAGTGGCTGGTGCTCATGGTCAACTTGCCATGATGGTAGCTTAGCGCTGGCTGCGCAGCACCTCCAGGAACTGAATGAAACCCGCAGGCAGTTGGGGGCTCCAGAGTTTTGGAAGCTTTGGCACCATGACCAGGAGACAATGCAAAGCTATTTCCCTACCCAGGGCATCAGCTCCTGCAGATCAGTGCGCTGCCCAGAGCCTGCATAAAGCTCCTCCCTTGTTCAGAACTCATGGCCTTGGACTTGTGTTATTCCATTGCTTTAAATACAGCCGAGTCCACTACTGCTGCCAAGTTTGTCTCCTTTACACTCACTTGCTGCCCTGATGGCCTCTCCTCTCTGGTGGGATTCTCACACTCATTATTTCTCATTAGCAAAGCATCAGTCTGTCTTTGTTTGCAAATGGCTGGATTTGCCTTGGAACAGGGCAAGCTGTCACTGCTCATTAGGAGTTGGTCTTCCTTAGCCCAGCAGCAAGGGCTGAGAAAGAGCCCTTGCTTTCAGGATCAAAGAAGGCTTCAGTGGGGCAGAACAATTTAATGGAGGCAGGAGTCTGGAGGCACAAGGGCCTGCTCTGTCCTGAGCCAGCCATCACTTCACGGCTGCTATTGTGCACCGTGTGAGAGGAAGCAGCCTGGCACGTCACATTTGCTCAAGGGATTGTAGCTCTACAGGCCAGTTCTCCTGCTCCTCCATCACTCAGGCCCCAGCGAAGGGTGAACTCTACAAGGGTCTGGGGCTTCAGGTGCTTCAAGAAACCCCCTGCTCTGGAGCTCAGGTTGCAGAAATAGCTTCCTTGTAAAAATTCTACCACTTCCTGGTTTACTAGGTTGGAAAATACAACACAACCTACTGTTTTACCCCCAGTGGATCATACAGGGAGACCCCAGGCAGTGTATAACCATTTACCTATCAACCAGGAGCTGCAGCTCACATGGGATCGCAACAGCACAGCCTCAAAGCCTTGCAGGCTCAATGCTCCAAGCACTGCTGAGACGTTTTGTGGAGCTGGCCCCTGGGACTCACTGCAGCTCCTGAAGGAAGTCTGTGCAGCTGAACTGGGGTGCACCAGCCATTGCTTGTGGCTCTAATCATTACGCCAACCTTTGTCCCCCAAGCACCAGCACTGACCTGCTGTTTGACCCTGAGCAGGTGTCTCTGCCTCTGGGCATGTCTGCACATGCGCTTTAATATACAATAGCGTATTTTCCTGCACATTAAAGTGTCATGTAAAGAACTGTGCTATTACGCTAATGTGCAGTAAATTAGGCTACTGCACATTAAGTTTGACTTTAAAACTGTGCACATTTGTTACTGCGTAGTAAGGCGGCCTAATGCACATTTGTTTAGTACCTCATATTGGAGGTACTAAATTTAATGTGCATTAGGAATGCACGTTTAGACACGCCCTATGTATCTCATTGAGTTTCATGATAAGATTTTTGGATCAAGGAGTAACTCCTTATAGCTTTCAGTCCGGGGGGACCCTTGTCTTGGTAAGGCATATAGGGTAATATACCTTTAAATGGTGGGTGATCCTTTAATGGTGCTAGCCGAGTTCTTAGTTTTGGAAATCACAAGAAATCAGTTAGAATGAGCGTGGAGATGGGCTGTTTGTTTATAAGCAGGGCAAAGGCTGTTTGGGATCCAGGGGGCATATTCTGTATCCCTTTGTGCACCTATATGGTGGTTTTCTAGCTAGTGCCTTGGCATTTATGGCCCTGCCTTGATGCTGTAGATGCACCTGCACTGACCATAATCACTCTGTCTATACGCCACCTCGTTGAGACACAACTATGTGCATGTGCACCTGAGTGCAAGTCTTGGAACAGTGATGGGAAGGAGGACCCTGCCATGTTTTAGCCACAGTAGCTAGGTGGCTTGAACCGGCATCTCTTTGACTCCTTAGCAAGTCATTCAAGCCACCATACAAGGTCAGGCACCATCCAACAGACTCCCCAGCACTGATCTGCTGCCCCTTATATTTATTAGTGGCTATTTGAAAACTGCCACTTGGACACAAAAAGGGCAATAAATTCCCTGCAGCACACCCGTGGAGTCCACAGAGAGCTAAAGAGCAAAAGACACAACAGGGGGTCCAAGCTTTACAAGAAAGAGCATGGTAATAATAATAATAATGGCTCTGGTGTCATTATGGTGCACTTAGCTTCCTCTGTAGAGCTTCCATGCAGGGTTTCTGAGTACAGCAGAGCAGCAGCAACCACTGGTATTAAGACTGGATAACAGTTTCCCCTCTACTCCCTCCTGTGTGCAGTCAGTCATGGCTTCAAGCCTCTCAGACTTCCCCTGCTAAGTCTCTACCCAAAGGCCTCAGAAAAATGGATCAAAAAACTGTTGCACCTTTTTGGGAGCCTCGAACACAGTGCCACTGTAAAGGACAAGGACTGGGTCTGTGATGTGTAGGAGTGCTGCATGGGTCCGGTCCTTGGAAGGCTTACTGTGTGATCAAATTGGTTTAGGTGAAAGGGAGCTCTAAGGAGATAAGCCACCACAGGTGAGCACTGGAGAGCCTGGTGGTACAAAAGCCTGGAGAACCTTGGCTCCGAGGATGCTGGCTTTAGTAACTGCACTGGTGTAAGTGGCTGCAAAGTCACATATGCCAGGGCAGCCACAGCAAGGGGTGGGGTGGTGTAACCATGCAAAATGCTTGACAAATTCTCCACGTGTAGGCAGGGCTTGGGACCAGAGCCAGTGCTCCATTGGATGGGGGCTTTCCATTCAGGTAGGGATTACAAAGATTCAGGCTGGTGGAGTGCAGTGTGTATCATGCAGCTCACCCTGAGCAGAGCAGTGCACTGAAGCGAGGGCGTCCCCATGCTGGGCTTGGATGGGGACACTGGGAAACATGCTCCATCCCTGGGAACATGCTGGGCTTTAGAAAATGCACTCCCATCCGTGCTGGGGCAGGAGTCCCTACAGCCCATGCAGGGCTGTGCCATCCAGCCTCAGTCTCTTCCCACTGACTTGGAGACCCTGCTGATAGACACTACCTGTGGGCTTCGGTCCCTCAGACCTCGGCCAGCAACAGGCACCACTAAAGTGTCGAGATCTGACCAAGAATTGAAGCCCCTTGGCAGTTGGCAGAGCTGATCACCTTCTTCTTGTCCAGCCAGCTGAGCATCTGCCCCTTCAGTGGATACTCAGCCGGGATCTAAATAATCCTGGAATGCAGGGATTAAAGGCTTCAGCTCCTGTCCCAGCGAGCTGCGCCGCTACTCTTTGCACCACGGTGAAACTCACTGGAGCATGAAGCACAGCAGTTATTTAATCCTACACTGGAGGCAGCAAATTGCTGGTCAGAGGTATAAAATAAATAGCATTACTGTCTGGGAAAGCAAGTAAAACACAAGCAAGCCCCATCCGTGTTCCACTGGGGCACTGGCCTGGTAGTTCGCTATCAAGATCAGGAAAGCTCACTCCTGTGTGAACTAGAAGTGACGTTCTCCATAAAAGCACAGCCCCTCAAACCCCATGGGTCCCTGGCTGTGTTCCCCAAGGAAAATCTAGAAAGGGTCCAGAGGAGGGCCACCCACATGATCTGGGGACTACAGGGCAGACCCTACACTGAAAGACTGCAGGACCTGAACCTGTTCAGCCTTCACAAGAGAAGGCTGAGGGGGGACCTGGTGAGTGTCTATAAACTCACTAGGGGGGACCAGAAGGGTTTAGGGGAGACACTGTTTCCCCTAGTGCCCCTGGCATGACAAGGAACAATGGACACAATTATTAGAGAGTAGATTTAGATTAGACATCCGCAAGAACTACTTCACAGTCAGGGCGGCTAGGAGCTGGAACCAACTTCCTAGGGAAGTGGTGCTGGCTCCTACCTCGGGGATCTTTAAGAAGAGGCTTGATGCCTACCTGGCTGGACTCACTTGAGTCCAGTCTTTTCTCCCGCCCAGGCGGGGGGTCGGACTTGAAGATCTACAAGGTCCCCCCCGACCCGACTTCTATGATTCTATGATTCTTCTATGATTCTAAGGATTAATAGATAGTACCTGCCAGAGCCCAGAGGCCTCCCCGCAGCAAGAGTCTGTCCCAGGACTAGGCTGGAGGCCTGGTGCCATACCTAGCTGCCCCAGGGGGAGCAGGGCAGAGTCCACCAGTTTTGGATCCCACCCCGAGATATCGAACTACTTGCACGCCCTCTGCCAGGAGCCCAGGCCCCAGCGTTGTTCTGGGGCCCACACCAGAGGCCCACATTAAAGAAGGATGCTGAAGCACCTAACTGCTACAGGCCTAACTCCATTATTGGATCACACTCAAGTCCCAGTTCCCCTGAGGTCAATGGGAGCTTTGCCATGCATTTCAGAGGATTTGGGGCCTATTGTGAAGCCGGGGTACCCACACCCAGAACATGGCTACAGCTCAGTGTCTGGACTTGGCAGTCCCCTCTCGCACACAGAGAAAGGAGGGGAACATTCCCCTCCTAGTCGCATGGGGTCTGCTGGCCATCGACCTAGGGAAGGAGCCACCATAGGGCTGGGCCAGGTTGTTGGTGCTGGAAATACCATGAGCCTCCCGATGCCCATATCCAGTAGTGCTGGGACAGGCATTTGCCTGTTCTGAAGAGGCAGGCTGTGACTCATCCTCAGGAAATAATTTCACTCTCCTGTGTCCCTTGGACAGACAGCCCTGCCCCTTTCTTTCTGCTCCTTTGGAAGCAGCTCCCCCCTGCTCACCCAAGCACCTGGAGCCTGGTCGGGGCATAAGCACCATTGGTACGTTTCACAGGCCTGAGCACAGCTGCTCAGGTTGGCCTGGGGCTGCAGCATTGCTTAAGCAGTGAAAGCATTAATGCCGATGGTGCTTTTCCAGGCATCTGGCTGCGTCCCTGTGTGTGGCTGGAATGCAATGCCCTGCAGGCAGGCAGTCCCAACCAAGATCCTCACTGGTGACTGATGGCCTCAGCTATGCAGAAAAACGTTAACAGCAGCATGAGAGGAGCGGCCGCCTCCCGTTAAAGAGAGAGGGTCCTTTAGGGAATGTACAAGCCCGGAGGAAAAACCCTTTGCTGCAGGGGGGTGGCCTCCGTACTTGCTGTGGCATCTTTGGCTGGAGCCATGGGCTGTTCCACAGGAGCAAGTGTTCAGCAGCTTTGTAGTGCCCAGGACGTGCTGTGTCCTGTAGGCAGCATGACAACCTCTGCCACGATGAAACACTGACCACTGGCTGGAACGAACGGGGTTGGATTGGATCTGCTGCATTTTAGGCACATGTGGCTTCCACTGACAGGTTCAAAGGGTACAGATAGTCACTGGCACCAGCCTCCAGTCTTCTCTCTCCAAGACTCTTTTTTCCCCTTATCCCTTTGTAGCCTCTGGTGACAGTCTCAAGTCTGGCCCCTTAGCTGCTGATTGAAAGCTGCCCTTGAGCCTGGGGGGTTCTGGGGTGCCCTCTGCTATCTGAGAAGCATTAAAGTTCAGTTGCATTTAACATAGTCTCCATGCTCTGGGATCTCCTTGGATATCAGTGCCCTTTGGATATTATCTCATTCAAACACTTGTAGTAATTAAATGGTGCCAGACTAATCTCTGGACCCAAATTTCCTCTGAGCCCCAGGCCCATAGAAACAGAGAGTGATGCCAGGCTGTACATCTACAGCCTGCTTTCTTCAGTTTACTCAACCAACACCCCAGACTTGAGAAACCCTCCAAGCCTTCTTGCTGTAGCAGGACTTTAATGGCTTGGCCCAGCACCCAGGATCCAAACATGGGCAGCCGGGGAAGGTTACAGATTCTGGCACCGGTGACTGGAGGGAGCTGGAAGCAGGATCCCTCTGGCTTTTCTGAGCCCATGTGTGCTGGGTATCAGGCACAGCCCAGCACCCATTTTAGTATGGAAGTTTTTCTGCTGGTTCTGTGGGCACTGGATCAGGCCCACAGCAAGCAGATGGAAGCAGTGTCTCCCCCCAGATCTCGCGCGCCCACAGCAGGAACTACGCAGCAGCATGACTGTGACTGTGGACACGCATCTTTTAGTTACTCTGTGGGCTGCTGCTCCATCTTGGCCATGCAGGAGTGGTCAGCGCTCAGCAACAGCCCATGTTCACTTTGAGGTGAGCCACGTGTAATTGTCAAATGACCCCACTCTGTCCCATATCTACATCGGGGACATTGCGGTGCAGAAAGACTACGGCCAATGTCGCATAATTAGATTCCTGAAATTAAGGCTGTAAGTAAGTGGCTGATTTCCAGCAGTGCTGGGCACCAGCACCTCCCCTGAGTTTGCAAGACAGTGGCATCAATGAGCACTCAACACCTCTGACCTGAATTTGCATTTTCTCTGTGAACACGTGTGACTCCTACATGCAGATTTTCATGTAGGGCTGCTTTCTGTGAGAAAATACCGGTCTATCAACTCAGCTAGAGTCTGTCTACAGAATCAGACAGGAACGGGGGGAAATGATCCAGAAAGGCCCCCTCTCTTCCTGCAAACACCTGAGTGTTGATAAGAGACAACAGGGCTCTGACTTGATCTTCCTCAAGACTGGTTTGGACCAGAAAGATCAAAGCAAAGAAATACAGAAGAACAAAAGCATTCAGGGCAGGGGGGAGTTTAAAAGGGACCTGCTCTCAAGAGAGAAGCAGTGGCCGTTGGGGAAAATGAATGGATGCTCATGCACCTTCCTGGAGGTGCCGGGAGAAGCTAGGCCTGCTTGTAACCACCATGGGCTGAGAAGGACCTAGGTAAGCCAGACAGGCATGCAGACTGGTTGTTGAAACTCCTTTTTCTCTCAAAGTTTTTACCAGGAGAGTCCTGAACTCAGCCAGCCTGCAGCACAGCTGACTGTAGCAGAGAGCCCAGCCAGGAGCAGAGGGCTGCTAAATTTCCTACAGGAGAGGTTCAAAGGTCACACTCAGCACAGCAGTGGGACAAAGGTGCTGCTAGCCCAGTCATAAACCCCCTCTAAAAACAGAGCCTCTTTTCTAGGTGCCCAGACATGGGTTTAAATGCATGGCTTTACAGCCCCAGTTCTGTCCTACATGGGTTGCCTCATTGATGAAGACAAACAGCGCAGATACCCTGATCCTCAACTCCCTGCTCAGACTCCAGCTATGCAGTCCTCGTGTCCCCATCATCATAAAGCGAGGGTGCCCAGAGCCAGTGGCCCGACTGAAACAGTGAAGGTCTAATTCAAGCACTGAGAAAAAAAGGCTCAGAGGAGAAAGGGGTTTATTGAAGGGGCTTGTTCCCAGAACACAGCTGCCTGTGCTGCAAGACCCGAGTGCCCCCACACCGTGCTGGACAATGTGGTCTCCTGCTGCAGCTAGTCCTGGTGCAGTCTCTGCTCCCCACAGCAAACAGGAGTTTCCTGATACAGGTTGCCATAGCCAGGTAAACATGACAAGACAGCTAGCTGAGTCATCCTGACTCAGACAGACACAAGCCAAGCCAGCAGGCTCTTCCGGCTGAGAGAAATGGGCCTCGGAGCTAGAGCTGGCCCTGTTACAGTCCCAGCCACATATGGATCTCAGCGCTAACGATGCTGATTAGTTTAGGCTCATGGCCCCTTGCGAGGGGCATGGGTAGGAGCTGTTCTGAGAAGTCACAGCCAGGGAAACTGAGCAGGTGGGAAGCAAGAGTGCAACAGAGCACTTTGGTGGCAGAACGGAGAATAAATGAAAATCTCGCCACCAGGCCCATGCCTACTGCTTGTAGGCCCTTGTTCTCGTGCTGCTTCAGATGTGCTGCATGTGTAGCCAAGCGGTGGACTTGGGTGCCTGCGTGTGATCCCATTCCACCTTGCGAGTTCCTGAAAAGCAAAGAAACAAAAGGCTTCTTCTTCTTGCTGAGTTTTGGGGCTACAGGGTCAGCCTGCTACAAAGGGTGATGCATTCATGGCTTTGCACAGACTTGAGCAGGGTGAAGCAGAATTGTGTTTAGGCTCCCAAGTCTGCTTAGACCCTGGCAGGTGAAATCAAATCTGGCCTTTTGGGGCCTAGGTTCAATTCAAGTCCTAGAAATCGGTTAATGTGTCTGTTGTTGCCTGACCCATGAACCTGCATTACCTAAAGCGGCAAGGAGGAGGATGCCTGGACTTTTGGTCTGCACAGCACTTCAGCGATTGGAGCAGGTCCCATGATCTGGGCCTTTGCGTCTGTGCCTCTCAGACTGGAACAATAGCCGTGACTCCTGGGGGCTGCAAGGGTGAATATGTTGCAGACTGAAAGCTTTGGGAGCTATGGTAATGAAGGCTGCATTACAAAGTATTTAAATAGCTGCTATAACCATGAGGCCATCCTTTCATCCTCCTTTTCCATCTCTACCTGCTCTGCTCCTCGCCTGGTGCACTATGGACAGTAGCTTCAAGCATCTGTCAGGACTGCTCATAAGCTCCAACAGGTGAAGCAGAGGGCAAGTGTTGCAGTCTCTCATTCCCCATAGGTCCTTAAGAGTCAGTGCCCCTGCTGCTGTGTTGTTGGTTGTAGCTGTGTTGGTCTAAGGACATGGGCAGGCAAAGTTCTTTGGGTAAATGTGATATCTTTTATCAGACCAACTGAGTAGATGGAGGAAAAGTTCTTTGCAAGCTTTCGGGTGCAACCACTCTTCTTCAGGCATAGGAAGTCTCTGCTTATCAGCTCCTGCTAAGATATCAGACATCCAGGCAGTGGTAAGGCATCTTCCTGCACCGTATCTGAGAGTATTCCTCGTAGGCTAGTCTGTGTGTTACCACTGCTCTCTGCTGGAGTCACAGCTTAGCGGGCAATGTGCAGGGCCAGCAGCAGGAGGCAGGAACTCGCCAGGAGAGCCAACATCCACTGCTAATCCCTGCACTACTTCTCCAAACTGAACGATGTATCCCGATGGAAAGAGAGAGATTAGGGCTGAACAGCAGAATCCCAAAATATCCAACCAGGAGCATTCACGTCCTGTTGCCCATTACTTGAAAAAGTCACTATTGACTGGTTTTGCAGATTATGCCCTTCACTGCTTAATGGGCACGGTAGCAGGCTAAGAAAACACTGACCAAATCCACGGCTGGCACAGAGCACCACATCTCCAAGGGGTCTGGCCCAAATACCCTGATACATTTTGGAGCTAACATTGAGCCCTTTGCATTCCTCCTGTTTGAGAAGATGAGAACTTGACTAGTCGGTTTCATTTTTATTTCTCTCTTCTTTCTAGTTAATTCCACTTTTGGGAGAGCTGCAGGAATGGGCAAGTGGCAAATTCTGGAGTGGAAAATGTCCTGTTTCAAAAAGAGAAAGCTATTTGCCTTGGAGTCTTCCCAGAAGGTTCTCTCAAAATGCTGCTGGAACTGTCTGTTGAAAGGTGAATGTCAAATACAGTCAAGTAAAAGTGACAAGCTGAAACATGATTTCATTTTGAGGTTTAAGTATTACAAATGAAAAGTATGTATTAGATTATGTTGGCAAATTCATTACAATTAATGGGGATTGGGCATTTTGGTCCTCTGGGTAGCTTTCACAGTCCGAGCCCCAATGCATACATAGCTACAAGACCTGTGAATGGCATCCGTTTTGATCTGACTGTCTCCTAGCCTTTGAAGAGTCCTAGATTGAAGGAATGTGTTGAAGTTCAGAGTGGCCGGGATATCATTTAGCCTGGGTGGGGGAAGGCAAGCTAATGCCACAAATTAGCCCATGCCCTCCCCAAATGCCACTCTAATTCCTGGCCCCTGCCCAATGTGCTGCTCTGCTTTCTGCTTCCTGCACTATCTGCCGTAGTGCTGCCCATCCCCTTCCCAACCTGCCACGTGCTGTGCACAGAGGCTGCCCGTGCCACTTGTCATGTGTGCTGCAGGTTGACCACTTCTGACCTAGCCTGTCCTTTTGGTATAACACAACCACAGCATTTCAGCCAGTTACTTGAGTGCTGCGTCCAGGACTTACCTTGTGTTTCTGTTCTGTTCTATAAGGGTTATTGTGTTTGAGATCCTGCCAGTAGCAGTAAGTAATGCAACTAATCTGCCTATGTAATGAGAAGCACGTGTAATAGGACCGTGTGCAGAAGAGTGTTTTGTTTTAGATGCATCTGTTTTGGGTCATTCAAATACTGTTATATATATGTGCAGGGCAGGCATGCATTGCCATGTGCTTATGTTAGAGAAAGTACTTAGGGATTAAATGGAAAGGTTTGTAATGGCCCGTAGTTTCCGAGGGAGTTCATCCCAGTCTCGGGGCAGCCCACAAGACAGATCTACTTCCTGTGACTAAAGAGCACCTTCCAGCATGGAATCCAACCTTGACTGGAAGACTTCAAGAGACAGGCTGTGCAGCAGAGACAGGATCCATCTAACAAAGAAGGGAAAGAGCATTTTTGATCCCAGACTTGATAATCCAGTGAGTAGGACTTTTAGCTTGGACTGATGGGGGCCAGTGACATAAGCCTGCAGAGAGGTGTAAAGTACTGTGATGGGAACAAAGGCCTAAAAACCAGGCAGGATATGAGTAAGCATAATAGAACAACAGGAGGGGCAAAAAGAAAAATAGTGCGTGAGTCTTTTAGACTCCTTAGATGTCTTTATACTAATGCAAGAAACATGGGAAATAACAGGAGGAAGTAGGCAACTTTGTTCATAATCAACATGGCGACTGAACTGGCACAACAGAGACTCAATGTGATAATTCATGTGACCGAGACATTTATGTAGAGGAAGGACTTGCTGGGAAAAAGGGAGGAGGTATTGCCTTGTCTATCCAGGATGTCTACACTTGCTGTGTTGTCGGGAGTGCAGTACGAGATGGACCTGCGGATGTCTGGTGCCGTTGGGTTGATGTGTAGTTTTCTAAGAGGTTGGACAGTGGGTTTGTCTGGGATGGTTTGGACAGGGCTGATCCTTTCCCAGGTAGGGGACTGGACTAGATGTGACCTTCACAGGTCCCTTCCAGCCCGGTGTATCTATGACTCCATGATGCAGTGGAGGCTGTTGGGGGAACCTGTTACTCACAGCTTGCAGGAGGGCAAAGGCCCTGGCCTCTGCTTTGCCTCCCATCCTGCCAAGCAGTCGGCTGGCTGGGGAACTTTAGCGCCAGGCAGGGTGGATGCAGGGCAATGTGAGTCATCCCCATCAGCCACAGCTCTGAGCTAGAGGCTCTGGCCAAGCCAGGGAGCACAGAGAGCTGCCATGCATGTGGCACAGCCTACAGGGCATGGCTGCACCCCCATGTGCTTGTGGAGGTTTCCTGGTGGTGGGTGCACGTGTGCGGCCCAAGGCTTCACTGGAATTTGATTACAACTTTCAAGCAAGCATCTTGATGCCTCCACTGTTCCTTAGGGTGATGCTCTGACACTAGTCACACAGCTGCTCCCAGCCTCCTGCCAGTCTGTTCTGCAAGCCCAGGGTGAACCGCTGGTCCCCTTCCCATGGTGTATCCTGCTACTGACAGCCACAGCAGCAAAGCCCCACGCAGGTGATCCCACCTTCTCCACCTGCGTGAGTCGCGGATAACAGATCAGGTCCTTTGCTGTTGTCAACCCCCCAGCTTAAGCAGAACCCTGCCGCCAGCTAAGGCCCTGGCCCTGGCCCTCTCCTCCCTTTTCAGGAGCAGTAGGAAGGAGGAATCCGTGTCTCTCTAGTTCCCTGATGAAGTGGGCTGTATGGCTGCATATGACCCCTCTTGCCAGGCTCCAAGCAGGTTTCCCATGCGCAGCACATGCCCTCCTGCCTTTGTAACCGAGCAGTGCGGAGAAGCGCTTGCATCCTCTCAGCATGCACTCAGAGCCTACAAATAGGGCCTCAGCCTTGCTGCCTACTAAAGCTGCCTTTGCTTGATGGTGCCGCCTTTGCTTTCTAAGTGCCTCTGCCAGGAAGGACTTGAGCTCATGCTGTAGAAAATGGGACTGCTAAAAGGCCTGAAAGCACCTTTCATCTGCTATCTGGAGCAACAGTAGGAGCATTTCTGCCAATTTTTCCCAGGGTGCAGGTTGTGGCTTGGGTTATTCCTCCTCTTGCTCTATCAGACCTGCTTCTACGTGCTAAAGACAATGGCAACATCTAAGCTCCTTCCGTGCCTGACCCTCTGCCTCTGTGTGGACAGAAATTATTATTTTTTTATTCTTTGGGAGAGGGAGGTGCTTCAAATAACTTTGTTAGGGAAAGGGCACTGGGTTTTCTTTTTATTAAACTGCCCTAGCGGGCAGGGCTGGGGTTGGGGCTGTTTTCTCTGGTCGTTCACTTCCGAATCCCTTGCTGAGGGGAGACAAAACCTTCTGTAGCCTGTGGGGAGACAGAAATTCACCCAGGACCCACTCCACCACCTTTAGTTGGAAGGAGATGTCCAAGTGCCCCCACAGCAGCGCCTCTGGTGCTTCCTCCCCTCCAAAGTGAGGCTGATTCTCGCAGGTGAACAGTGCAGGCCTGGACTTTGGGCCTGTTGTGTCCCTGTAGCGGCATTCAGTCCATACTCTGCCTTCCTCCAGGCAAGGGAAGCAGGGGAGGGTCCGGGAGGGGTTTCTGACAGCTCTTTGGCCTACTGGGGCTCTGGGGGCAGAGGATCGACCTGGCTAGGGTGCAAGGTGCCCAGTTGGGTATCAACTCCTGTCAAATCCTGCGCCAGTCCCCTGCTCCCTGCTCTTCCTTTTACGCTGCCAAGTGATGGAGTGGGGGCTCCACAGAACCTGGGCGGTCTCGGTTCTGCCTCGGCACTGGGATAGATTTTGTGCAGGGCAGCAGGGGTTTTGCCTCAGCCATTCTCCTTGACCAGGCTTCCTAAACTCAGGCTGGTTTGCTCGTGCTGAGACTCACGTGGGAACCACAGCTCTGGCGAACGTCGCATCAGCTTCCGCCCAGACAAAATGCTGCTTAGTGTGACGTCTCCCTGCACCATGCTCTTCTGTCACACGTCTGGTTCAGAAGAGTTAGAGACACTGGTTCTATGTTGGGTGGAAATCAAAGCAAGCTGATCTCTCTGAGACACAGAAATTTGTTTAACCAAGACAGATTTGAAGTGATACCAGTTCTTCTGTTTATGGTGAAGTCTCCTGTTACCTCAGTAGAATTTGGCTACGGTTCATAGCAAGAGATGCCGCTGATGGGAAAATGAGCCATGACCAGTTACAGGGATTACTTCTTTCAGGCTGTTCAATAAATTGCTAGTTTTGTAAAAATTCAGCATATCAGTAAGGGTTTCCTGTGGGCCACCTCGTCCTCACCTGTGTCCAAAGCAGTGAAAGACCAGTGTTTGTGCCCCCAGGACTGCCTAGGGTCTGCTGCACCTCATAGATGCTCAAGAAATGCATGATTAGGTGCCTGCACATTGCAGCTCAGGGAGAAGGACTATGTGTGGGGACTGGGGAAACCCTTTTACATGCTTCTAGGTTCTGGGGGTTTCTCCAACCACAGACAGAAATGCCTGCACCTGGAGGTGTGTCCAGTGTCCTACAACAGGGCCCCCATAGGGTACCGGTTTTGCTTATTCTTAGTGAGACAGTCCCTGTCCTGAAGAGGCTCCAGGGTAATTAGGCAGACAGAGGCTGGGAGAGAGGAATGATCCTTGTCCCTGCATGGGAGCAGGGGAATGGACTTACAGGAAGATCCAGTCCTGTCTGCAGGTTGGATGTAAAGCTGCTGAGGGCACCTGTGGGCATGCTGGAGCAGAGGGCAGGCACCATGGAGCCCCTTAGTGAGAACATGCACATCTCAGAGCCCCTAGGCACAGAGCAGGGAATGAATGTAGGTGCTGGGAGCCTGTAACATGCTCCCCGAGGAAACTGCAAGAGGCAGAGTGCACCCAGGGATGCATCATTAGCACTAATGACAAAGAAATCTGGGAGCTGAGGGGCTGCAATTAGAAATCCGCGCTCCCCAGGCAAAGAGTGGCAAGTGCCCTTGGGTGAATGCAGAAGAACCAAAAGCCACACTGCTACCATCCTACTGCTGCAAATCCACAGCCCACAGATGTGCTTGTGAGCCACAGGCTGTCACCCTCAAGCCCTAGATGCTGGGTGCTGGACTCACTCTAGCTGTGTCCACACACCACACTTCCTTGCCTGGCACCTGCCTTCAGGTGCACTGTGCTGCCCAAGGCTGGCTGCGCCGGCCTGCTTCCTAGCTCTAAGAAGCAGTGTAGCCACAGCCACCACTGCTAGCGTGCTTGCGAGATGCTGCCTGTTAGCCCGCCCGGTGCTAATTAGCTGGCTTGGCACCATGCAGACCTGCTCGATTGCTGGTAGTGTAGGGAGCAGCCCAGCTGGAGCACAGCAGCGTGTTTAAGGGCGCACTGCCAGGCAGCATAGGTTGACCAAGTAAACCAGGCCTCAGTGTGGTGATAGTCATGTCCCTGGAGAGCTGGTGGCCTATTCCATAGGGCCCGGGGTGAGTGGAGGGGAAAGGGAACACAGTTACACCACTGAGAGGAGGAGGGACACGATGTACCCAGTGACTTTCCACAGGCAGCTGTTGTCTAGCTACACCATCCCTCCTAGAGCAAGGGCTGTCCAGCTGCCTAGAACTCAAGGAAACGTTGTAGGGCTGCTGGGCTGCTCACACAGCCCTCGAGCCATGGACCTGCCTGAGCCAAGTGACCTATAGGCACCCAGGCTCCCGGGTATTGCTACTGCACATGTAGTAAGTACCTAATGAGGGCCCCAAACCCAGTGGGGTGGGAATGCAGCAACCTCGTGGATACAGGCGGTGCCGTACTCCTGCTGTCCCTTTGCCCCCCAAGCTTTGCTCACTGCCCGCCCCACTGAGCTCCTACTAAAGTTCCCAGGTCTGCCACTCAGCCCCACAGCGATCCTAGCACTGGGCTCCACAGCTCTGCAAGTGAACCTCAATCCTGACCATCAGCCCGCTTCCTAGCTCTGATAACAAACCTCCCTAGCTCCGCTGGCCACCTCTGTTTGGATCTGCTTTATTTTAGAACCAGACTGTGAGGCAAAACTTGTCTGAAGGGAAAAGACTGAGCAAGGTTTGGTGCAGGGTACTGGCCTGTGAAGAACAAGGCATCATGCAAATCCTAGTAATTAACTCGCTTGGGTTGTAAATCTGCCGCGTGTGCAGACACGGCAAATGGAGCTGTCAAAACACTGCAGTCGGTGACAGCCAATCCACGAGGAGATGCACAGCATGAAAACAGGCTCATCTCAATAGCAGTTAGACGGAAACCAGGCTCCTCCTTTCCGGCCATGTCCTGGCCCCGCTCACATCAGAACACATCCGTCCCTCGTCCCTGGGGACACATCGTGTCCGTGCTTTGTTTCGGCGTGAGCTTGCATCTCTTGATCAGCACAAATATTTGTGCCCGCGGTACTGGCGTTCAGGATGGGAGGGGGGAACCTTTGAGGCTGGCGAAATCAAGGAGCTTTTTATGGGAAGTTTGGGGCTTGCAAAAATGTGTCCCCATTTTTTGCAAAATACAGTTTTCCCTTGTTTCCCAAGAGAGGCTTCCTGTTGGAAGCCCAGCCCACAGCATGCTTGACCGTGAATGGGCCTCATGCTGCGTGGGAACAATACCAATTCTTGCTGGAGAGGGCTGCCCATCCGGCTCCCTGGGGGGCCCAGGGGAACAGCCGTCAAGCTAATACCATGCTGCAGCCCTAGCCCGTACCAAGCTCGAGTCAAGTTGCCCTGGCAGGGGCAAGGAAAGTGCACAGGTTCTGGGAGGGTGGCTTGGGAGATGTAGGAGAGAACCAGGTTTCATCTGCTGGGCAGCAGGATCCACCCTGCACCCAGCTGCTGGCTACATTGGGATATACCAGTTTGTGCCTCTCTGGCTGTATTTGGGGGGAGACCAACTGGATCTTTATTCTTAATGGAAGAACAGCTCCAAGTGGAGAAGCTGAGGTCCCGGGTACCTGTACGTTCAGCCCAGTATAATGCACATGTGCTTGGACATTCCCACCGGGATGGCTGAGCAGACAGACGGCCAGGGCAGCTGCCCACAAGAGGCATTGTTACGTGCCTCAGCACCAGGTGGTAGGGAGGATGGACTAGCTGGTTTGCCCATGGCAACAGCTACCTAGGGTAGCTCCAGGCCTTGGCGCATCCACCAGTGTTGTGTTACTGCTGGCTGCTGCTGGGGGACGCTGCCCTGTACCTGCTGGTAGCCCTGAGGCTGCAAGTCCTGGGCCTGCTTCTTGTTTAAAACAGCGCAAAGGCTGAATGCTCCAGTGTGAACATGACATGTCCAAACCCTTGCATGGTTTCAGCCCAGCACGCTTGCTTGTTGCACAGCCATGGAACTCGCTGGACCTGGGAGCAAGTCCAGTGTGCTGGAGCATCCTCCCCTCAGCGCTGCACTATGAAGCGCTCTCAGGGGACCTCTGCCTTGCTTCTGCGCAGCTCAGGTGCCCAGCTCCAGGAGCCAGCTCACTCCTTGGGACCCTGAGCATGGGAGGTGCCTGCCTCCCCTCTCTGTTGCACCCTCACCACTCCCCAGCACTGTGGGGGACTTGGGCACCCACCTGGGGACAGAAGGCTCCCTCAGAGTTTGGGGATCAGAGTTGATGCTACTGACTCTCTTATGGCACCTTGTGACTTGACAATTTATGGGCCCATGTCAAATGCAGCCACATCTACCCCAGTTAGGTCAGTCACCCAGGGTCTTGCCCCATCACTGAAGCTGCAGCCACATTGCCCCTCTTGGAGACAGGGCCACGGACTGGGGACCCCTGGGACACTGGTTAATATTTTCAAATACAAAGAGTGTCTCCCCAGCCCCTCTGCCTTGCACTTTTGCTGCTCAGCGGAGGTGTCTGGGATCCAGGTGACACCTGAGTGGCCAACCTGCTGTGGGAGGGAGCAGCCCAGCCAGCTGAGACAGCAGTGCAGGGCCAACCTGGGCCACGCTGGAGGCAAGTATCCGGTGCTGGAAGCACTGCACACACGTGACAAGATGCCACCTCCTGCTGACGTAACCCACAAGAGCCCTGCTGTGGTGAGCCTCTTATCCCTGCCAGCCGAGGCAGGCATGAGGCATGTAGTGGGGCTATGGGCTTTGTGAGCCAGGCCAGGGTGCAGCAAAGCCTGGCTGCCTCTGCCATGCTTTATGCAGGCTGTAGCTCTGTCTGGTTGCATGAGAGCTGTCTCCCTGGCCTGGGCAAGCTGGCCAGAGCAGGCCAGAACATGCCGTTCCACACCTCATCTTGGAGAACCAGGCAGTTATAACCCTGGAGATGGGGCACAGGGAGCAGAGTGCCGAGGGGAGGCCGACAGCAGGAACACCCCTGTGCAGGGTGGGGGCACGGGGTCACTGCCCGAAGGCAGGAAGTGTGGGTTTGGCCTGGGACTGAGAGTGGGCTCAGGAGCCAGGCAGGGCTGTGGCAACAAGGGGCTGGCATCTGGCACACAGAAGGAGGGTCTGGGTAGCTGAGAGGAGGCCAGGCAGAAGCCAAGCTGGGAGCTTGGGAGGATGGCACTGATCTGGGGTGTAATGGAGCTTGCGACTGAGACAGCCCCAATGCAGCCTGTTGGGAAAGGGCACGGCAGTGGCCACTGAACATGCTGCCGGCACTGCCCCATGCCCCATGGCTGCCCACAGAAGTGCTTGGCTATGCCTCTGTTGCTGACCTTGCAGTGCCTTGGCTCCCACCCAGCCTTAGGGATGCCAGAGCTCTCCCCATGGAGAATCCCCTGCTACACAACTGCGGACAGGAAAGACGCCCTTCCACAGGAGACAGAGCTGGGTGACACACTGGACACCTCACAGCGTAGGGGCTGGGGAAGCAAGCTGTTGCATGTGCTGCTGTGTGACATGACAGCCTGTGCTTAGGGCAGAGCTGGCTCAGCCACCCCTGATGCCAGCCCAGGCCCATCTCTGTGCTTCTGATCCCATATGGATCTCATTGCATTATGACCCTGGGTGTCTTTAAGAGGAGATTAGATGAACACCTTGCTGGGGTCGTTTGACCCCAGTAATCTTTCCTGCCATGGCAGGGGGTCAGACTAGATGATCTACTCAGGTCCCTTCTGACCCTAGAAACTATGAAACTATGAAGTCTGCAGGAGAAGCCACAGGCTGGAGCAAGAAGCCTCTTCCCACTCATCCCTCATGCTCACTGGAAGGAGAAAGGCACGGAGAGGGGAAGTGGGACTGGGGAGAGGAAAAGCATGGCTGTGGCCCCAATCAAACCGGGTCTGATCAGCGCCAGGGCCCGGAGCCCCCTCATGCAAGGGAAGCTGGTGCCCCCTTGTGGCCAAAGCCAACATGTGGGTCAGTTTGGAGGAAAGTTTTAGTCAGGGATGAGAGGATGTGGTTGCCTGCAACAGCAGGGACCTGAACTGATGACCTGGGTGGTTTAAGTACTGCCCCCTCCCAGTGATAAGGTCTTGGGTGATGGTGTTGCAAGCAGACAAGGCTCCCAGAGGGCACTGCCCAGGACGGTCAGCACCACTGCCTCTGTTTGCACCTAGGATAAACTTGGCTCATTCAACCTGTGGTCAGCCCTGAGGTCCTGCAGCCTTGTGCTGCCCTAAGCATTCCCAAGAGGGCCCAGCAGCTCTGCCCGAAGCCAACAAGTGTGATAAGGATGCTCCTACAAGTACAACTGTGCTCCCAGAAAGCTCATTCCAAGGCTGCTGTGATACCCGACTGGGGGGGCGGGGCGGTGCAGAGAGCACAGGTCTCATGAGTGAGCTGGCTCCTGGGGCTGGGCACCTGAGCTGTGCAGAAGCAAGGCAGAGGTCCCCTGAGAGCGCTTCATAGTGCAGCACTGAGGGGAGGATGCTCCAGCACACTGGACTTGCTCCCAGGTCCAGCGAGTTCCCCGGCCTTGCAACAAGCATGACACCAGCCACCTGCCTCCCTGCCTCCCCAGGCACTGCTCCAGGTTACTGGGAGTTGATGGGATGGAGATAAGTGCAAGCAGAAGAATTAAATTAGTCACCAGTCATGTCAAACACTGATGTACTTACACTACCCAGTGGCAGGAGAGGAAGCTCTGCGCTGGGAGGCCTGGACCAGGGGCACAGCAAAGGCATGGCTCTCAGTGTCTCACTGAAGCTATGGAGTTGGTGCCTGGGACAGCTCACATTGCTGTGACCTGCTGGATCAGGGTGTCTGCAGCTCTTGAACTGTTACTGTTTTGTTTTCTCTTCGCTGGGCTCCAGACCTGCTGCCTGAAGCACTGCACAGACCCTGAATTCTGAGCAGCTGCTTGGGTAAAAATCCTTTTGGCATCGTGGAAGCACCTGGGAGCAGTCATGAAGCAGGACCTGTGTTGGGTGCTGTGCAAACACAGAGCAAGCAGGTGTGCCCTGATCAAGAGGGCTGCAGGCAGGGTCACCGCTTTGCTTGGGGAGTTGTGTCTCTGGAAAGACATGTCTCCTTCAGCAGTGTCTGCACCATGGCAAGTACTGAATGTCAGCTCCTGGGTTGGCACTGGCAGACCCGACAGAACATAACTGGATCCACGTGTGCAGATTCAACACATTGGCATGACCTGATGAGACGTAGCCTGATGTTGGACTGCCAGCTTGCCGCCTGGTGCAAACTCCTATGGCTGGGGCTTGGGAACAGCTGTCCAGGCTGCTGCAGAGACAGGATCTTGCTACTGCTTGAGCAGAGCCCTTCAAGGCTGTCGGCCCACTCCCTGGGTCCCCTCCTGGGCTGCGTTCTGCTTATAGGTAGCATAGACCAGACGTGGGGCAGAAGGGGCAGCAGTGCAGAGTGAGGAGTGGGGGGCTCTTGGCTGTGGTGCAGCTCAGGCCCACAGGTCTCCAACTGCTCTGTGCTTTGTGCCTGAGCCACTATGCCGTCAGCCTGGGGGAAGGCAGCTCTGGGCTCTGCCTGTGGGCTCCCAGGGACCTGCTCTTGGGATTGATGCGATTCTGTGGGTTGCCAGCAGAGAGCAGCTGGGCTCCTCACACAGCCTCCTCCATCCTCTCCCTGGGGCCTCACTGAGCAGCCCAGGGGAAGAAGGAGGTGATCAGAGGGACACTGTGCTGGGCTAGGACCTGCTCTGGTCTGGAGTCTTGCATCAATGTGGCTATGCCGGGGACTGTAACTGGTCAGCGCCTGTGGGGCTGTGGACCAGAGCAGCTGAGTGCTGGCACGTGAGGGTCATGGATGGGGCTGCATTGAGCTCCTGGCTGTGCTGCTGACCATGCATGCTGGGCCACTTCCTATGTGCTGTAACTTCCCAAGGAAGGTCTGCATCTATACACTGAGCCCAAGCAAGCCTCAAGGTCCTGATCTCCCTCCAGCTGGCTTTTCAGGGCTGTTTACCTGACCAGCATTAGCAACTGGTTTCTGTCATGGGGAGGAAGCCCAGGCACCGTATTGGCCTTCTGATGGCTGCCAGCTTCAGTTTGCTGTTTGGAAGCAGGTTAAGTAACAGGACTGGTGTGAGGAGGACCTAGCCTTGCCATTCAGGACCCCACTACCTCCTAGGATGGCACTCAGCCAGGCTTAGAGCGAAGCTGGTCCTGTTCCAGGCAGAAGTCGCTGATTTCCTTCAACAGCAGCTTAGTGCCCAGGAGGGCAGAGCTGTGGGATCAGCCATGTCTGCTGGGTACGTTCTAGCCCCTTCCTTTGTCTGGGGTCCACAGTACTTTGGGGACCATGTTTACATCTGCAATGGACTGGGTTCATGGTACCGCAACCCATGGGCATCCTTTCCACTGCTGATTAATTGGTAGCTAGTTGAAAGCCTTGGCCAGTGGGATCATGTCAGCATACTGCCCAGGAGAGCTGGTGCCTGCATATGGGAGAGGAGGCTTTTGCCTTGATTTTAAAAGGACCTGGGTGGGCTGCAGGGTCCAGCCTGGGGCTGGGGATGTGGGAAGTTAAGTCCTTGGGTTGCTTTGATGTGATGTGATGCACCTATTAGCCTGAAAGCTCCCTCCTGTGCCCGCTGGGATCTTGTATGAGGGGGGAGCTCTCCCCTTTCCCTCTCCTTGTCCAGCTGGAGTATGCATCTGCTTGGCTGTCTCTAGTGGCTGGTCTGTGTATTAGAGGTCTGTGACCCAGCTGTAGCTTACTGCTAAAGGACTTCCTGTGGCCGAAGCGACACTTAGGATCAGGAGTTGTGGCCTATTTCCAGCTTGTGTTGGGAGATGACGTGCCTCTGGTGCTTGGCAGAACCATGACAGATGCAACAGAACACAGAATTCTTCGCTGCACGTAAGCTGCCGTGCAGTGCAGCGACGTGCTGTTGCAGGACTGCTGCGTGCCACCCCAGGGATGGCTGCATTTCTGCAACAGCAACTCCTTCCAGGCTGGCTTGTAAAGGGCTTGGGGATGATTCTGCTAATTCAGGGGCAAAGAGCAGCGCTTAGGAGGTTGTGCAGGAGTGTGCAGCAGTTGAGATGTGCCTGATCCTGCCTAATGTGTCCACACCCCTGAGACCCCAGTGGGAAGCCAGGCTGGTGGATCCCTGTCACCACAGGCCTTTGATCTTGGCCCAGCCACAGGAGCACAGCTGCTTCGGTGGCAGCCACTCCTGCCCACCAGCCATCCTTAATGAGGGATAATGGAGCAGCAGCGGCCTTGTCAAGACAGCCTGTAATTACCCGACGGTGACAGCCCCCACTCCGGAAGGGCTTGATGTTCCCTGACTCCTCAGCTCTCAAAGGGAATCCTTCCTCTCTGCAGGCTCCTTGGAGGCTGGCAGGGCTGTAATTACTGCAGGGCACTGGCATTGTTCAGCTCGCCTCTTTCTGACTTGCAAATCTTGGGAGTTCTTCAGAAGTGCATTTCTTTTTCCCCTTGCCAGCCCCCCAAGTCTCATGTCTGCCCGATGCCCCATCACATGACAGCAGGCCTTTCTGGAGAGTCTCTTATCACAAGGCTCTCACGCAGGTGGGAACTGGTGCCAAAATGCAGCATGGCCATACATAGTGACACTGTGCAACTGTAGGAAGAGTGGACTTGTGTGTCCTGCAGTGGGAGTTTTGGGGAAGCCCAGCCAGGTGAGAACACTAATGTTACCAGTGCTGAGTTACTTCCCAATAGCAAAACATGTGCCAACCCTGCTGCTCCCCTGGGGAAACCACGTAATCAATCTCTCTTTTCTTCCAACCAGCCACCCCTCTGCCTCCTTGAGCCTGCTCCTCACTCTCCAGCCGTGACACTGCTGGGAAGAAAGCCCTGATGATAGGCCCTGAGACTGCTCCCTTGTGCCTTCCAGGGGACAGTCATGAGGCAGTGTCCAGCCTGCTGTCCATGGCAGGACTTTGTCAGATTCCTCACGTGCTTGCAGGGCTAGAAACGAGGACTGGGCGTGATTGGGGAGCTGAGAATCCCCCTCCCCTGCTCCGGGCTTGGCAGACAGTGACGTATGGGCACCTCACCCCACCAGGTGCTGGGGTGATGGAGCCAGGCCCGGAAATGCCGAGGCCGCAGTTGGGATGGAGGAGCATGGGGGACTGGGGGACATGGCGAGTCGTTTCACACGGAGCCGTTAGCCTCCCCCATCCATTGTGAGCTCGCACGCTGACTCTGGCGGCCCCCCAGGCACCTGCGTGAAGTACAGCAACTGCCAGCAGTGCAGAATGGGGCTGTCCTTGCTCGGCCCCGGACCCCGCGTCCCTCCACTCCCCGCAGTGTGCGCGGGGCCTGGCTTCTCCCCAGGCTCCTTCAATCACGTTGCTCCTGCAGAGACGGCTTTGGCTATGTTGAGGGCGAGCTCTGGGCTGGCTCTGGAAGGGCCCCCAATTGCCACGGCCCCCCAATTCTCGGCCCCCTGCACTTCTGTATAATCGTGGCAGCCTGCAGACGCAGCGGCTCCGCACTAGGACCGATATCCAGGCCCTGGTCAGCGGTGAAAGGCTCGTGCAGGCCGCGACTGGCGTGTGGGACCGGGCCGCGTTCAGCTGTTGTTCCCTTCTTTGACAAACGTTTTCCTGCGACAAGATGGTGTGAGGGAGGCGACGCCGACAGGCAAGCGCGGTGTCCCGCTGCCGCTCGCTGTCACCAACTCGCCCTGGTGACGGCGGTGGCCCAGCGCTGCGTGTCACTCCTGCCCCGCGTCCTCACTCACGAGGCACCTGCTCGCACTCGCTCGTGGGCTGCAGGGGAGCGGCCGATTTCCTCCTCTAACCAAGTCCGCCATCTCGGGTTTCAGAGGAGCCTGGGTGCCCGCGCGCTTCCCGCGTGCGCCCGCGACGGGCCCGCTCCCCGCGCGATGGATGTCCGGCTGCTTCGGGCCTCGCTCAGCCCCTCGCCGAGGCGTGTGGGGCCGCTCGTCCGCCCGCGCTCGGCAGGGCCCGGCTTCTCCTCACGTCCTGCAGGGCCCCGCGCCCGTCGCCCGTCGCCCCGCCGGGAACGACCCCCGGGACACGGTCCCCCCCGTTAACCCGTGCGGCGCCGCAGCGCGGGCCGCGTTGCCATGGCGAGCAAGCGAGCGGGCGGGCCCGGGCGGCGGCGGCGGCTGCAGCGGCGGGGGCGGGGCCGGCGGCGGCGCGGGCGCCCATTGGCGGCGCGTGGCACGTGACGGCGCTGGAATGCTAATGACGGCCCCTCCCCCACGGCCGGCGGCGCGGCGCGGCGCGGCGCGGGGAAGGCGGAGGCGAGTGGAGCGGGCCGGGCCTGGCCCCGGTCAGGTCAGGTCAGGTCAGGTCAGCGGGGCTGGCGGCGCGGCGCGGGGCGGCGCGCGGGGTTGGTGGCGCTCGGCCGGGCCGGCGCGGGGCGGGAGCTGTCACGGCGGCGGCGGCCTCCCGCGTCCCGCTCTGCGTTGCGGGGCCTGCCGCGGGGGCTGCGGCCCGGCCCGGGGGGTTGGGTCCCGCCGCCACCGCCGCTCGCCCACGCGGGTCCTGGCATGTCCCACCGCCCCTCCCAGCCGAGCACACGTGTCCCTGGTGTGTCCTTCATGTCTCCCACCGCCCCCTCCCAGCTGAGCACACATGTCACTAGTGTGTTGCTGGTGTGTCCCACTGCCCCTCCCAGCTGAGCACACATGTCGCTGGCGTGTCCCACCGCCCCACTCCCAGCAGAGCATGGTGCCCAGCACGTCTCAGTGGTGTGGTGTGGCGTGGCGCGCTGCCCCAGGAGCGCAGGACGGGCAGCCGCAGCCTCGCCCTCGCCTCTGCCCTCCTTGGGCTGCTCTGTTGCGGTCTCCGTGCCTGGCGGGGGAGGGACGCTTGCTGCAGCCCACCCGAGTTCACCTGCCTGGCCAGGCCGGGTGGTCTGGCTGCCAGCCTGCGGGCCCGGCCTCCCACTTGGCTGCAGGAGCCACAGGCTCTGCTGTCCCTGCCCCAGGGGGTGGTGCTGAGCAGTGAGGCAGAGCTGGGCGCTGGGGAAGCCCACAGCATGGGGCACCAGGACGTCTTGGAGCAGCGGAGGACCCGTGCCCAAGGAGTGCACGGGGGCTGGGCGTGTGCTTATGCACCCATGTGCCCGGGCAGTGGCAGGTTAGGGAGCACCACGTGGCAGTGCAATGGGGGAGCGCCGCCGGCTTGTGGCCCTGGCTGGCAAGGAGCTGGACTGCCCTGCTCTGGGGCACAGGCAGGCCTGGCCAAGGGCTGCAATCGGTGTCCCGGCTTGGAAGGACAAACGAGAGGGAGGAAACGCAGCCTGTTCCCCAGCCCATGTCTTGCAACTGCTCCTCCTGTGTGCCCATCACCGTTGCGAGTGCTGGGGCTGTGAGCATCGCTAGAGGTGGCGATCGAGTGCAGGCCCGGAACCGGAGTGCTCGCGACTGTGCATTTGGCCCTTCCACTGCCTTCTACCAGCCCCCATTGCTGCTCTGGGCCCCAGGGTCCAGGCCATGCAGCCAAGCTGGTGAAAGCAGCCCACGCAGCAGCGGGGAGCTGGGGGTGAAGACATTCCCGTCTGGATCCTCGGGCAAGGGCACTGCAGGAACCGCTGCGCTGCTCTTTTGTTCTGTGCTGGTTTATGGCCTCTCGGGGCCTGCAAGAATGCTGGCCCAGCAAAAGCCAGATTGTGACTGGAGCATGGTGGGGAGCAGTGGCAGAGTGGGGCGGGACGTGCCGCCAGCATGCTGCATGGCTGGCGGTAACAGCTGGAGCCGCCTTGGCTCCCAGGACATATTTCACATGGCATGTGTGGATTGACTTGCATTCAAGAGCACGGTCTCATCATCTCCGATTGCTTCCCTCCAGCTTGGACGTTTCAGACCAAATCCTTCTGTCCTGAACCTCAGGAAGTCTATGGGAGCATTGCCTGGGAAAGGGTCAAAGAATCAACTTGTTCTCATGACGGCAAATCTTCCATGCCTTGCAGCAGTGGCAGAATCCGTCCCTGAGCAGAGACCTGGGGACAGAAATGAGAGAAGCTTTGGATTACATTGTGGGACAGGAGACTGGTGTTGGCTGCAGCTTTGACAGCCTGGCCTGGACAAGCAGTGTAGTCGGCCGGAGAGGCGGACCTGTGGCTGTAAGTCTGGGGGCGTCAGCCTTCCTCATCTAGCTTCCACCAAGATCTGAGGGCTGGGTGCAAGGAATTCACTTGCAAAGTCCTCTCTGGGTAAACCAGAGATGGTCTCTTTCAGGACAGTGAGGTTGCATGTGATGGGCAAGCCAGCCGGGGCACAGTGTTTCAGCCTCCGTAGTTCTACCTTCCTCTGATGCATCCATGTTGATAGACCCCCAGGGCTAGGTAGGTGCATCCCTGGCACTGTCAGGAGGTTATGCAGCAGGGCTGGCTGTCAGGTGATTGCCAGAGCAGTGTGCTGTAGGTGCTGTGTACATAAGCCTGGGCAGGAACTGGAGGGACTGGCTGCAGCCTTAGTGAAAGGGAGAGCACTGGGCTGCTCATGTTCCATCCTGTTCACGTGTGGCTGTGACTGAGGCTGAAGCTGGTCCTTCAGGGATGTTAGTGGGAGCCATTGCTGAGAGGGTGAGTAGCATGGGAAGTGAGTAGAAGTCCCTTTGCAAGCATGTGAGGGTATCTGTGGATGGAGCTTTAACCTGAGCAAGCTCCTTGGAGTGCCTAATGCCACTGCCCAGAGGCCCACTGCCTCGGCTGCCTGGCTGGGCTGTAAATCATCAGGTTGAGTCCCTGTTGTCCCCCAGGCTCCTCTGGTCTTGGACAGGTACTTTTAAAAGTTCCTGAGCTCCACTGATTCCAATGCATGTCAGAAGCCTAAAATCTGGGCCTTATTTCCCATCTACCTGGATTAACGGCAGAGCCCTGCCTTGCTGGGATGTTGTCAGGCTGCTTACGTGTTACAGGAACAGAAGCTGTACAGATACCCTGCAGAGGTAGGGGTGGTAACTTATCTCCCACAGGATGCTTTTCATTCATAGATTACAGAGCAGGTTAAAATCATTATCTGCATTGTACTCAAAGGGAAACGGCATGCTTCATATTGTACAACAGAGCAGATGATCCCAGTCTTCAGGGTCATTTTGCTATTCCCTTGATTTTAGACTGTACTGCTGTGGGGAGGCTTTAGCAGGAGCTTTCAGCACAGGAAGTTTTTTTGTTCCAGTGGTTTTTGTAAAGCTAATGGTGCTCAGGCTCTTGGTTTGAAAACTCAAGGAGAGAGAGAGGCCTGAAGGAGCAGCTTGGGGTCTAGATGGTGGAGGGCACCTGGTGAAGGAAGGAAGCAGCTCCAGGAGGTGATGCAGGATTCATTTGCTCACAGTGTAGTTGGCCAGTCCCCAAGGTGGAAACAGTCCTAGCCTGCCAGGAGCCTCCACTGCCTTTGGAGGATGTCTCGCCCCTCTCAAAAAGGAGGTCCATGGAGTCCTTCTGAAACTGGCCCTTTGCAACAGATCTGCTGATAAATAAAAATCTGTCATACTCTCATGCTTTCAGCCCTAGATCTCTACTACAGAAGAGATCTCTACTACATGGTCGCCATCCCCACCTTACAAAGGGGGAAACTGAGCCAGAGAGAGACTTGAAATGTATTTTCCAACCTCTCTCAGTAGGGTGAGAGCAAAGCCAGGCCCAATCCCTTGCATCTCAGTCCAATGCCCTGTTCACTGGGCTGTGTTTGTGCTTTCTTAATGCTCTTCCTCAAGGCTTTGGGGATGGTCACAGCTCTTCTTCTGGGAAAAGATGCGGCAGCTCAGAAAAATAAATTGCTGACATGACTGAGCTTCCCAGCGATTGCAAGGAATCAGCCCAAGCCCTTGTGGAAGAGCTCTGTAGAAGCTGACAGGGTTTAAATTAGTAGGTCTCTAGAAATGCCCTGGGATCTGTAGAAATTATTTTTAAAGACCATGGCATCCAGCAGAGGATGAGGTCCTGTTGATGTTGTTCTGACCTGGGCTACGGAGTTTGGTGGAGGAATAAAATTCTCTGCTAAATTCCCTGTGTGCCCTGACAGAGCATCTAGCCCTGCAGCTTGTTCCCTGTGGACTAAGAGGATGCTGCTGGGTGAACAAGTAAATTGGGATGGCTGCTGATTCACCTGCAAAGCACCTGGATAAAAATAGAAAAGTGTCATTAACCCAGACTGTCCCTGCAAGGCTTCTGTGTGTCCTTGTTTTACCAGCACTGGCTCAGCCAGCCTCAGAGTAGAGACTGCGAAGGTGTGTTCTCCTTCTCCCGTCCACATCTTTCTGTAATAAATCACTAGTGTTCCCATACATTAGAGATCTGGTACTAAACTACAGTGACTTGTTCTGGTAACCGTTACTGAAGTGCTGGGAACCAGCAAAGCCCTCATTTGGGGCTGCACTGTTGCTATGCTGTGCTGCAGCCAGCAGCCGAGCTGTCTCAGTCTGGTCTTGTTGGGTCTCCTAGGTCAGGGGGTCTCAGGCCTGGTCAAGGAGATTTCCTGGTGACACCTGTATGTTGCCAGGACTGGTGTTAGGGATTCATCCCTTGACTCGGCTCTAGCCCAGGGGCTGAGAGAGATCGTGGCTTTTCCTGGCATTAACCTGCTGTGATGGCAGAGTCCATTGCAGCAAAGAATGTGTCTGTACCAGGGACTCTTTTGCCATGCATCTTGTGGGAGGCAGCAGAGGGACGCTCCCTGCCTTGTGCCTGTGGCTATACAAGATGCAGCCCCAGGAGAACCAGCGTCGTGGCTGGAGAAATGTTCAGTGCTTCCTGAGTGAAGGGTCTCGCGCATGGGGGCGTGCTGGGTCAGGGCTGTGCTCTGGGTCAGGGCGGTGCCTGCTGTGGTTCACCGGCTTGTGGCTCTGAAGCTGAGGTGAACGGGCAGCAACAGTAGACAAGCGTGGCCATGTCTGAAAAGATGTGGCTGCTGCTGGATTCGGACAGGCTGTGTCCCCTTCAGCTTAGGGGACTGTGACAGGCTAGGGCCAGTGTCTGCGCTGTGTAGCATGCAGCTGGGCACCCTGGTGCAACTGAGGCCCCACTGGTCTGTGGCCTGCCTGGCAGTTGATGGTTAATCCTCCTCTCCACACTGCTCCTTGCTAGCCAGGCAGGGAGATGCTGGAGTGAGAACTCCCTTGACTTACACGGGCAGGGGTACTAGGAGGAGCTGCATGGTGTCACATTTCCAGCTTCACTGTCCTTGCTGCGAGCCTACCCTAGCTGTCTGACCCCGGTGCCAGCTGCCAAGCCACCTCTTTGTGTGGAAATGAGGGGGGACAGGAGTCCAGAGGACACCACAGCTTCAGAGGACCTCCTTTCTGATTGCATGTTGATGCTATGAGCTTGGCATGGGACCTGCATGTGCCTCTGCATTCAAGTATATCCCAGTTGTTTTCTTCTCAGGGAAACTGCCTGGTGTTGACACTACGGCCATCCTCGCAGTGGGGGAGGAAGGGCGCTTTGGTACTGAAGGTGCTGCTCTGTGGTGCTCAGGAGACCTGGGCCACGTTTCTGGCTCTGCCACAGACTCGCTGTATGACCATGGGCGATTCCCATTGCTGTTCAGCACCACTCCCTCCCCTGCTGCATGAGGATAAGAATGGGGCATTGCAAGGATCAGCACATTGGCTATCACAACAGGGCGATGGGGGCCAGAGGTGGCAAGAGATGAGCTTTCAGCTGGGCAGTGCAAACCCAAAGTGCCCCAGGACAGTTGCGATACCCCTGGAGCCTGACTTCTCAAATAAGGGGCTAACGACGGGCTCTCATGCCTGTTTAGGCACCTGGGGAAGTGGCATGATTTGCAAGTGCAGAGCAGCCTGAGCTGCCAGTGACTTGAGTGGGTTGCTCCAGATATACACCCGTGTCCTGCAGATCAGAATCTGGCCCATCTCAGTAATGCTATGGAGAAATGGTTCCCTGCTTGAGATGTCTGTGTGGTACAGAATTGCTCTCAGCCTTTGTAATGCAAGGAGAGAAACAGCAGGCATTTGAAGCAGCGTCTCCAGAGAGCCCAGAAGCTGCAGTAGGGGAAATGAGCTTTGATGAAGTGTGTCTCTCTGTTTACTTTGTTGCTTGCTGCCTATTTCAGGGAGGGGATCTTTGTAGTCGGGGACTTTCTTCTTTGAGGAGAAGCGGTTTTGTCTCTGAGCAGCAAATGTATGTGAAATCACCGCACGTCGGGAGCTGCTAATGTGCACAGCCGATCCCGGCATCTTCCCTTTGTTGCTGGGGATAAGAAACCAAAGCCATGTGTTGGGAGCATCCCAGCTCCCCCATCTGTCTTTCATTGCCAGTCTCGTGTGTCATCTTCCATTTTCCTCTGCCACTTAAAGTGAACAAACCCTCAGAGGGGGACAGCCCCATCGCATGGGGATACGGGCATGGGAAATGCAGGTGTCCCTCAGGGAATGTGCCCTCTTCCCCAGTCCTGCCTTCCCCCTTGCTGGCCTAGTTGTTCCTTCCTATCATGAACTTAGGCTGTTGGAAAAGAACCAGATGGAGAAAGGATGAGTCTTTAGGGCACAGCTTGATGGTGCAAGGACATGACCAGCAGCCCCAGTCCCCATTGGTGGGAGCAGCCTGTGGGACCTGCTCTGCTCTCCGTGGTAACCCAGGAGCCAGAGTCCCCCCCGGGCCGTGCGTGGCCCGTTGTACGTGTCTGCCCTCCAGGCTGCTGTCCATGGTATGAGGCACCACGGCCGTGTGGTGCGGTGTGGTGCTGTGCTGTCCGTGGTGCTGTCTGTGGTGCATCAGTGCAGCCTCTCCGGTGGCTTCTAGTTTGTGGGTCTCAGGTGCAGCCTGCAGTCCTCTCTGCACCGCTGCCCATGATCAGAGGATGAGCAGGTGGTGCTGCGCAGTCATGTCATACTGTTACTGGACCCGGAAGGTAACCTATGGCACTTGTGAGGTGCGTACATGAAGCCACGGGTGGTCTGGCGTCTGCCTGCAGAGCCTGCTGTTTCCAGGAAGCTCCAAGAGTTTGTGCATGCAGCCTTCTACGAAAGGGCTTGAGCTTGCCCTCGCCACTGGTCCCTGTGCCCTCTGGGGATGGGGCAAGCACCAGTGCAGTGGAGCAGCAGGCTCCACGCAGAGAGAGGGGCAGCACGATGCAACTCTGTGCCGCCAGCCACCATGCTAAGTCAGACCTTCGTGGGCTGGAGGTGGTCTCGCGGAGGCCCACAAGCCATGGGTTGCCAGCACCTGTTCTTGGTGGTGCCAGTGCTGGCCATGGCATGCAGGCATGCCCTTGCTTCTCTCTGGTGTCTTGGCTAAGCTGAGGCTGCCCTCTGGCCTCACCTGAAGCTAACAAGCTCCTGGTGTTTCCCTAGCAAGGCTTGGGCTCTGGAAAATGTTGTGTCCTAGGGCCTTGAAGTTACTCTTCCCTGAACTCTCTGGCAGGGGAGACCCTAAGTGGTTTCTGGAGTGCAGATTCTTGCTAACCTGAAAGGTGCGTCGCCAGCTGCACCTGGCAGGAGCCCACGGCTGTGACAGCTACCCAGTCAGCCTGCACCGGTTCCCCACCTGCACCTGTGCTGAGCCTCCCTGCTTGTGCCAGGACCAGGTCACGTACAGCTGTGTAATGTGCTGACTAAGCTAGTGGCACGTTGCTGGAAATGTCTTGGTTGCTATGTCATGTGGGCTTTCTGCCGCATCTGTGCCGGGGGCTGGACTGTAGTTGGGCCTTGAAGTCCCTTCCAACCCTATGAGCCTGAGTTCATATGATACGGTTTCCTTCTGGATCCTTGAATTCCCTTGGCACTTTTTAAACTCCCCATCTTTCTTTTCTTCCTTTCTTTCCCTTCTCTCTGTCTAAATCTTCTCTGCTCTGTCTTGCCCCCCAGATGGTGCTTGTCTCGGCAGGACCTGAACATCTCCCAGTCCTGTAACCGAATTCGTCTCCTTCATTTCCATGCCATTAGGGGGTAGTGAATTGCTTGTTTAGATTCCAGCCTGTTCCCCATGCCTTGTAGCTTTAGGCAGATCTATAAGATTAACTCCAGGTGGTCAGATGGGGGCCTGGTATTCAGAACAGGGCCCTTGAACCTGGCTTGGCTCCTCTCTCCCAGCTCAGATGAAGGGAGAAGCACTGGGTCAGAGGCAGCATGTCATGATTTCTGCAGGGGCATCAAAAGGGCAAGCCTTATTTTGCAGAATGTGCTGGGCAGTAGCTCCCTGAAGCGTGTCTGTATATAGGAGTGGCTGTATCATATCTACACCTATCAGTCGCACCCTTCCAGCAAGTGAGACTTAGGACCCCTCGGCTGTGGTGCATCTTGGCACAGGGAACCCAGGGGAGTCGTTGCTCTTGCGTTGGTAGCAGCTTCACGCTGACAGGTCCCTGCCAGCAGCTCTGGGCTCTTGTGGCGACAGGCCCATGGTGTGAAGGGGACACATGGTTACATGCCTCACGATAAGGGGCACCGCAGACCCAGAGTTCCCTCCTCCCAGGGCAGTTGCAGGATTGCATTAGTCTTGACCAAGCATGATGGTGTCCTAGCAGCTGGCAGGGGTGTTCTGGGGGGGTCCCACAGCTTGTTCAGGGCTACGGCACGCACCCGTCTGGGATCTCCTCTGCCGGAACAAACGTGCTCCACTGCTTTGCTCGTGGAGGCAAGTGGAAGGGCAGTGAGTTGCTGAGGATCCGGCAGGGCATCGGGGCAGTGTTAGGAAGATAGCCAGGCTCCCCTGTTTCCCCTGCCTTGCTCTAATCACTGGACCATGCTGCTGCACCTTAATAATTCAGGATCTCGTTAGTGGAGGGCTGTGGATGCGTCTGTGCTGATTTATGCTTCCCAGCCTGACAGCTCTCCGTGCTGCCTGAGTTCCCTGCCTTGCCCGCAACTGCTAATCACCCTGTTGTTAGCAAGCGGGCCCATTCCCTGCGTGACTGCTGCCGTCACCCACTGCTGCTAGCACCACATCTGCACCAGTTATTTTTTGTCAGGAACTGAACTGATTTCTTTTTTTAATTCTAACTTATGTCAGTGCCAGTGATCCATACCCCTCTCCTGGCTGGGCACTGGGTGGCGGGGGCGGTACTGCCCCACAGCTGGCAGGCATCAACTGTTTTATTGTGCCATCGGGATCTTATTGGCAAAGTGCACACTTCCCTTGGGCTTAATCTGCTCCTTGCCTTCACAGGCTGTGATACGGACCATGGCGGACTCGGCAGATCGGAGGGATTGAGTCTTCCTCTCATGGGTTCTGTCACCTGCTCTTCCCCTGCCGGCCGAGCCGTGCCAGGCCCTTTTCCATGCATGGCTGGGTACAGAGCAGTTTGGTGTGGCTGGGACTGCCACTGTGCCAAGGGGGAGCAGGACTTTGCCCCACTTGCTGAGCAGAGCAGCAGCTTGCCAGGTCACTGCCACACCAGGGCCTCTGCTGTGCTGCCCTGGCAGGATGGCTCTGGGCCCCTGCCAGCACTGCCGGCACTTGGCCCCTGGCTGGAGAGTCCTGCTCTCCCACCTGGGGTCAAAGCAGTCACCAGATCTAGGGGCCAAAGGAAGTTTTCCCCACATCAGACTGGCCAGGACTGCGGAGGATTTTATCTTCCTCTGCAGCATGGGGCATGGCCCTCTTAGATCCACTGAGTGCATCTTGGCCCGTGAATGCAGCGTCTCCGCCGTTGCGCTGGGGTGCCCTTGTCTCCTCTCCTTTTCCCTGCAGTTGTTGGAGGGGGCTGGGGGTTGTTTCATGCGGTGCTTGGTGGCTGTGTAGAGGGGCTGGAGCAGATGGTATTTAGCCCTCCTTGGGTAAGACTAGGGAGGTCCCTTCCTTCCCTTTACCAAGCCCCTTTATTCCTTTGTGCCCATGCCCTGTAAAAGTCCTCCTAGGGGAAGGCAGGGGCACTCTGGGCTCCCACGTTGAGAGCATGGAGGACTGTTGCCTTCGCTCTGGAGGCAGGCTGCTGTGTCAGAGCCTGGGAGGAGACATGAAAGCAGCAGTCTGGGGAAGGGGCAGCGGGGCTGAATTATGGGTCCAGATACCGTGGAGCTTGATGCCTGGTGCTTGTGCTCTGATAACCTTTCTGCCCCCCTGGCTGGGAGCCACCTGGTTTTCCTGCAGGGTTCCATCGAGCACAGCCCCTGAATGCAGCTCTGTCGCCCGTTGGCAGTATCGGAAGCTCGAGGTACGGGGAGGGCAGGGGAGGAGACTGTGCACGCTCAGAGGAGGCTGCTCTGAAAACCTGGCCTCTCAGAGCTGGGAAATGGATACCAGAAATAGCCCCACATCCCAGAGGCAGTGCCTGCTTCTCACTAGTCCCCCCCCTACCCATCCACTGGGCACTGCCCTGGCCCTCTTGGAGCCTCCTGCCCTCGCTGGGGCTGTCTGCAGACATGATATTCTCAGCCCAGTGGCCAGAGAAATGGCCCCTGTCTGCATGGCACTGGGGCTTGCTGGATTCGCCGGTTATAAATCCATCCTCAGGGTTATGCTGTAATTACAAAGCCTCTTACTTCTTTACGGCCTTATCAGAGGCTCCTGATGATTCATAACGTGGTGCTCCAGCAGCCCCATCCCTCCTCCTTCGAGAAAGGGTGTCTGCAGGTCTGAAGTGTCACCTCAGCCAGGGGAACCACCTTGTCTGGGACCCTGCGGACAGCACGGCCGAGCTAGGACTCGGGAGCAGTGAAGAGCAATGGCACATCCTGTATGAGCAGCTCAAAAATCCATCTAAACCAGGCATGTTCAGCCCTGGCCCCTTGACCTGTGTCATCAGGTCCCTGGGGTTCAGCACGGGTCTAGAAATTTGGCTGGGGAGTGGTCAGTGGTAATTAACACTGTCACTGCTCCACCACCAAATTACCAGGCCCTGTACTGCAGGATTGGGCCCCATGCCAGCTCCGTATACCAGATTTAGTACACGGGGCCACGCTGTTTGGCCCACGGAGCTCTCAGGGAAGTGGCAACTGCTTCCCACGGCTAAATTTCTGAAGCCAGTAGGAGCTCTGCGGGCTGGATGATGCAGCTCTGGCGGCTGGATCTGGCTTGCAGGCCAGTGTTCGAGCACCCCAATCTAGACGACAGCAGATCTAGCGAGCAGCTCCGCTGTGCGTTTCACGTGGGGGTTTGGACGTCCCGCTGTGCTGGGTAGAGCCGGTCCATTTTGCCATTGTGCAAGGTGGGAAAGCTGTTCTTTCAGGCCAGGCAGTCGGGGCATGTTGCAGGTGACAGGCCGTGGAGCCCAGGCCTGCTGTGTCTGGTGGGCTGGCTGCGCTAGGTGTTTGACTGAGGGAAGGAAGATGCAGCCATGGCCCCAGGCTGAGCTCTGCACTTAAGGCCCTGCCCCTGGCTGAGGGCTGGGCCACGCTGCGTTGCCCAGGGGAGCCTTGGAGCCTGCGTGGCGCTACAGAAAGCAGACTGGGCAGCCGAGGCGCTGGCAGGGCCCTCGGCGGTGGGTGGAGCGCAGGCGCTACTTGCAAGCTGATGGAGTGCAGGAGCTGCCTGGGGACGCTCATGCCAGTGCCTCTAGAGATGGTAGCCAGGCTCTGGGGATACCTTCAGCCTCATGTCTGAAGCTGGCTGAGGGGTGTCCCAGGAGCACTGCAGGTTTGAGGCGGGCACTGCCTTGCCCTTTGCTAATGGAGCTCTCCATGTTCAAGGAAGGGAAGGATGAGTGATGATCCATTAGGCGTATTTATCTCCTGCTGGACCGGGGTAATAAAATGCCCAGCCAGACAGGATGAAGGAAGCGCAGTAAATTTCTGTGTTTTAGTTGCCATTAAACACCCCCCAGCAGGGTTGAGATCAGGCAGTCTGTGGCGGGGGTGGCCTCAGCCGTGTACCATCTGAGGCTGCATAAAAGAAATTTATAACCAGCCAGCTGCGTTACACACAGCCCTCAGCATTGAGTTCTTGCCGGAGGTGTCTGTTTACTGAGGGGAAAGTCGGCCTTCTCATTGCCAGGGTCCATGCCAGCTCGCTACCAGGGAGAGATGCGCTGCAGGTAGGTGCCAGCAGGACAAGTGGCCATCTCGCCATGCAAGCCCTCGGCACCCCCTCACCCTGCCTGCTGTGCTTGTGCTCTCCACCCCAGGAGCCAGCCGAAGCAGAGCCAAAGGACAAATGGGCCAGGGAGGCAGAACTTGCCCACTGCAGAGCAAGCAGCCAGGTGCTGCTGACATCAGTGGAGTCCCCCAGGTCTTCTTGGGAAACATGGCCCAAGGGAGCTGGCAGTCTGCCACGGCAATGGTAGATGGCCTCAAAACGCAGTGGATGAACAGACAGGCAGCAGGTAAGCTGGCTAGATGGGTAATCGGGCTGGGGGCTGGTGGCTGGCTGGCTGGCAGGGTAGCTCGCTGCCAGTCTGCATGACTGGTCTGTTGCCCAGGCGAGTGGTGAGGTAGCCAGGCGGTTTGTTAGGTGGCTGGCTGTAGGTGGGGGGGACAACATGCTTGCAGGAAGCTACTGGGCAACAGGTGTCCTTGGGAGGAACCTGATGGCATTTCTTGATTCACTTATGGGGCTTATGGGGGCTGCCCAGCTTGAGCTGTGGGGAACTTGGAGGTGTGGAGTGGGGAAGTAACTCCCCATTTCCCCTTCTGCTGGGCAGGGGCATCCTTGTCTCTCACCCGGGGAGAGTTTGAAGCTTAAAAGTCATTCACGGTTGCAAAGCACTTTGCAGTCCCCTGCTTAGGAGAGCTAGGGCAGGCTGGCATTGCCGGTACAATGATGAAGTTGGTCTGGGCTGGAATTGCTGGGGATGCTGTTGGCCAGGACAAGATGTTTGCAAGAGGGGAGCAGGCTGGATGTTTGCCGCTGGAACGTTCTTCTGTTGGAGGTGCCAAGTCATCAAGAGAGAAACGCGTCACCGATGTGTGTCAGGTATGACCAGTTTTCCCGGGAACCATGATGGCCAGGGAGTAGCGTGTCTGAGCTGGAGCTGGCCATCATGCTTGGGGCTGTGCTGGAACGAGGACTGTAGGATCCATGGCCGTGGGGCTGGCACCCTGGGGATCTGGAAGACATGTGGTCTCCAGCCCTTCCTAGAGCAGTCCTCATGGTGGTGCTGTCCTAGAGCCAGGGACCTGGAAGCCCGGGGCTTCACAGTGCCAGAGCAGTGGCAGAGTGGTGCTGGAGCCGGGGACCTGGGAAGCCGGGTAGTGCTGACTGCAGCTGACCTGGCTCCTGTGGGTTTCACTGTAGCCCGTCATAAGCAGCTGTAGCAAAACCAATTGGCCTGGCCCTGTCAGTCCTGCTCAGCACCTGCTCGGGGTTGTTGGAAGCTGCGTACTTTCTCATCCATCCGACGCCGTACACTTTGTCCCACAGAGGTGTTCAGGGTTTGGGCTCCTCCTGCCTGACTCGGGATGAAGCATGTGCTGCAGGCTCTGACGCGAACACAGAACAGAAGCTCGGGTTCCCATCCAGCTGGAGCTGGCAGCATGGAGGCCGAGGGGAGCCGAGGTGGGGCCAGCTGTGGCATCAGGGGCGTGGGGCTGAGCAGCGCAGCAGAGCTACATGTGTGAGCGCCGCGGGCTGAAACATCACTTACTATGCACGTGTATTTGCTTGACATAGTCATACTTGTCTTCGTTTGTGCCTGGGTAGGTTTTTATCAGAGCAGATTGTCTTGCCAGGTGTATGCGATTCTTCTGTGCCACACCGTGGTCCTTGGAGCTGTTCTGCATGTCCTGATCATTATCTCCTGACTGTGTTGTCAGCCTATTGCAATATTAAGCAGGGGCTTTCTGAATCCTCTGCCACTGCCGCCAGAATCCTGCCTGGGCTTTTAGTAATGGCCTTGCTTCTATAATCAGCAAGTTCAGCATCACTTAGTGATCACACGCACCCTCGTGCCCCCCCTCCAGCTCCCTGCCTCTCCTGCTGCCTGTCTCTTTCTCATCAACTGCTGCTCTGGGATAGTTTTGCATTTCACCCCCTGCTGGAGGAGATTAATGGAAGGGGGGTTGTCCCAGATGAACTGACTGAAACACAGAGCATGAGCATCTCTCAGCTGAACCAAGCAGGGGAAATCCATGCATCTGGGGCCACTTCATTGCTGCATGGGCCCCCCAGCCTGCCCCCTCACCCGCTGCTGTACACACTGCAGAAGGGATGTACTGCTTCCACCACTGAGTGCTGCCCCCCAGGCCTGCCGTTGTGATTGTGCAGCTGGTGCAGACATCAAGGTCACCTTGTGGTGTGCTCTGTGCCAGCACTGGGGGAAGCAGTATTGAAGAGACCCTGCATGTGCAGGGTGTGCTTGGACAGCCCACCGCCACGGTGCAGACAAGGGCCTGCAGTGAGAGGTGTGCTTGGTTGATTTGCTGTGTCTGTCAGGTTGTTGCATGCTCCATCCACTGACAAACGTTGTCCCCCTGGCAGTGACAAACTCATGTGTGATCCATGCTCCTAGGTGTAGGCGAGGGGGCTGGCCCAGGAAGGCTAGCTGTACAGTAGTCCAGGGGACTGGCCCTTCCTCTCTGACCTGCTGATAACGCCTGCTTCTTCTCCCTGCAAATGCTCCAGGAAGATGTTAACTGTACATGCAGGAGCCAGGAGGGACCCACACCATGGGGGAGGCAGGGACTGCAGGACCCAGGTGGGAGATGAGCAGACAGCTCTGGAGTCTGAGGCCTGCACGGAGTCACCATGCAGAGGCCCAGGGGAGTGAATTCCCTCTTAGCCCTTGGCCTCTGTGCTGGGCTCTCTGTGTCTTGCTCCAAGGCAGCATGTGAGCTGCAGCGGCTCAGCACACGGCTCCGTGTCGTCTGGCAAAGCAGTACTAAGTGGCACCATTCCTTGACTGCTGCCCCCACTCCTCTGCTTGTATGAGCATCTTCCTGATGAGCCAAGCTCTTCTGGCTGTATCTCATGAAAGAGAGTCTCTGTGCCCTGGCCATCCTAGCTGCTCCTCTGTGCCTGCTCCAGCTTGGCTCTAATTTCTTGAACAAGGACAGCTGGTGCTGTTAACGGCACTCCAGCAGAGCCGTACTGTCTTGTGTGGAAAGCTCCATCGGGACTTCCACGTTCTACCGGGAATACCTTGACGGACAGGATTCTTATCTCCTTGGGCAAACAACATTTTTCTGGCTTCCTGTGTAATACCATATGTCCACCCCCTTCAGTGTGCTGCCCTAGATGCCTGCTTGTGCTGGCTGGCCACTCACGCCGGCTGTGCTGACAGATGCCCCCAGGAGCCTGCTGGCCTCTTCCAGCACTGCATGACACTGTCTGTTCATAGTTGGCACTTAGCACATCCAGGCCCTTCTCTCCTTGCCCAAATGATGAGCGCCCAGGTCAGGAGACCTGTTTTGTTATTGGTCCCCAAGTACCTGTCTCTGCACCCTGTGCTGTTACCAGAGCCCTGGGGCTGACACTCCAGTTTCTGGCTCATCCAGGCCTTCCCACCCAGTAGCTGACCTGCATGGGATGCCTCCTGCCTCCGTGCTGTCAGCAGACTTTCTTGGTCTGTTCCTGCTTTGCGTTCTAAGGTTGCTAAATGAGGTTGTTTCCCAGCCTGCTAATGCAGGAACTCCTCAGCAATGCTGCCCCACGGCGCTGCTTTCCTACCGCCTGTTGTCACACCCCTCTGGGCAGGTCCCTGCCTGCTCCCTCCCGGTGTTCCCCAGCTTGAAGCCCTGCGTTCTCTATCTTGACTAATAACGCCCTGTGGGGCCGTGCATCAGATGCATTCCCAAAGTCCAGATGGATTAGCGCGCCTGGACTTCCCTTGTCTGGAAGAATGAGTTAATCCTATAATCAGGCCAAGCTTGGGGTGGGGAGGGTGGCAGGGAGGACTGGGGGAAATCTCTGTTTTCCCTGAGCAAAGGGATGCCCTGCACTACTGGGGAACTGCAGAGCTCTCCCATGCAGTGGCAGGCATCTCAAGCCTGTCTGTAAATGGGCTTTGCTGGCAAGTGGACCTGGCTGAGGACAGGGTTATAGGGGATTTCCTCTGCTGCCATCTTGTTTCTGTCCATGGGCATTTCCCAATAGTTGGCAATGCTGAGCCTCCCTAGGGAAGGGGAGAGACCTTGAGGCCAGTGCCACGGAGCCCTCTACCCCTGCAGGTTGGTGCTTCTCTGAGCCACATGCTGGGACTGCTGCTCCAGGCCTGTCCCCTGCACTCCTTGTCCTCCTCGGCTGGGTCTCCTGGCAGAGCTGTGGCAGGGCCTCTCTTGTCTGTGGAGCAAGCCATGGCACATTGGAGCAGTGCCCTGCGGGGCTGCAGAGGGGCCTGACTGCAGAGAGGGGCTGGAGCCTGTAGAGAGCTGCCAGCGTGTCAGTAAGAGATGGTGCAAGGAGGGTGCGAGACTCCTCCCTCCCCCCCCCTTGGCTTGCTGCACCCAACCTGCTGGCTTGGACGAGGAAGGATCCACATTTCAGCGGTTGGGATCAGTCCTGTCCCTGAGGCCGAAGCCCCATGGCCGGTGCTGTGTGTCCCTTGGGGGGGCGCCCTGGGCGGTTTTGGGGCATGCTCAGTGTGAGCTGGATGTTTGCTGGGGCCCAGGCAGAGAGGCTGGTCCAAGCACCAGTGCAGCTAATGAGCCCAAGGTCCCGGGACAGCGTGTGCCTGGGTCCACTCCGAACCAGAGTGCTGTGGGACAAGCTGGGATGCATCTGCACTCATTTGCCCTCCCGAAACTAGATTAAAAAGAAAATTCAATTGAGCCTAATGCCTTCCCCAAATGGCTAATTTATATGCTAATTAGTGAGATAGGAATCGATGGAGCCCAGTAATCAATATGGTATCACAGGCGCCGGGTAATGAAATTCATTCATAGCCATGCTGGCCGTGGAAATGAAGCAATTATGCAGAATAAATGGAGAGGCCAGGGAGACGGCAACTCGGTTCATGTTTCAGCCAGGCTTAGTCCTCCTCTCTTCCAGCCTGGCCTCCCTTGAGTGCAGGCCATTAGTGCAGGCTCTTTATACTGTCCCCAGCTGGGAAGGGGCCCATGAAGCAGTGGGCAAAGAGCCTTGCTGGGGCACAAGGCATGAAGAAGCCGCTATGGGTTGTGCGCTCTGTTCTAGGGCAGTTAAAGCACGGGGCTGGGGCCGGACTTGGAGGGGCCCCGTTCGGCGCTTTGCTCTGGACTGCACGTGCCTCTCTAGGCCTTTTTTTCGTCATCTGTAAAATGGGAACAGTAGCCATGACCCAGCTTCAAGGGACAAGGGAAGGTCTAATGCTGGATGCATGAATGTGGACGGTGATTTCGGGCCTGCTGCTGTAAGGGGCATGTTTGTAGCTGAGGCAGAGGTGGAGCAGAAGGGCATTCCTGCACCGCCCCTGAAACCAGAGGAGCTATGTCTGCAGCACACTTTCACCTAGAACCACCAAGCCAGCCACACCATGCCCTCAGACCTGGAGCTGTCGGGAGGGGCAGGATCAGGCCTAGTGCCAACTGCTGGACACAGCAAAAGCAACAACTCAATCTTGAGGAGGGCCACTGGGGGTTGCTGCAACAGCTGAGATGGTGCCATGCCCGTGGCCCTGCTGGGCAGCAGGTCTGCTGGCTGGGGACAGCTTGGGGAGCCTGTGGCTCCTCTCCAGCCCTGGCCCTGGAGAATGGGCTGGGGGATTGAAGGGGGCTCCTGCAGCGCCAGTGCCAGGATCCCTGTGGGGTCTGTGCCTGGCACAGCCAGGAGCCTTTTGTGGGGGATGGGGTGCAGCATGGGGTGGGCTGCTCTGAAGGCATGGATGCCTGCCAGGGCTTATTTGAGTCTGTAATGTTTCCCCTGAGAGGAGGCTAAGCAGCCTGGACGACCCTGCAATTTCTTCAAACTATTTGCATGAAATACTGCAAGCGAAAAGCCCAGCTCCTGATTGGCTGTTGCTAGGTAACATCATAATCATCAGGAAATTAGGCTGTTTCCCCCCCCCCAGAGTATGTGTGCAATTGCAGGGCCGTGTGGAGGGAGGCTGGGGGAGGGAGCGGAACAAAGAGAGATCAATGGGATGGTGTTGTGCATGTGGACTCTGCTGTCACGGAGCAGCATCCGGCGGCAGGACGCGCTAGGTCCCGGCGGGTGGTGAGCTCCAGCGGCTGGGCCCTGCACTGTGAAGATGAAGCTGGAACATGCATCTTCAAAGGCAAGTTTGGCATCTGAAGCGGTGGCCAAAGTGGCTTGTGCTGCACGCAGAGTGCGTGTCGTGCACCAAGACGGGCTGCGCGTCACTTGGCAGAGGACAGAGAGCAGGAGCCGGGGGCATTGTGGCCGCTGGCTGTGCTGGTCTGTGGAGGGGCATGGAGAATCCTGTCCTCCCGCAACACTGGGGGTGGTCAGGAGACCCCGGGCGCTGTGGGCAGCTCCCTTTACGGTGCACTGTCGGGGGGCCTGTTTGCCATCTGGGTTGTGTCCTGGGGGACCGGGAGTGTTTACATCTGTGGATAATAGACCGGCCTTGCCTTGATCACTTTTAACAGTTCTGTCTGTTGGCAGAGCACTGCCCGTGTGTCCGTCTGTCTGTCTCCCTAGGGTGGTCAACAGGAAGGTTCCCCTAGGTATCATGTTACGTCCGTACCCTTTCCTGTGTCCCAAGCCCCCCCCTTCCTTCCCAAACCTCTCTCAGCCAGAAGCCCAGCCCTTGCTTCCCAGAAGCCGCCATGGCCATCAGCGGGTGCAATAATTTGCCGTAATCAGCAGCTCATGTAGCTGCTCAGCTGTGTCAGTGGCAGAGATGGGCGCATTAATTGCTTTTTGCATAGCGTGCGTGGCCTGTCAGATTGATTACCCCTCCTGGGGTCAGCCCCTCCGCTCTGGCTCCGTTCCACGCAGGCCTCTTTGGAGATCACTCAGCAATAACTCTGGCTGACTTTCCCCCACTTGGGCTCCTGGCTCTTCTAATCTAATATTCCCATTAAGGTTCCAGTTGGCTTTTTAATTCTGTTTAAATTTAAAAGCTGTTCGCTTAATTTGAATGGGGAATGAATTAGCCCATCTGAGGGGGGTCTTTGTGTGGCGAGGGGATCAGCCACAGATGACAGAGCTTTACAGTAAGGTGAGCAGGGAGAGAAAGCGGGATCAAAAGGGGTTGTTTGCCACAGCTGCCATCATGCCCTCCACCCGCCATGCAGTCAGGCCAGCTCCACCTCCTGTAGGGCAGCCCCACAGCAAAGGACACGGAGCATCTCTGGCCTGGCTGGGTGGTTGGTGCCAGGGCCGTAGTAGCGGGGGAAGTGCACCTGGTGAAATGGATGGGAGCTGAGGTCCTGCTGCCCCTCAATGCCAGGCTGTCCACACCCCACCCCCCCAAGCCCAGCGACATCTCAGATGCCTAGAAACCCCACAAGCACAGTGGCCTGCCATCCAGGCACCCCCACGTGCCTCGGCATCAAACAGTGAGCCCCGTTGTACCAGAATGTATTATCCCCACAGGTGTGTGGGCAGAGGCCCACGTCCCCTGGGAGCAGTTCAGTGCTGTTCCTGTCGGGTCCTGGGGCTGGGTGTCGGGTCCGTTCCCCACCTGTGCTGTCACAGTGCCGTCACTCCTTGCACTTTGGGAGCAGGGGTAGAGGAGGGCTGTTTGCACAGACAGTTTCTGCCTGGCTTGCCTGGCCTAGTCAAAGGCAGGCTGGAGGGGATACAACTGCAGCAAAGGAGGAAGTGGAGGGACGGGGAGCAGCTACGTGAGCTAAAGGACATGGTGACCCAAGAGCCGGTGGGTCCAGTCTGTCCATGCGCATGTTTAGGCTGGGAAGTAGAAGGGCCCTTCCCCTCGGGATGACCTGGGGCAGCCTCCCCAGTGGAGCTGCAGGACAAGCAGCCCAGCTAGCTGGATACATCCAGTTGTGCTATAGTGCCAGTGTGAGCAGGCAAGGCCCTGTGACTCCCAGCACATGCCCCAAAGTGGATGCCCTGTGCCCCGTATGACAGCCCCTTGACGTGCCTCACAGCTGGTCTTAGCTTAACCTCCTTGACCAGTCCCCCTCTTGCCTCCAAATACTGCTCTGACCCTCTGCTTGTGGGCCCTGGCCCTCCTGGGGCTGCCCCCACCTCTCTGATGTAGCCAAGGGTCATAGCTGCAGCTTTGCCTCCCAGGATGCGTGGGAAGGAGCTGCCTGCTGCACCCCTGTGGCTGTGCCTGCCCCGCTGCCTGCAGAGACCCGCGCATGATTCGTACTCGGTGCTCCCAGCCTCGGAGCTCCTGTGGGCAGAGGTGGTTGTGCCCCCGCCAGGCTTCCTGCATCCCTCGCCAAGCCTCTGGGTGCCTCTTGCTCTTCGTTTAGGGGTGTCCTGTAGCCCTTCCATGTTGTCCCTCATACCAGGCGTGTTGTGGGCCTGTACCCCATTCTCCTTCCATGCCAGGTGCTGTGTCCTGCCCCAATTCCTTCCTCTTTCCCACTTCCAAGAGCCTGTTCTTCCTCTTCCAGGGACTCTGCGTCCCCCTCACTCCAGAGTCGCCCACTGCCACATCATGCTTCGGGGGTGCCCCTTTCCCCTGTGCCAGCCCACCCACTCCTGCTGCTTCCTTTTTCCTTTCTGTCCTGCAGGACGTTTGTTTTGGTCTCGCTTGGGCTGAGAGGAGCGTGTCTGTGCCACTGTGTCACTTTCTGCTGTCTCCGGCGCTGTGATCTACAGACGCTCACAGCGCGGGCGGAAGCGGCTGGCTCTGGAAACCAGATGCCGGGGGCTCTGCACGTCCCACGTCTGCCTTTTGTTACTGCTGCCGTGGACTGATGTCGATAGGGGTTGAGCAGTGAGGCCTGGCTGGACCCGTCCTTGAAACCCTGGTCTTGAGCAGGGGAGGCTTTCCAGGGGGCTCACAGCACCTCCAAGCACAAAGGCAGGGGGTTGTGAAACACCCGCAGGCTGCTGCATGCTGTAGAGCCCAGCGCTGGGGGTCTGTGCTTCCCCCAGCTGGTGTGCAGGGAACGGAGGCACCAAGTGCTGGTGGGTGAATCCGGCTGCCCATCTGGGCACCTCTGATGTAGGCATGAGGATGCCCCACACCCCCACGCCTCCGCCTCCATGCACAGGGACTTGGGCACGGCAATGCTGGGATTTCATGTGCCTGCCCTGTGGTGAGATTTCAGCTGAGGGGTCCCCAGCTCCACGCCTGATGCCTGGGGACACTTAAGCATCCAGGGCCGGGGCTGAGCATTGCCACAGGCTGAGCAGGGAGCTGCCCCAGGGGGGAAGGGGCCTGACTGCTGCTGGGGGAGGTACTGAGCCCCTTCTCCCCACCATTCCAGGTGAGTGCCTCGTCTCCCTCCCCCGTGCTGTAGCCGAGGGTCAGGACTGCAGGCACACAGGGTGGCCTTCAGCCTCTGGAGCTTTGCCCCCAGGGAACCAAAGTGCCTTCTGGCCAAGGTGGTGCTCTCATTTGAGGCCGTAGCTGACTGTTTGCTTCAGGGCCCTGAGTGCAGGATGGTGCCACAGGCATGACTGAGAGAGCAGGGAACGACACCTGGCAGCCAGTGCAAGTTGGAGCAGCCCCAGGTTTGCTCCAGCTTGTACTTGGCTGTGGATTGGCCCTGTTGCCCCCCAAGCTGGCAGCAGGCTAGGGGGGGAGTCCTGGTTCCCCTGAGCACTACCGGGAGTAATGAGGAACAACGGCCATAAGTTGACTGAGAGTAGATTCAGGCTAGATAGACATCAGGAGGCGCTACTTCACGGTCAGGGCGGCCAGGATCTGGAACCAACTTCCAAGCAAGGTGGTGCTCGCTCCTACCCTGGGGGTCTTCAAAAGGAGGCTAGACAGTCACCTTGCCGGGGTCGTTTGACCCCAGTACTCTTTCCTGCCCATGGCACAGGGTTGGACTTCATGATCTGCTCGGGTCCCTTCTGACCCGACCAACGATGAAACAAATGCCATCAGGCACCCTGCAGTGCTGGGACAGACCTAGGCTCCCCTTTGGGGAGTGACTGCAGCAGAGCCCAGCTTGAGCCAGAGGCTGGCGTTGAGGCAGTTAGGATGCGGTTTCCTGCAGGAGGTGACCGTGGCTAAGGTACCCATCAAACAAGGCTGCCGCCAAGCCCAGCCAGACCAAATTGCTGTTGGCACGTATGCTGTGCGCATGTGTAGGAGCTTTGCTGGACGCCTGTGCACATAGAGGGACGGGCAGTCCCTGTACATGTGTGTGGGGTCTGGGGTGGTCTCCATGTGCGTGGTGGGGATAGGCCTGTGCGCGAGTGCCCGTGCGGCGTTTGTGTCCACGGGCAGTTGTGACAAGCTGTGGCTGTGGGTGTACATTGTTCTCTGAGCGTGGAGACTGTGCCTGGGCCGAGTGTGCTGGGGAGAGCACGGCATGTGCCTCTGTCTGCTTCTCTTCCCTGTCTGCGTGAGACATAAGCCAGGCTCCGTCTGTCACTGAGCAGCTTCCTGACCGCCAGCGGGTGGTGGCCAGCACTTGTGAGTGGTTTTCCTTTCAGGTTACCCTTCTTGTCCTTCCCCCAGGGTCAGGTCAAGTCTGGTCCTGCTGCAGGAGTGCTGTGCTGCTCAGGGTCCCACGCCAGCCCCGTGGCTCCAGGCACTGCTCTGCCCTGCGACTTGGCTGCATTGCAACCTGGTCCTGTCCTGAGCTCCTCTGCCCTACACAGTGCCACGCTGGGGAGCAGCCAGCCCGTGGCAGGTGGGGAGTGCGGTCTGAGGATGCTGCAGGGAGCCTCTGTGCTGATCCCTGCAGTGCGGGTGCTTTGTGTGTGGCTGTGGGCTGGGCAGGCCATGTCCTTGCTGCTTCCTCTTGCAGTGGCAGGGAGAGGACGGCATGCCTCACTCCGTGCATCCTGCTGAGCCCTGAAAGCAGGGTCTGCACATCCCACTTGCATGTGAAAGGCTTGAGGGGATGCTGAGCCACGGGCAGGACTGCACCTGGGAGCTCTCACCCAGAGCACAAGTTCTTGCTGCTGCAGCCTCTTGCCTTGCGCTGCTGGTGTGAGGCTGCAGCGAAGCAGCTTGGCAAAGGGTGGTCCCCAGAGGGGATGGACCTGGCTGGACCCTGGAGATACCCCCAGACCTGCGGTCCTTGCTGCTGTTCCTATGCCGCGGGGCAGCATCAGGGAGGGTTTGCAGGAGCAGGGCGTCTGCTTTGCCTCTTCTGTATGGGGCTGGAGTCAGCCCTGGTTTGCCCTGCCCTGTCAACTCCTGCCTTGCTGACCAGATGGGGTGTGCACCGCATGGGAGTTGCGTTGGGGCAGACCTCGTGTCCTGCCCCGGCTGCAGATGAGGCCCCATCTGCCTTGTGGCTGCTCCCCTCGGGCAGCAGCCCACGGGGAGCTGGGAACGGAGCTGCCACCAGCACTTGAAATCTCATCTGTGTGGACATAAAATGCAACCAGATGCCCTGGTCCCTGGCATGAGTGGAGGGAAGAGCTTTTCTCCAGGCCAGGGACTTGAATCCAGTGCCATTAGCCAGGTGCTGCCTGGGCCCATCCCAGAGCCTCTTGTTGGACTTCCTGGCAGTAAGAAATGCAAATGTTATTGCTGCTTGCCCTCTGCGGCCTGTTTCTGGGCCAGTCTTGCTCTGCTCCCCCTCCAGCCCCACCAGGAAGCTGTTCAGAGTGAGGGGGATACAGACCCCAGCTGCCTTTGAAGTGTGTTTGTTTAAGGAAGGCAGCAGGCCTGTGCCCCTTGCTCGGGGAGGAGCCTGACAGTGCTGGCGGCCTGCCCGGAGGCTCGAGGAGGGGGGGAGAGCCGGGCAGAGGCAGCGCAGACTCTGGTGAGTGTGGCCCCTAGGACACGCTGTGGCCTGGGCTCCTGTCACGTCAAGGGATGGTAGCCCCAGGGCTGGGGGCATGGGAAGCCAAATGAGGGGGTGAGACTGTCCTCGGGGAGGTGGGGACAGCCTGGGGAAGCCATGTGGGGAAGTGGGTGTCTGAGAGCGTGGGAGGGATGCTGTTGGGTGCAGAGAGCCAGGGCAATCCGTGACTGGAAACGCCTACGAGAGGCGGCCTGGCTTGTGCACCTGGGCCGTATGTGGCTCCTGGATCCCAGCAGCACGGCTCCAGCAGCGCCCGTCCCCAGGCAGAGGAGGGAATCTCTGAGGGCAGTTGCGGGACAGATGGCCCTTGTCCCCTGGCTGTGCCTGGGGTGGGTTCAGGTGCTTTTGGTGTCTTGGGGCAATGGGCAGGGCCATTGTGTAGTTTTAAGAACGGGTTAGACAGAGACTTGTCTGGAGGGTCTTGCATGGGATAGTTCTGCGTTGGGGAGGGCTTGGATGAACTCTCCTGAGGCCCCTTCCAGCCTGACGTCTCCACCATTCTGTGACCCCGAAACTCGGGTCCAGACCCCAAGTCCTTGGGAATGATTGTGCAACAGTGACTCCTGCAACCTAAATGGGGGCACAGTGTCCTGTGCAAAGAGCCCCTGGGTGTGTCTGGAGACCTGGGGCCTGATCCTGCCTTGCTGGCTCTGGGGCATCCCCTTCCAGTGCAGGCGAGGGGCAAAGGTTTCAACTGTGCTCTCACTGGGCAATAGCACCCAGCACCCGTCGGTGCAGTTGCAAATGGCAGTGCAAGCTGCTGAGCACCAGGCCATGTTGCTGCTTGCCCCGGGGTCTCCTTTTGCTGCAGTGGTCCCCACGTGGAAGCCCTGAGGGGACGATCTCGCAGCCTGCATCCACTCTGTCTGCTTGCACAGCATGCCCAGAGACCTGGCTGGTGCAGCAGGTATCAGAGAGCAGCCAGCTACCAGGGAGCAATGTCTGAGCCAGACAGTCCTGCAGGCTCTGCACATGGCTGGTGGTGGCTGCCAAGTAGCCGGCAGCTTGGTCTCGGGGCCTGTGCAGCTGCAGGAGGAGCTCTGGCCCACACGAGGATGCTGCCTGGCATGGATCTGCGGCCAGCTTTTTCACGTTCTGTTCTGGGGCGTGCTCGGGGACGCGGGGACAGTGCTGGATCCTGGCACCGCCCCGAAACTCCGTCCGCTGGGAGCTGCTGCATTGCTGCATGTGCTTGTAGTTAGTGCGGATCCCCAGCTGGCACCAGGAGCCAAAGGCCCCTGCCTAGGCAGGTAGTCGTTACCAGGGATTAAACCTGCAACCTCTAGGTCCAGAACCGTGAGCCACTGCTGGCTGAACTGAAGCAGCAGCTGGTCGTCTCCACACAGGGCCACACGACAGGCTGGACTTTGGCAGGCCTGCCCAAGCTGCGGGGAGCTGGGATGGCATGCAGAGCAGCACGGCCAGCCACAGACCCTACCCTGCCCCCGAAGAGCTGTGTAGAGCTCTGTGTGACCCAGCTGGCTAGTCCTGGCCCTCGGAGGGTGGCTGTGCAACTTGGAGACACAGCAGTGACTGCCCTATGGATGCACCCTGGGTCATGGCTGCAGTGGGTTCATTGGCGCTTCTTTGTCACCACCACTGTGAGAAGGAGCCAGCGAGCAAGCTGAACAGGGTGAGTTTCACCAGCACCTTCTGGGCCCTGGGAGCAGCCCTGGACTGCTTCCCTAGCTTGGGGCGAGGTGCGCCATGCCAGCTGCTCCATGTTGACACCTGTGCGACCCAGGCACTAGAGCACATGGTTGGTACTTGTCTGCAGAGTCACCCCTCTTTTCCAGATCACAGACTGAGAAAGCGGACTGAGAGGGATTTCCCTGCCTGAGCAAAGCTCTGCGCCCTCAGCGGGTAGCACCTGCACGAGCCCTGCTCCAAGTTTCCTCTCCGTGAGGGTGGGGAGTGGCCAGGGACCTGCAGCGTCGCTGTGCAGGAGCATGTGGACCTGGCCCAGGGATTGTAGAGCTGCAGGCACTTGGAGCTGCATGGGCACAATTTGCACCAGTGGGTTCCTGGGCAGCCTGGCCCACGGATGCCTGGTGCGGTGGCAGCACTGTCCTTCCTGGGGCCTCTGCCAATGCAGCAGGTGCTGGGAGGGACCCTGGTCGTCGCTTGGAGAGCTCTGCTCTGCCCTGCGAGGATGAGTGGGCCAGAGACTGCCTGCCCCACTCGGTGAAAGGGGCTCTGGGGCTGCCAGGCAGTTGGGAGCTGCATGGTGCAGTGAGGGCTGCCAGGCCTGCAGATTCACAGCCCAGTCACCGATCGGCCAGGAGAGGGGCCAGGGCCCTGGCCTGCCTTTGTCTGCGCAGCCGCAGTGCAGATGCCCCTCGGCAGGCGGTTGCAGCTCTCCAGCCAGGAGCTCCTTCTCACCGGCTGCTTCAGCTTGCGGCACCGCAGGACAGTCCATAAAACAGAGTGACAGCATTTGTCTTCAGCCCCTAAAAGCCTGGATGGCCCCAGCCGTGGGGCAGAGGCACTTGCTCCTGTTCCAACCACGCTCAGCAGGGAGCTGGGGACCGGGCAGCCCAGCGCAGAATGTGTCTGTTCCAGCAAAGGGAAAAGGAGCCACTAATGAGGCTCCTGAGAGCCTGACTCTGAGATCTGAGCACAGGGAGGAAGCTTGTGCAAGCCATGGAGCAGGAGGAGGGGAGGGGGAGCAGCAGGGCAGGAGTCTTGGCTGCAGCCCATTCAGGCCACCCCCATGCTTCTGCAGTGCTACGGTGGGGTGGTGGCAGGTCACTCCAGTGGACATTGGGCTTGGGGGGGAGAAGGAGGCTGGGACCCAGGAGAAATACAGCTTGAAGCTACCGTGTACCCTGAGCTTAGGGGAATTTGTCTGAGGAAGAGTGTCAGGGCCAGCCACAGGGTGGTCGCGGTAGGGAAGGAGGGGCAGAGGCAGGGGCAGCTGAGATGAGAAGGGCTCTGGAGCACGTCTGAGGTGCGTTACCTGGAGGGCGAGGGCAGGAAAGGGGTGTAGATGCTGCTGAGCTCAATGCACCAGGGTGGCGCAGCTCTGGGTGCATGCATGCGAGGCGACTGATGTCTGCAATGGGGTATTGCAAGGGCAGGAAGCATGATGCCCCTGGCACCACTTTCACAACTCTTGCTGGGTATGAAACCATGGTTTGTTTGCTCCAAAATCGGAGAGGATCTGAGACAAAGGAGCCCAACCCGGGCCTGCAGGACAGGTCTGGCCAGTTTGGTGGGACTAAGAGCCCTTCTGTGTTGGGTGTGGGCCAGTGGCAGAGCCAGCCTCTGGCCCAGCCGCTTGGGTGCCCGACGTTGCAAGCTGCAATCCCCACTGGGCAGCGAGGACGTGCCGTGGCCGCTGCGGCCCGGCTGGTTTGGAACCTGCAGGCGGCTGCCTTTAGGACCGGCAGTGACAGGAGAGGAGATGCGGGTGAGAGAAGCCAGAGGACTGAGGCCCAGGACCCAACCCGTAGCCGCCCTTCCCTGGTCAGCAGGGGCTGGGACTATTTGATGTCCTCATTGGTCGTGGCGAAACCGCTTGGACTGTGGGCCGTCGGGTGGTGGCCGATGATCAAAAGTCCTCTGGACCACCTCACGGGAGCCCAGAAACCATCAGAGGTTGCTGCCCCTGGTGGGGGGCGGATCCAGCCTGACCGCTGCCACTGCTGCTGCTTTCAGCAGGGGCTGGGTGAGACTGCAGGATGCCAACATACCTGCTGCAGCCGTGACCCAGGGCAGTTTGTGCAGGGTGCATGATGCTCCCCAGGTGCTGGTGGGGGCTTGCCCGCACACTGCTCGTGCCCCAGCTGGCTGAGGCCTGTTGGGGACATCCTGTACGGTGCCCACGCCTGCCTCATGATAGCCATGGGCAAGGCCTGTTCTTCACCCTCGGGCTCTGCAGTGAGAATGTAGAGCCACCTCCACACGATGTTTTGCCTGTTGCTGGCACAAGCGCCCTTGGCAGAAACCCCTCAACACGGGCAAGCTGCCCCGCTGCAGGGAGACGGTGCTATTTCGTGCCTTGCTGTAGGGCGAGGCTGTGGAGGTTTCCCGAGGAGCTCGCTTGTTCTCCGGTGAGAGGTTTGCAGAGCTGTACTGAGTAGCCTGGACAAGCCATGGGGCACCAAAAGCAGTGTCAGTCTAAGTAGGATCTCCCCACCCCGGGTCGCTCAGCCCTGTCTGCTCGGTGGGGCAGGAGGCGCGTGGCTTTGGGAGGCAGAGGCTGGTCCTGGCTGCTTGGGAAGTCCTTGGCTGTTGGAGAGCTAGGGAAGAGCTGGTCTCCGCTTGCCCCAGCGCATCCCCTGAGGTGGCTGATTTGGCCTTGGCCTGGCCAGATGTGGGCGATGAAGTGGCTTCCCTCAGCTTGCTGGGAAGAGAGATTCAATTGGATCAATTCCCAGCCCTCCCAGGAGCTGGATGCAAACAGGAATTGAATCCCTGGTTAAAGGGACAGCCTCCAGCTGCCTTAATACTCGAGGCCAGGAGTGGCAGAGTCATCAACCCTCTCCGTGTTATGGTGAGCCTCACAAAAGCTCACTGGAACCGCTGCTCCTGGGGTTGGGGGATGTCTCTGCCCCCGTTTTGGTTTAGAAAGTGTCCCTGGCGCTGGGGGGAAGCTGGAACCAGAGCCCTCTGCTCCAGAGCCCAGCAGTCGGGGGACACTGCATGCCATGTGCCAAAATCGCTCGTTCCTGCTCTGTAGCAGCCTCACAAGTTTGTGCCTAGACAAGCCACAGAGAGGAGAGCCGGGACAGCCACGTCCCGCTGATGCAGGCTCCAGAGGCACCATGGGGAGGCTGGGAGCCCGGGTGCTGGGCCTGGCCAGGCCAAGAACAGCTTGGGTCCTGAGCCGTCTGCAACTGTGGGAAGGGCGTCCTTGCAGTGAAGCCTGCTGCCAACTCTGAGGCAGCTTTGGGCTGAGCAAAGCCTTGCGCTTGCCTGAAGCAAATGCATTTTCTGGCTTTGTTTCTAGGCAGCTTGTTAGTGCCAAAGCAGGGGGCTGCTACCGCCTGCCACATCCTGCTGGTCAGGTTGCTCCTGGCAGACATGGCCCTACTTGTGCCAGTAGGCTGCTTGGGGTAGGGGCTCCATCCTGCCATTTGACTGGAAATAAATGAGCAGTAATGGGAACAAGGACTGGCACAGGAGTCACGGGGCATGCCCCACATTACAGGGCTGGAGCTGGGCTCACTCCTCCCAGGCCATTTCACCTGAGAACAACCAGTGGGGAGGCGGAGCAGACTGGCCCTATGTGGCCAGCGTCCCGTCGGCCAGGGCTCCCTCGGGAGCTGTGCGTCCTTACCCGAGTGCTGCTCTGGATCGGGCATGAAGGGACTTGACTCCCCCTTGCCTGCCTGAATCACAGAGCAAGGGAAGTGGGTGCCTCCAGGGCCTTGCCAGGCTCCCAGGAACACACCGGGACTGCAGGATGTCTGCCCACACCCGGGTGAAACGCTGCGCCACTCCCGGCTGGCTCACTCCATTCCCAGTCCAGCTGCGGTGACTCGCTAGACTCACCTGGAGCATGTCCGCAGGTGCGGGCAGGCAGAGGGGGCAGGGGCCCAGTGTGGGGGGTCACAGCTGGGCTGTGAGGGAACCCAGACCCTCCACGGCCACAGCCTGACTTTTGACCTTTGTCTTCCCAGATCTAATCGGGCCGGCAGCCCCTGTCCCACCATCTGGGCCTCAGCACCTGCTCCTTGTGGCCCTGGGCCGTGCCCTGGGTGGTTACCATGGAGAATGAACAGTTGCAGGTACCACCTCCATCCAGCAGCTCAGCCAGCACCAGCACCACAACTAGCAGCAGCAGCAGCAACAACGGGCGCCAGCCGGGACCCCAGATCTCTGTGTACAGCGGGATCCCAGACCGCCAGACTGTCCAGGTAAGGGGCCATGGGCATGGTGGGCGTCCGGTCCTGCTGCTCTGGGGCTTGTGGCCAAGGGACTGGACGGTCACAGCGGGCCCTGCAGTGCGAGTAGCAGAAAGTACCAGGCCACCTTGGACTCCGTTTCCATCCTTGGAGACCCTCTTCTGCCAGGTGGCAGATGCAGGCTCCCGCTGTCCTCCACCCACCCGTCCCTTCAGCCCATCATGGCTCGGACACAGGCTGCCCCTTCTGCAGTGTCTGATATGCATCTGCACACATAGCGACGGTGTGTTAGTGCCAGAAGGGCACAGATACGGTTGTGTGGGCAGGAGCTGCGAGCCTTGGGGACACCCCTCTGCATCGCACCCTGGAGCTTTGAGGCTGGTGGGATGTGCTGAGTGAGAAGCGATGGGACATGGTCTGCCCATAGTGACCTTTGAGCCCCTGGCTCTGGGGCCCTGGGGTTCCCAAGCAGGAGGAAGGCACCGATAGAAATGGGATAGAATTAGGATTAAATAGGACAGAATTCAAGGTCACGTGTTTAGGGGCTAAGCTGAGAAGGCATCAGTGAGAAACAGCAGAGGAGTGGTGGTGTGTGCTGGCTGATCTTGGGGTGATCACAAAACACTGACATGGTCCAGACAGGATCAAGACCCATCACGAGGGCATTGCCAGGAGAGAGAGGGAGACGGTGCCGTGGTCTGAGGCCTCCTCTGGGGCACAGTGACCAGCTCTGGCTGCCCCGTTCAAGAACAAGGATCCCAGCGATTCGGCTGCAGGGGAGGCTGGTGGGACAATTGGGGCATGGAGCCTGTCGGGGGGGGTGGGGGGGAGGCGCTAGAAGGGCCTGGCTCATTCAGCCTGCAAAGGAAAGACGAGGGGCTGTGCCTGCTGTTCCTGAACACCTCTGTAGAGAAGGGGAAGACGCACTGGAGCCTCAGGGCAGTGCTGACATGAGAGCAGATGGGTTTACGGCCTTGGATGAGGTTAGGCTAGAAATCAGAGGCAGGTTTGTGACTATGGGAGCAGCGGGTGCTGGCCGACCTCCCAGGGGAAGCGCAGGAACCAGCACAGAGCCTGTGGGTTTTACACCGGGCGTTACGCAGCAGGGATTGGACTGGGCTGTGGGCAGCCCCTTCTGGTCCAGCACCTCGATGGGGATGTGCTGTGACCCAGGAGGCCCTACCAGCTGCCGGGACGTACCTTGGTGCTAGGAGACCCAACCCACTGTGGTCTCATGGCGCGTGGTCCATGTTGCGTTGGCGCATGACAGGATGTGCTGTGGGACATGCATTCAGGATCCCCCACGCTCCCTTTTGTTGGAGCCCCTCATTGTGCCCGCCTCGTTCCTGTACACACACATGCTCACCCCACTGCACATGCAAGCCCTGGGTTCCCATCTCCCCTCCTGTCCCAGCACCAGATGCCTGTGGGCTTTGCTGCCTTGGCTGCCGGGAGCAGGGGGGGGCCCAGGCTGGCAGCACATGCAGCTGCAGGCCTGGCGCATGCAGAGCGCGGTCAGGCAGCACCCTCTACTGGGCGCTGGGAGAGTGAGCGGGGACCTGAGCCCAGCACCTGAGCTCCCTGGCTTTGGTGTCTAGTCCCTGGAGGGGCAGCGGGGGCTGAGGGTCCCTGACCCACGCTCACGGGCAGCATGTTGCCCACAGGAGCCTCCAGCACAGCTTGGGGCTGCTGGAACTTGATCTTTCCCCAGACAGGCTTCTGCAGCCGAGGCTGTGGCCCTTGGGCCCCGCGCTGGGGAAGGCTGATCTTGCTTGCTCGCGCTTGCCTTCCCATGTCTCGTGTAGGCTCTTGAGGGCCATGGCCTGAGTGACTCTGGAGTGGGGCCTGATGCTGCACCCATGACCCGCTCTCCTGACTCAGCCCTCAGGGTGCCTTCTGCTGCCTGGACTTCCTTGGCCTTCCTCTCACTTCTGATGTATTTTAGAACATTGTGCCGCCCTCGGGGACCGTGGGTTAGAGGACCAGGGAGGAGAAAAGGTGGGGGTGTGGGTGGGCAGGAGAAGGGGGAAGAGGAGGCACTGCCTTGGGCAGGAAGCGCTAATAATTAATGACTCGGCATCTAGTTATTAATTATTCATATTGTTCCGTGTTCGGTTGTAATGAGCCCTGCAGCAGGTGGGCAGAGGGAGCGCACGGGGGGGCGAGGGCCGCGGAGACCCTCCGTGTCCTGGCGGCGGCCCTGGGGCTGGGCGGGCAGAGCCTGGAGCCCGCGGCTGGGCCAGACTCCCAGCCCTGGCCCGGGCATCTCCCGGCCTGCCTGCAGCTTGGGGAACCTGTGGGAGGGGAGGAGAGGACAGGGCCGGGGCAGGTGAGCGGGGCGGGCAGGCGGAGCAGGGTCCATGCATGGCGAGGGGAGGAGCAGGCGGCTCCCGTGGGACCGGGCAGGGGCGGGGGCAGCGCTTTGTCCGGCCGCCCCGGCTTGGCCCGGCCCTGCCTGCAGCCAATCGCACGGGCGGCCCTGCCCGCCCCGTCGCCGCCTTTGTTGCGGAGCGCAGCCCGTGCGGGCCCCGCCGCCGCCTGCCCGCTCGCAGGGGCCGAGCGCGCCGCCCGTGAGTACCGCTCCCTCCCCAGCCTGGCTCCTTGCGGGGTGGCACCCGGCCCGGCGGCCCCGGCCCCGCGCGGGGCGCCAGGGCAGGCAGAGACCTGCTCCTGCGAGCTGGGCACGGGGAACGAGCAGCAGCACCAGGCTGGGCGTCTGGAGTACCCGGGGCCTGGCTCAGAGGCAGGTGGAGCCAGGCTCTGGGCCTCGCAGGGCCCTGGGGTGACTCGGGGACCTGGGCGTCTGTGCAGTGCAAAGGGGAGGGCGCGGAGGGCCGACGGTGCAGAGCCCTGGGTGGACTGAGCCTGGTGCTGCTGATTGAGTGCGCCAGGAAGGGGGGCCCAAGGCCTTGTGGGTGCATGTTGATAAGAACTTTATTTTGGCCAGTGAATGAGCTTTGTTACATCTCCCTGTAAAGGGGGTGGTTGCTGAGCAAAGACCTGGATCTGGAGCTACTGCTCAGATGGGCCGTCGGACCAGCGGTAGTATGGCTGGCTGCAACGGGACCTCAGCTCTCCATGTCATATGGCTGGTGTGCCACCATCTGTGCTCCCAGTCTGCACCAGAGGCCTGGGCTTGGGACCGTCCCGAGCGCTCAGGGGCTCCACAGAGCTATGTGCCAGGGCATCTGGCTTCTGCCACGATCCCGTGCGGGCGGCTTGCTCTGGCCTTGCTGAGCTGTCTGCAGCCTCTACCTACAGCTGTACTGTAGGCCTTGGACGGGTGGCTAGAGGGCCACCAGGGACCAGGGCTGTGGGCTTCTGCTCCTGTCTCCTTCGGTGCCTTGTCCTGTGGTCTTTGGCAAGTCATGTGCGTGCCTCGGTTTCCCCATCCATAGGACAGAGAGGATGGTTCCAGTTGCCGCTTGAGAGGTCCTTTGCTACTGGTCATCACGTGTCTTGAGGCCTCTGGGCTAAACTGCTTCTTGTCCATGCCTCAGTGCTGGCCAGGTCTCTGCTCATGATGGACCGGATGGCCCAGTGCTCACTGGGAGCAAAGCTGGCACCTCGCTCATGGGCAGTTACAGAGCCGTAGGTCCTTATGGCCCATCCAGTCCATGTGCCTCCACGCAGGCAGGACCAGGTCTCTTGGCCTGGCCGGACAGATGCTCCTCTGCTCTGCTTTTGAAAAGTCCACAGCTGAGGCAGCCTGTAGAGCCAGCGGTAAGAGCCGTTCCTAGGAGCCAACCTAGTCAGCTTCTCTGCACATCTTTTTGTGCCCCTTTCCCCACCCCCCCTCAGAAATGGGGGACAACTGGTCCCCATCCCCACTTTTCACCTCCCTGCAACCAGCCATTACTTTTCCAGAGGTACCCCCAGTGCCTACAGCCCTTCCCCGTAGGTTGTTTTCCATCTGGGGGTCTTTCCTCCAGACTTTCCAGCTTGACCACCTCTCTGGTGCCCCACATCAGATGCTGTCCTCTGGCTGAGCCTCACCAGTGCTGACTACAGTGGAACAATTCCTCCCTCCTCCCTGCTGTCTCGCATGGGGCTGTTCTGTTAATTCATCCCAGGCTGAGATTTGGCTGTTCTGTAGCAGGTTCCTGTGTTGTCTGCAGTTCTCTGACCTCTGCATCTGGTGCACTATTGGTGTCCAGTTTGTCCTGGGGCACTGGGCTGCTTTTTCCTGAGTGCTGTGCTTTGCCTTGCCTGTAAGACTTTCATCCTCTTGATTTGGGGACATTTCTCCGATCTATGAAGACCACTTTGAATTCTGATCCTCCCTTCCCGGGTGCTGGCAGCTCATGGTGTCATGCGGATATTCCAGGCACACTTGACTCTGTCACCCAGCTAAAGAATGAGACTATTGAACAGAACTGCAGCCAGGACAGGCCCTGCTGGGACCACCCCCGACTTGAAACGCCTTCCCAGGCGGACAGGAAATCATGAACTGCTTTCTGAGAGCAGTTTTTCAGCAAGTTGCAATTTCATCAAGACCATATTTCCCTTGTTTCTTATTAGGCTGTCACATGGGACAGTCTCCGAAGACCGACTAGCATCAGGATGGATCACAGCCACAGCTTCTGTCTTCACTAAGTCAGCCTGTGTTGTCGGCGGGGGGAATGAGATTGGTTCACTGCAGGTTATCCTGGGCAGATCCCTCCTGGCTGTTTTTAAATCACCTTGCTCTCTGGGGTGTATAAATTGACTGGTCCAGGTGTTCGGGTCGGTCTGACTGGTCCATAAATCCCCTGTCTTTGTTTTCCCTCCCCCTTAAGCCAGGTGCTGTTTGGCGTTCTCCAGCCTAGCACTGCTCCATCGCTGCCCGCAGTTCCAGCGTGGCTTTGACTAGGTCTCTCGGCGTGAATTTGCCCAGCTCAGGTGACTTAATCCATCTGTCTCATCTGAATTTCCTTTAAGCTGTTCCTTTCATACCTTCTCCTGCTTGTGTCAGTTTTTTTTAAGTACCTGGTCATAATTCATCTTCCTTGTGAAGACTGAAGTGGAGGAGGCTTTCCATAGTGCAGTGACCATAGTCAGCTGCTGCTGCTGTCCTTCCTTGCGAAGCATGGGCCTGGACCTCTTGGGCCTTCCTCACTTCCAATGTATTTTAGAACCTCTGCATTTGTCTTTTGTCCCTTGCTAGGTGTAGCTCGCGCTGGGCCCCCCGTCTCTGAGCTTGCCACGCAGGCTCATGCTGGTCCTGTATATGTACTGGTTCCTTGTGTGGTTCCCATTGGATGTCAGCTTCTTATGCTGCTCCTCTGCGCTGGTGTCTCTCTCATGTCACTGTGGCCCGCTGTTGTTTGTCTTTCAGTCACAGCCAGGGGTCCTCAAAGCCACAGTCCCAGCTGCTGTGCCTACTGCTCCCACAATGCCTGGGAACCCGGGAGGGAAGGATGGCCGTGCTGGATGTCTGCACTGTGCTGCAGACCTTGGGCAAAGCCTCAAGCTGCAGCAGGGGAACAGGCTGGAGATTTGGCAAACACTGGAACAGGCACCTAGGGAATCTTAGGAAATTTAACAAGCAGGTCAAACGGACCCTTGGCTGGGATGGTTTAATCACAAATGACCCTGCCCCAAGAAGGCGGCTGAACTAGGTGGGGCCTCCAGTACCCTGCAGTGTTGTTCCTACCGTGAGACGTGGCTAGATCTGCACCGAGAAGTGCTTGGCCTTTGGAATGGGCAAGAAAGACTGGATGGAAGTGAAGTCCCTGGGAGCGGTCTCAGTGGGGCGTCTCCTTTGAGCCCTTCCTCAGGCTGGTGCACCTCCCAGGCACTGAGAGCAGGAGCTGCATTCCCATTGCTGCAGTCAGTGCTGCCTGGCATAGGGGGATCTGCTGGCTCCCACCCTTCAGCGCTGTCCAGGCCACGTCCAGATGCTTCCTGTTGTTCAGCTCCCACTATTGAAGCTGTTTGACCCAGGCCTGGTTGTTCACCTCGGATTCTCCACATTCCTGCCCAGCTCGGCCCCTGGGCCCCCTGTGTCCGATGCAGCCTGCATGGCTGGAGGACAGATGTCATCTGGCTTTGTTGGGAGGTGATGGATAGCCAGGCAGGAATCTGAGTGGGGCAGGGAGCTGGCCCATGATGGATGGGGGAGAAGTCTAGGCAGCGCAGCCCCAAAACAGATTGAAAAACTCTGGCAGAGACCTGTGGGAGATTAAACCACCCTGCCCTCTTTGCCCCCAGTTAACCTTTGACCTGGCCCCTTCCCTCCCCTTGCAGAGCCCCAGCGAGGGGGTGGGTGGCTGAAATGCTTTCAGCAAAGGCTCCTGGCTTTCCAGGCAGGACCAGATCAGCTTTGAGCTGCTGCTCTGCCCTGGGAGCCTCCCTGCTCTCCCACTCTGAGGATTCAGGCCGGGCCCTGCTCTGCCTCTGCCGTGTGAGACGCTCACGCCTCTGCCCTCTCCCTGTGTTCCCTTGGCCAGGTGATCCAGCAGGCCCTGCACCGGCAGCCCAACACCGCGGCGCAGTACCTGCAGCAGATGTATGCAGCACAGCAGCAGCACCTCATGCTGCAGACGGCGGCTCTTCAGCAGCAGCACCTCAGCAGCGCCCAGCTCCAGAGCCTGGCCGCTGTGCAGCAGGTATGGGGCGGGGGGTCACCTCTGCCACGTGGGACCGGGGCCAGGCTTTGTGGAGCATCACCAGCTTGGGACACAGGCCCATCTTGGGCTGCTTGCACCGTGCAGTCCTGTGGGCTGCTGTTACGCTGGGGGTGGGGCCAGCTTGGCTTCAGTGAGAGGTGTGGAGGAGGGACAGATACATCTGTCCTTCAGTCCATCTCTACACAGGCCCCTCTTCTCCCAAGCCTGTCCATCTGCTCTGTTTTCTCCTCCCCCATCCCCCTCCCCACCTCATCCATTCCCCGAGCAGGATCCGGGGTTGGAGGCTGAGCTAGGATGCCCCAGGCGATGGGAGCTGCCCTCTGGGAAGTCTTCAAGGAAGACCTGTGGCACTCAGCATTTGCTTTGCTTGGCTGTGGGGCAAGGCAGAGAGGGACTGGTTGGGCCAAGAGTGGCAGTTGCTAGTGTGGGGTTGCATCTGGGGGCGTCCAGAGACCCGGAGTGATGGCGGGGGGACGGTGAGCGCATGCTTGAGTTCAGGTGCATGCTGCTGCCATTGAGTTTAGCCTGTGGGGGCTGCGTTTGGGTGTATCGCAGGGACCAGGGAAGGTTGTAGCTGAGCAGTTCCTGTGGGGCATGGATGCATTTACCTGACTCGCCAGCAGCTCCGAGTGGCTCTTTTTTCAGGCCGAGCACAGGGGAGGATGTCCGAGTCCCCTGTACTGTATTCAGGCTCGGGGTCAGGGCCAGGGTGACATGCCTTCTGCTTTCCCTTGCAGGCAAGTTTGGCTGCTAACAGGCAGGGCGGTTCGTCCGGCAGCAATGCCCCCCAGCAGGCACCATCACAGCAGCCCACGGTAAGTCGCCTACTGGTTGCCAGTGTTTCCCCGCTGTCCAGTCACTGCCAGCCCTGGCTCCCTCCATCAGTCCTGCCTGCTCCTCCAGCTCTTCCCAGGGATGTGAAGCCAGGAGACACCGTCCACGTGGAAAGTGTGCAGCCCCTCCTGAGAGCCCCCTCTGCCACTGGGGCTCCCCTCGCACACACCCACATGAGCCTAGCACCCCATGGCTGGGGTGCAGCAGTCTAGCAGCTCGGTCTCCAGACGGGGTGCCCTGCGTGGGCTGCTAGGTCTCGTCAGCACTGCATGGCACCCTGGCTGCACAGGGCTTAAGGTAGGTAGGGAAGGGGGCACCTGAGGTAGAATGAGGGGCCCATAACCAGCCAGTGCCACAGGTGGGCTCCCTGCGGCTGAGATGTGGAACCCCTTCTTTCCCCCCAGTACTGGCCTGTTGGGCAGCCAGGAGCAACTGGGCAGAAAAACCCAGTGATGCACTTTTTCTTGGAAGTTGCTGATGTGTCCAAGCATCGCTGTTGGTGAAACCGCTCCGTTCCAATGAACTTCCAGAGGCCCCAGCGGGTTCCCAGCAGTCCCAGTTTGTGGGCCCTGGTGGCCTGCTGGGCTGGGAGCCTTGGAGCTGGAGAGCTGGCTCTCCCTCCAAGTCCCTGGGACGGGGGTACTGAGGACTGGCCTAGGGGGGCTGGCTGCCCCTTCGGCCCTTCATAGAGCCCTGAGCTCTTGTTGGCAGCAGCTTGGTCATGACAAAATGGTTGTTTTTGCTGGCTGTACAGCCACGGTCAGCAGCCAATGGACGCCTGGCATGTCCCTGCCAGACCAACCTGCCTGGCTTCCCCCTAGGCCCTGTGCTCTGTAGGCTGCCAGGATTGCCTGCGCCTGCCGGTCTTTGGCCTTTTGTCCCAGTTTGGAGTGAATGTTTCGAGGGGCCCTGGGGTTGGGATCTGGCTTCCTGACTTGCTCAAGTCCTCCGGGCCCTGCCTGCTGCCCCTGCTGCTTCCGGGACTGGTGCTTCCATTACACGGGGGCCTGGCGAGGGGCAGGGGAGAGTCTGGGGCAGCGTGGGGTGACCCCTGTGCATCCCATCCCACGGCTTCTCCTTTTTTCCCCAGATAAACTTGGCCACGTCCCCGGCTGCCGCCCAGCTGATCAACCGAGCTCAGAGTGTGAACTCTGCCGCCGCTGCCGCTGCCGCCTCGGGCATCACGCAGCAGGCTGTGCTCCTGGGCAATGCCGCCTCCCCAGCCCTGACGGCCAGCCAGGCCCAGATGTACCTCCGGGCCCAGATGGTAAGAGGCAGCCGCGGGCGTGGATTGTGCCATGTGCAGGCTCTGGCTCCCCTCCCCTGCTTGGTTTTAAAGAGACACCGATCCTGCCGGCATCCTCTTAGCATAAGCATTCCCCCACCCCCCAATCCAGTTCGGGGATTAAGGGTTTTGGTCCTGCCCCTCCTGCGGTGCCCAGATGTGGGAGGGTCTCTGGGACTGGAATTCACCTCCCCCCACCCTGGAGGCACCGTGCTGGTCTGCCCCCAGCTGAGGGCAGGGTGGGGGCACCTGTGTGGCTGGGAGCAGGGCTGCTCCTGTCTGGCAGAGAGCACCAGGGACCCTCACAGCTGCTGCCTGGCCCTGCCACTCCCACCGCGCAGCTGCCGTGGGTACAGAGCACGGATCCTGCCCTTGGCCAGGCCCCCCTTCCCCCAGCTGAATTCCTGCTCCTGCGCGGAGCTGCCTGTGCACCCTGACACTCCCCAGCACCTCCCCAGGTACCCAGAGCTCGGTTGTGCTGCAGGGGTTCGGGGTGGCCTGGCACCCAGGTGCTCTGGCTGATACGTGCCACAGCTGGATGGTTGGCCCAGGGGGCCCCGGGTGGCTTGCTGCCGTGGAAGCATAGCTCCCCTGTGCCTCCCAGAGCTGGGCCCCAGCTGCACCTGCCTGTACTATGGGCCTCATGCTGGGCATGGGGGGAGAAGGAAATAGTGCCATCTGGCTCAGGGAGCGAGCGAGGCCAAAGTGCGCCTGGAGCAGCACATAACGCACACAGGTGCTGGGCGAGCTGCCCGTGCACCCGCCCTGCCCCCTGCGGCACCGTGATGTCCTCAGACCTGGCCCTAGCCCCGGGAGCTGCCAGCTCTGGGGAGGCTCCTCAGTACCAGCCCCAGCGCCCGTCCAGGCCAGCCCTCTCCCTGCACCTCGGCCAGTCTCCGCATGCGGCAGTGGCTGGCAGCGTGTGCTCCTGGCACCGACGTTCTGCAGCCTCCTCCCCCCAGGTCCCTGTGCCACCCTGCACCCGGTGTCTCTTTAACAGCAGCCCTTGGAGTTTGGTTCGCTGTGCTTGTGCTGCATGCCCTGCCTGCCTGCGGCCTGGCCGTGCTCGCACCCTTTCCCATCCCCACCACGCTGTGCTTGTACCCACGCTGCTCTGCATTTCCTTCCTTTGGGGCCAGCTGGCAGCAAGCAGGGTCAGAAAGTCAAGGGGCAGGAGCTCCCCACCCCTGGCATGCCCAGTGTCCCAGCATGAGCTCCTGGCCCTCGGGGGAGGCCTGCCTGGGATGGACGGGGGGGAGGTGCTGGGACTTGGCCCATCCCACAGGGACACCCGGGGAGGGAGCTCTGCTTTCTGGCCTCTGCTTTTTCTGCTGGGGCCTGTGGGAAGCCTGGGGCTGAGCCTGGATTGTGCCATGTCCCCTGGAAGGACACGGGTCTGTATGTGGGCCTGCTGCCTGTAGGATGAGGCAGGGTCCTGAAGGCTGGGGTGGTTTAGTCACTGGCCCTCTGGAAGCTGGTGGCTGCTGCCAGCGAGTGGCAGTGCCTCCTGGCTTGTGTGCCCTGGTTGCGAGTGCGCAGGCTGGCCCCGGCCGGGCTGGGGCTGCATTACAGCCTCACGAGTCCCGGTAGGATTTCACGGGAGCCTCTCGGGTCTGGAGAGGCATGCAGGGGGCTCGGGGTGGAGGGGGCAGGTCCACTCCAGCTCCCACCTGCCTGGCCTCCACGTGAGACTGTGTTGGAGCCGGGGCCCCGGCTGTGCGCTGCCGAGCTGTGGCTGAGGGTCCCTGTATCCCGGCTGCCAAAGCCCTGCTCACGTGTGGCTCTGAGCCGAGCGCCGCCTGGCCTGGCCTGGCCTGGCCTGGGGAGGGGGCGCTTGGAGCCCATGCTCCAGGCCACGTGGCACCATCCAGGCTCAAGGGGGTGGGAATTGGGGCTGCTGGGTCTGGCTGCCGGCTCCCTGTTCCCAGTGGCTGTGGTTGGGTAACGATGGCGGCAGCCCTTCTGAATGGCTCGCTGACATGGAAGCAGCTATTCTGATTGGGTAACAGATGTGGCAGTAACCATTCTCATTGGGCAATGATGGCAGCAGCAATTCTGATTGGGTAACAGACATGGCTTGCTGCCCTTTTTCCAGCACCGGCCACTTTTTAATTTCTTCCAAAAATAAGACAATGTGTTTCCTCAGGTGAGGGCGTTGGGACAAGTGTGCGAGCTCTGGGGCACCAGATACACGTACACACAGCCTCCACGGCCAGTCATGCACAGCCATGACACATGCATTCATGCACAAGTGTAGCAATCTCTTATGCAGATCAGTGATGCACACCTAAATGTGCACGCACATACGGTCTGTGTGGCAGTCAGTGTGATGCACTGAGTCTTTGTCTGTCTCTTGCACACACGCCTCCAGTGTGACGGGAGCACACGCAGGCATTCACACACTGGAGAACCACTGGCTCACGGGTTGGGAATGGACAGCAGTGGAGTGGCTCCAGCCAGCCAGCCGGAGCCCATCTCACCCCACACTGAATTGTCACTTGTGCACGGTCGCGCTGGTGCCTGCCGAGCCAGGGTCTCGCATGGCATTGCGCTGTTTCGTTTGCACCCTCACCCTCTCACTCAGTCTACACACCCGTGCACATGGTCCCGTGCTGCCATCTCTTGCGTGTGCACACCCAGTCCTGCATGCTTCCCGCAGTCCCACACGTATGCACCTGTGCAGTGCACGCTCTGTCTCTGGCACACAACAGACTTGCTTGTCTCTGGTGCCTCCTGCCACCTGCCTGCTTCACTGTCGCCCCTCCCTCCTGTCCCAACATGCCCTGGGCACCCTGGGGCCTTCTCGCTTTGCTTTCTTGGCCTGAGCCAGCGGCGGGTGACGTAAAAGGCAACACGTTTCATGTAATTTCCAGGCCCAGCAAAGTAACCTTGTGCAAGTAGCTAGGAGCCTAGGCCGTGCTGTTCCTTTATCCCCCCAGCTCATCTTCACGCCTACGGCCACAGTCGCCACGGTGCAGCCCGAGAGCGGTGCAGCCCCCACCTCCCAGCCATCCACCACCACTGCTCAGGTGAGAGACCCCCTTGCCCTCCTGCCCAGACCCACTGAGCAGAGCAGGCCAGGGAGAAGCCTGGGTGCCCACAGAGCCGTGTTCCCGCCAGGTGGCGCCAGGGCCCGTCCGGCAGTGACTGTGGGGAGCAGGTGCTGGGGTGGGTGCCGGGGATGGGCAGAAGGGGTGGGTGTCCTGGGGGGGCTGAGTGGCTCCAGGGACCTTTCCCTTCTCGCCTGCTAGCCCCAGGCCAGCTGTGCTCAGGCGGGGCTGGCCCACGGCTGTCTGACTGGCAGAGGAGCGTTGGCACTTCTTGCTTCCATGCCGCCATCCTCAGGGTGGCCCCCGCAGCAGAGGCTACAGCGGCAGTGTGCAAGGGCTGGCCCCCTGCCCAGTGCCTCGTCAGGGACCCATGCCTGAAGGCAGTGCTGGCCTGTGCCTCCCTCTGAGCTTTCCCCACTCCCTTCCAGGTACAGAATTTGGCCATAAGAACTCAGCAGACAGTAGCACAAGGAGTGGCTTCCTCCCAAGCCCAGCAGCTCCCCACCCTGGCCATGAAGCCAGCACCAGGCAGCAGCCAGCCAGCCTCCAGCGCTTCTCAGGGCAAGGCCGCGGCTCAGGCACCCACCATGGGCTCCAAAGGTGGCCAGGCTGAGCAGGCGACGGAGCACCTTAAAAAGGGAGACAGTGTACCCAGCAGCGCTGACAGCCGGGGGCACCCCATGAACCGCACAGTGACACCGGTGACCAGCCACCCCCTCATTGCCCCAGGTAAGGCGCACAGCGTCCTGCAGGGCCCCCTCCCCCTTACATGACCACAGCTGGGTAGCTGCAGGTGTCAGGCTGCAGGGTGGTGGACCCACGGTATGTGGGGCAGGGCCATGCGGGGATGCCACGATGTCATGCGTTGGTAACTTCTGATGCTGGAGTTCTGTGTACCTGGGCTTTGCTGCAAGACAGGGGCCATCATGACTGCAGCAATGCTTGTGCCATGAGCAGGGCCTGAGGGTGGCACCGGGTGCTCATGCAGTTGTGCTGGTGATGAAGACCTGTAGGCCCTTACGGTTGCAGGGAGTCATGTGCCAGCTCTCTGCCTCTGCTCCTGGGAGAACAGCCTGGGCACAGCCACCCTGCCCCGCCAACATCCCCTGGCAGAGCTGCAGTATCAGTGTTGAAGTGAGGCAGGAGGCAGGGCAGAGGCACACCTTGTAGTCTAGCTAAGATACTCGTAGAGCACAAGTTTTTGTGAACTTGAGTTGCCTTCAGCAGACACTGGGCAAGGGCAGCACGGAGCGGTGTGTGCAGGGGGTGAGTGACTTGGATGCAAACGGTGGGAAAAGGGTGGAGAGAGGGGCATGACTTGTGAGGAGAGGCTGAGGGAACTGGGCTTATTTAGTCTGGAGAAGAGAAGACTGAGGAGGGATTTAATAGCAGCCTTCTACTCTCTGAAGGAAGGTTCAAAGAGGATGGAGCTGGGCTGCTCTCGGTGGGGGCAGATGACAGAACAAGGAGCAATGGGCTCAAGCTGCAGCAAGGGCAGTTTAGGTTAGGTATGAGGAAAAGCTTTCTTACGAGGAGGGTCATGAATGCCTCATGCCTCCTGAGGCTGGGGGGGCACGGCGACCACCCGGAGGCAGCGGCAGTGTCAGCAGTGGGGGGGCGGGTGGCAAGCAGTGACCCCCGGTGGCACCCAGTTTCAGGGGGTCTACTGCCAATCTTAGGGGGTGCACGTGAACCCCCATGTGTTGCCAAGGAGGAGGTGGTGAAGCACTGGAACAGGTTACCCAAGAGAGGTGGTGGAGTCTCCATCCTTGGAGGTGTTTAAGACCTGGCTAGACAAATCCCTGGCTGAGATGATCTAGTTGGGGCTGGTCCAGCTTAGAGCAGGAGGTTGGACTAGATGTGACCTCGTGAGGTCCCTTCCAGCCCTCCTGGTCTCTGATTCTGTGATGGTGCTGGGAGAAGCAAACGAGCAAAGAACCATCAGAGCAAAGGGTTACAGGAATTAATGCATGTTTAAGAGCCCACAGTCACTGTTTAAACCACAGCAACGCAGTCCAGTCTGCGGGTGACTTCTTGTCCTGCCATTACCCGTTCAAATTGGTGTTTAACATGTTGCTGCCTGAGAAGAGTCATCCTGAGGTCAGCACTGCAGTGCCCAGGGAGGTCGGAGTGTCAGGAGCAGGCCTGTGGGTCTTTGTGCGGCCCATGTCAGAGCCGTGTCCGTGCATTGTCAGAGATGGCCCCGTCCGTGTGGTGCAGACCGCAGAGCGGCTCTGAGCAGGTGCTGGTGCGCAGGCCGTTGGCAGAGGTGCAGGCGAACAAACCTCGGATGTTGTGTTCCTTGTTAGTCGGTCCAGTGATGACGTGGTCTGTATTGAAGTGGGGACCCAGCAGACATTTACATCCCCTGCAAGGCCTGATGTCTCGCTGGGGATGGGAGTCGGGTAGCCTGTTGCTGGAGAGATGTCATGTGAGGCTGGGGGCTGCCTGTCAGCCAGGACAGGTTTGTCCCCTGCGGTTACCATGAGATGGTTGTCCTTTGCCAGGAGGGGTCGGAGGCCATCAGTGATGTCTTTACCATGGCTGAGCAGCTGCATGGTAATTGCTGGCATCCCCACACTTCCCCGGCGGAGGCATAGCCGCAGCACTGGGGCCTAGTTACAGCTGTTCAGCTTTCACTTGCCGCTGGCCAAGAGTTCACACACGGGGAAGTCACCTAGCAGGGCACGGCTCCTTGGCGCTGGGGGCCTTCTGGGCTATTCTCCCCCAGGACTCAAGCGAGCATGTCCCAGGGCCCCTGGCTCCAAGCACAGCTAGAGAGAGGCCTCTGGGGGCTCCGTTCCCAGCTCCACGGTGCCCGAGCTGGGCGGTGGAGGCTGCCCTGGAGATGCTGCAGCCTGCGGGGCTGGGAGGCCACCTTTGTTCTCCAGCTAAGGGGTTTTTGGGACCCTGCTCCCTGCAGGGGAGACGGCCGTGATCCTGCTGTCCTCAGTTGTGGCCAGCCCCCTGGGGACCTTTTGTTTGCAGGGCTGGCCCCAGCCGTGGGGAGGTGTGGAGCTGGGGTGTGGCGCAAGGCCAGAAGCGTTTCTAGCACAAAAGAGCAGGCCTGTGTCAGCACCTGTCCAGCCAGGCCGTGATCTGCAGCCACGGGTGCAGGCTCTGCTGGCAGCCCCCCGGTCCCCCTCCCCGAGGCGGCAGGGCCTGGCAGCCCCTCTTCTGATGTGGTTGTGGGTTGCTATGGCACCAGTGGCCTTTGATACGAAGTATAAATAAATAAGGGCCTGGGCAGAGGAAGCTGCCGCAGCAGCAGGGAACTGCGGCCGGCGCTGTCGAGGCCCTGCCCAGCTCGCGGGGCTCTGGGCTGCAGGGGCCTGCGCTTCCTGGTGGCAGGCTGCATCTCCTCTCCACAGCCCGGGTCACGCTCCTGGCAGCTCAGCCAGGTCCAGCTTCCCCCGGCCCGGGTAGCAGCCCGAGCTATGCTTTGCCCCGGAGATGTCCAGGAGGAGGTAGTGCAGGGCCCAAACCATGGGCAGCAGTGGGAAGGGTCTGGGAGTGCCAGCTGCTTGCGCGTGCTCAGGTGTACCGAGAGCCGGCAAAGGGGTCCCTGAGCAACAGATGGCTGTCACTCGCTGCCCAGAGCTGCGGGCACAGAGCTGGCCGGCTTGCCCATGGCGCGGTGCCTTGCAGACAGATGGGCCTGGCTGCTCGTAGCCAGAGGCCTGGCAGGGTGATTCCTGGGAAATGCTGTCGCCACCGTCACTAATCCTCTGCACCTGACAGTCGGAGTGAACTCACAAGGCTGGAGAAACTGAGGCATGGAGAGAGGTATGAGTGGGCAGCGACATGGCCCACTCATGTTCCCAGGTTTCTGATGACTTGGAAGCAAATGATCCTGAATGCTTATACAGATCAGTAGCCTAGGAGGGAAAGCAGAAGATGGGGTGCTAGGTGCTGTCTGCTTTGGATCGCAGCTTGTGCTAGAGTAGGCTGACCGGTGTCTCTGCCCGTCTGTGACAGGCCATCTGCTGAGCCAGGTGAGCAACAAGAAAGAATGTGAATAGAAAGAAGTGAATGATAAGTAGTGACTGTTTTACAAGATGCCCCAGAAGCTGCAGCTCCACAGTCCTGTGCACATATATGTAAATCATGGGGAAGAGGGAGAGCTGATCGTGATGCACAGAAATTAGAAATTGGCAGTGGCAGAAAATTGATAAGGGAAACAAAAAACTAAAGGAGAAATCAAAGGCCAGAAGGGAACAGGGAGAGTAAGAGATTAAGGCATATTAAGAGGAGAAGGAACGGTTCTGTTGCTAGGTGCAAACGAGAGACTTGTCCCTAAGAACGTGGGAGAGACGGGATCATTAAATAGTATTTTTGTTCAGTATTTGAAAAGCAGCCAAGTGATGTAGCAAGGTGATCCGATGATGCTGACATACTGCAGCACCTGAGGAGAACGTTAACCGGCACCTCCTCAAGCGAGACATTTTCAGATCGGCAGTTCTCAGTAACTTGCATCTGAGAGTCCTAAAAGAGCCGGCTAGAGCACTCTGTGGATCATTGCTATTGATTTTCACCGTGCGTAAAACACTGGGAAGCTTGGAGGCTGGAAGAAAGCAAATGTGATGCTGGTATTAAAGAAGGGTGAACAGGGCAGGTCTGGATAATGACAGGCCTGTCAACCTGAGATCAGTCAGAGGCAGAGTAATGGAGCAGCTGATGTGGGACACAGCTGATGGAGAATTGAAGACAGATAGTATAATTGCAGCAAAGGAATGTGAGGGGATGAAAACGGATCCTGTCAAACCACCTTGCAGTGACAGGCCGGGTTGATGAAGGGAAGTGTTTGACTCGTGTCAGGCACCTGCCTTGGAAACACTTGGCAGTTTGATCAAGAAACAAGAGCTGCACAGCTGTGCTCGCTGCAGCTCGTAGTGCTATGTCTTGAGAACCAGCCAGCTTGCTGTGTGGGGCAAGCGTTTGGTGAGCGTGTCTGCCAGGGCCCCAGGGCCCCGCTCTTGCCTTGTGCTGTTCCCCATCCTAGCAATGCGGGAAGGACCCGTAGTCATCGCAGGCAGAACGCTGGGTGCAGCTGGATGTCGCCTTCGTGCCACCCTCAGGATGTTCAGGGCAGCATGGAGGCCAGGCAAGCAAACGTCCCTGCCCCTTGGCATGCCCTGGATGCCCAGGCATGTGACTGGGATGCGCTGGTAGGATTTTGTGCTGCTGTTTTCCAGCTGACATCCATTTAAGGCTTGAGAGTTCAGGCATCCTGGAGCTGCTCACACTTGCCAGCTGCCTGGGAGGACAGGCACTCCTGGGGCTTCAGGGTCCCGATCCTGCAGGCCTGGGGCATGTGGGACCAGGCCCAGAGTGGCCCAGCTTGCTTGGGAGCTGGCTGGGAGCTGTCTCTTTGGATGCTGCTGACGGTAGCCACACAGCTAAGAACAGGTGTGCAGGCCTTTCCCCAGGAGACAGGGATTCGGGAATGATGGGGGACAAAAAGGGCTCATGTGATTCCTGCCAAGCAGGCGTCTTGGGCTGTGCAGGCAGGTCATGTTCCCTCTGGGACTGGCCCCGGTGCAGCGACAGCTGGATTCTGGGACCGGGCCGGTGTGTAGGTGACAACGGGGCATTTTTCTCCAGGTTCTGCTTCTGTTCAAGCCTGGATGAAGCTGGGGAAGCCCTGGGCCTGTTCTGTAGCAGAGGTCAGACGGGTTGGTCCTACATGAGCCTTCTGCCCCCCCTGGCTTGTGACTTCCCAGATCCAAGGCAGAAGCAGGCACAGACCTGCAGTGCTGCAAGTCCCTGCTTCCAGCACTGGCACCCTGGCTGTGGTTGTCTTCCTCCACCAGGCCAGGATCCCTGGGCAGGAGAAAAGGGCTACGTGGGGAAAAAGGGAAAGGGTACGTAGACCCCAGCTCCTTCCCTGGGAGCTGCTATGGTCACTCTGATGGGAGTGTCTATCTAGACCACTTCCAGGACAGACCTGCATTGCTTACAGTGTCACACATTTTATACTGCCAGCAGCTGATGGTGATGTCTTCGCAGCTCCATGGGGAAAGTCTGCTTTGGGCAGAGCCAGCCAGGAAGCTGTGCACCGGGTGGGGAAAGCCAGGCTGCCCTAGGGGTGGCGGTTTGGTTGTTTCCCAGCGTCCTTGCCCCCTGCCCTGCATGGCTGAGGTCCAGTGCCGTGGGACCTGCTGGAAGTGCTTGGCTCAAGCCCCAGGCAGTGCCCAGCAGTGGAGGCAGGTCTGAGAGCAGCCAGCCCATGTGCTCCTGGGGACTGGGGACCAGACCTTTCAACAGGGGTGGGTAGGCTGAGCTGGGTGCTGCAGGCCCGGGAGGGGAGCCAGGCTGCGGTGCCTTGGTCCTGGAGACTGTGCTCCGGCTGGAGGGCGCTTGAGGGCCTGTCTGGCAGGGAGGGGTCGGCCGCTCCCGCTCCAGCTCTGTGCAGGCTTTGTCCCCAGGCTGGGCTGGCTGACGGGTATCTGGTTTCTCGCTGGCTCCCTCCCCCTCCCAGCCGGCAGCTTTGGGGGAAACCACTATCCCTCCCCCCACCCCTGCCATTTCCATGGTAACGGGGTTTTTAGGCTTCCAGTAGAAAGGCCAAATCTGCATTTAAAAAGCTGGGGGAGGATGTGAGCGGAGCAGGTGGCAGCTGCTGGGAGGCCAGAGCCAAAGGGCCCAAACCAGGCCTAACCCCAGCGCTGACCTCCAGGGAGCTGCACCTGCCCCAGGGCGGGGAGGGGCGCTGGCAGGGACGGCCCTGGGGGAACCACTGCTCAGCTGATGCCTGGGCCCGGGCCCTGGGCCACTGCAGCCAGACCCCTGAACCCTGCAGCTCTGTTCTGGGCTGGGCTGGGCCCTGCGCAACTGCAGCCAGGTCCAGACGAGAACAGAGCTTGCAGGGAGCGCTTGCCGGCTGGACTCGGCTCTGGCTGGCACTGGCCCGGGGGCACAGTGGGGGCTGCGTTGCCCAAGCTCCTGGGTCCTGGGCTGGCATGGGCCTGCTGCAGAAGCAAGCGCCCTCGAGAGTGAAGGCTGCGGCAGGTGCAGAGCGCAGGGCTGGGGAGCGGTGGCTGGGGGCTGGTGTGGCATGGATGTGGGGAGCGTGTGAAATGGGGACTGGGCGCAGTCGGGGTCTGATGGTGCTGCTGCCTGCAGCCCCTGCCGAAGGAGTCGAGCCTGGAGCAGTGGGGCCATGTCAAAGGCGGCTCCTGGGAGAGGTTCCCTCAGCCCTGTCTTGTGGGGGGATCACTGCTCAGAGACGGGTCCCAGGTCCCCATCTCTCCTCAGGGCTCCTCCTCCAGTGGGCTGCAGCAGCACAGGGCCCCATGCACTGAGGGAGGCGGACATAACCAGGGACCTTGGGGTCCCTGCTCCACCCCTCCCTGGCCGAGCGCCCCGGCAGAGGAGTGGGTCTGGCTGCAGGCAAGCTCCAAGGCTGCGGGCACAGCTCAGCCCAGGCTTGCTGTTCAGGAGCTGCAGGCTGGGGGTGCAGCCTGGCAGAGGGGCAGGGAACGGCCCACCTCTGGTTCCGGGACGGCCACAGCTCTGGGCCCAGATCTGCCCTTTGACTAATCCCTGGCCCCTTCTCCTTCCACGCCTCCCCCATCCCCGTGGCTCAGGCTGGGGCTCCCCAGAGTCAGCTACAGCAGCCAGCCAGGCCTCGGGTGGGTTGATGCTGGACTGGAAGCGCCAGCCCCGGCACGGAGGCTGCATCTGCTGCAGTTAGTTCCCGGTGGCTGGACAATTGTGCATCTTGGGGGCGGGCAGCAGTGCAGGGAGAGCCAGAGCAACCCGAGTACAGGCAGCCCCTGCCCGAGATCCCAGCGCAGCTGTAACCCTTGCAGTGCTCGGGCGCATCTGCACAGCCTCCCCAAGCCTGACTGATGCTGGCTGAGCCCAAGCAGCGCTGGGACAGGGAAGCTTTCCCTGGGATCCAGTCTGATGCCCTGGGGAGTGGAGGTCAGAGGCCTCTCCTGCAGCTCCTTGTCCCTTGGGGAGGCCCCAGCCCCTCCCACATCCCCACTTGGGCCTCACACGCCAGCTCCTGTCCCTTTGCTGCCACCCACCTGCCCTGGGCCTCTCCTCCAGCTCCATAGAAACCTGCTCTCACCAGCCAGGGAAGATGGGGGTCTCATGGGGACCCTACTGGGTTTTCAAAGTATCTCCCAAGTACCCTGAATCCCCATAGCCTCTGTGGGATGAGACCGCTCCGTTATCCCCATTGCACAGGTAGAGGAACTGAGATAGAGCCGCCCTGCCCATGGTCCCACCATGGTTAGCACTGGTCTCCCACCACCAGGGCTTTGCTCAGCCCCTGCTCCCCTGACAGCTCTCGCACTTGGCTTGGTGAGCAGGTGAATGTGCCAGCCGTGAGTGTGGGGTGCCCTGTGTGTGGGGTCTCGGGTGCAGTGGCCTGTGTTGGCGGGTGCTGGGTGGGCAAGCCTGGAGGAAGCTGATGCTCTGCAAGTGTGTGATGGGCCAGTGACAAGGGTTCTGTGCTGTGCTTCCCTGCAGCCTACGCCCAGCTGCAGCCCCACCAGCTCCTGCAGCAGCAGAAGCAGATCCAGCACCAGTTTGTGATCCAGCAGCAGCAGATCCAGCCCAGGCCTCAGCCTCAGCTCATCCAGGGCGGTGCCAGCACCTCACCCCAACTCCAGCCACTGCCCTCGCCCACGCCCAGCCTGGCTGTGCAGCCCAGCCCGCAGGTCCAGCTCCAGGGCCACGGTGCCCCACAGGCCCAGGCCTCTCTTCCCCACCCGCAGCCGTGCCAAGCCTCCAGCCAGCACAAACCCAGCACCAGCCAGCCCTGCCCACCTACCCCGCACGTCCCTGGGCTCCAGGCCGTGGGCCCAGCACCACCCGGGCCGGAGGGCGGGACCCAGAATGGACACCCTGGGTGCCTGAACCATGCTGCACCGCGCAAGTTCCAACACACCTCGGCCGTGATCCTGCAGCTGCAACCTGCCGTGGGCACGGTGAGTCCGGGCAGGGCAAGGACAGTGGCACTGCCTGCCTGAAACAGGAGACTGGATGTGCAGGTTAATTGTCTGGGGGCTCCTCTAATTCAAAGGAGGAAATGGGGTGGGGGTGAAATGGATTCCCCTTTGCTTGATGACTACCAGCAGCTGCAGCATGTCCTCACTTGCTTCCTGCCCTGCGCGGCTGTGGGGCAGCCCTGCTGGCTGCTCAGCACTGCGTGGGAGGGAGCCTGCAGTCCAGAGCCGCGTGACGTGGCCCCTGTGCGTGCGCGTGTGTGCGAGCGCTGGGATCCCCTGAGGACTCTGCGCACGGGCTGCCTGACACTGCCTCTTGCCTCTCCCAATAGCCGCAGCTCGGCATCCCGGAGAACTCCAGGAAGGACGTTCTTCCTGCCGATAAGAGCTCGGAGAGCCTGCCAGCGCAGCAGCAGCAGCAGCAGGCAGCTGCCCCAACGCCCCCGGCCGTGGCCCCGGCCCCAGCCCCGGAGGGGACAGAGTGCAGCCGGCCCCCGGCTCCCGGTAAGGAGCGTTTGTTGTGCACGGAGCAGGGGCGGGTGGAGCTGTCTCAGCGACACTGTGACGGCCTCGGGCCCGGTCTAGGAGACGTCACGTGTCCGCTCAGCAGGGAGGTGCACAGGCTGGTGAGGAAGTGGGTCAGGGCGGCTTGGCTGGGAGGGCTTGGAGGAGGGAGGTGTTCTCACAGCCCGGTCTAGCTGTTTTCTGGGCATGCCTGTGGCGTAAACAGTGCCTGCAGGCCTGGTGGGGAGAGATGCGTGAGGGCATGGGCCGTGCTGGGCCGAGGGGTGGGCTGCATGGCACAGGGCACCATAAAGATGCCTGCCCTTGCCAAGCTGGTGAGCGGGGGTGGGCAGGGCAGGCCCATGGTGCGGAGCATAACGGATGGCTGCATCTTGGCATACCACAGCCCTGGCTGCCTTGGGGCCCTTCCAGCCCGTGGAGTGCCCTTTTCTTGTCCTGGCTGAGCTCCAGGGGTATAGCACCAAAATCAGCCCATGGCAGAAGGAGGGTGGGAGCTGCCAGCAGGCAAAGGAAGGGAAAGGAGACAGGCCAGGAGGCTGCCCCACCAGGCATGTTCTGTGTGGAAAGCTTTGCCCTGATGCGAGGGGGCAGAGGAGGTATGTGTGGACATGGGCACTGGCACTTCCTGACAGCCTCGGGGGCCCCAAGGACAGGGGAGCCTTCTGAGCTGGCCCTGGGCAGTGGCGTGGAGTGACCTGTAAGTATGTGTTGCTACGCGCGCTGCCCCTCTGGCCCAGCACTAGGCAGGAACTCGGTATGTTTGCCCAGCTGGAGCAGCACCGTGGCCCAAAACTTGGCACGGGCACCCTACACTGAATGCACCCGGAGGCAGCAGCACGCCTGCAGCCGAGGCCATGGCACAGTTTGGGGCAGGCTTTGCTGGGGGCCCGCAGGCTGCGTGTTGCCCAGACAGTGGCACTGTGGCTTGTGAGTGACGGCAGCAGTACGGAGGCCCTGGCCTGGCCGTGTGGGGTTGATGCTGGGTGCGGCACCAGCTCGCAGCAGCAGCCGGGAGCGTCCCGGCCTACGGCTGCTCTGGGAGCCGAGGCCAGACTGGGGTGTCGTGTCTGCCCTGCATCCGCCACGGGGGCATCCCACGAGCTGTGATGAACGTGCTGCACGGGGCCCCTGCCCGGAGCTGGTGGCTCCCCTGTGTGGGGCGGGCAGGTGGGGCAGAGGCATGTTGGTGCTGCGTCACTGTACAGCACTGTGGGTCTGCTCCCCAGGCTAGCCCACTTGGGTCTTGTTTTCAAGGCAGCGCAGACCAGGGGATCCTGAGGGTTGGCTTCAGCACCTCCAGCCACCCCAGCACTGCTGATGCACAGGGAGTGACTGGGCACGGGTCGTGGGCCACACACGTGGTGGGGCAGCATGGGGTGGGGGCTCGCGGATGCCAGGAGGGCAGGAACTGGCTGTAGGAGCTGTCAGCCCAGAACAGTCAGCCGTCCTCTTGCCAAGGCAGAGGATGGGCAGTGTGACGGCTCCCCCCAGCAGGCAGCTGGCATGTGCCCTCGGGCAAGCAGCTTGCTCTGCTGGGCGCTGCTGCCCTCATTTTGTCTCCTAACACCTGATCCTTCCCAGCCATGCTAACTGTGGCTGGCTGACGAGCCAGGCACGGAAATGTCACGTCCCTGCTGCCAGCCCGCCCTGAGTGCCCACACTTGTGGTGCCAGTGGCGCTGCCTCATTAATGCCATCTGCCCGCTCAGCAGAGCTGCCCCCCGAGACGCGGAGCCCCCGGGCCAAGCTCCTGTCTGCAAAAGGCCCGGTGCGGCACAGGCTCGTCATTGTTCCCGTTCAGGGTCACTGGCCTCCATGGTCTCCGGGGCTTCCCCCGGAGCAGCCTCGCCCTGCCCTGCCGGAGACGACGCAGGCCGGCGGGGGCGCGGCGCGGGGCCCAGTGGGCAGGGGGCGGGGGCCGCGCAGCCCCCCGCGCGCCTTGCGCCCCGCTCCTCCCCCAGCCCGGTTTCAGCGCAGGCCCGCGCAGCCTTCCTGGGCCTCCGCGCGGGTGCCTCGGCCGCAGGAGCTGGCGCGGGTGGGGCCGGACGGAGCTGGCGCGGCGGGGCGGGGCCGTACAAAGCGCAGCCGGAGCCGCCCGCCCCGCCCCGGCCTCCGGGCGCAGCCGCAGCCGCTGCCGCAGCCGCACTCGCATTGTCTCGGCCGCCCCCGGCCCGCCCCGCCCCGGTCCGGTCCGGCGCCGCCTCTTTGTGCGGGCGCGGGCCCGCCCTTTGTCGGCGCGCGGCGGCGGCGGCGGGATCGGTATCGGCGGCGGCATGGGGCCGGGCGCGGAGCCGGGGCCGGGCCGGGGGCCGCGGCTGCGCGGGGGCTGCCCCCGGGCCGGAGCGACGCGGCTGCGCCCCTGACTCGCAGGTCGGTGCGTGCGGGGCGGGCCTGGGCCGGGGCGGCGGGAGGGGGCGCGGGCCGGGCCGGGCCGGGGCTCCGGCGCCCTTTGTTCCCGGCGCGGCGGCGGCCGTGGTGCGGCGGGGAGCGCCCGGCCCATTGTTCTCGGCGGCTCCGCTGCCGGCCGCCCTGCCCGGGGAGCCGCCCCGAGGGGCTCGCACCCGCCGGCGCCTCGGGCCTGCCCCCTGTGCTGCCGGGTCCCCGCCGCCGGCCGCTTCCGCAGGAGCTGCAGCTGCGCCGGCCCGCGGGCAGGCCCAGCCCGAGCGAGCATGCGCTGCTGCTCGAGGACGGGTGGTTGCTGGGGAGGCCGGGGGGACCGGCCGCGGGGCGCGGGGCGCGGGCCGGGCCCGTGCTGGGGGAGGGTGGGGCCCCCAGCCGGGTCTGCCTCCGCGTGCGGGCGTCCTGTTGCGCCCAGAGAGGGGGCGGCCGATGGCCCGGGGCGGGGTGGGGGGATGTGGCTGTGCGCCAGCCTCCTACGCTGCTGGGCCCTGTACGGCTGTGCCGCCTGCGTGACTTCTCCTGCCGCTTCCTCTGCGGGCTTCGGGCACGTCTCAGCTGGCCGCCCCGTGGATGCAGGGTAGGGCAGAGCGCTCTTGCATGTAGCAGCCTGACTCTGCCCCTGCTCCCCCTGGCACTGCTGGCTAGGGGCAGGGCCAGAGGCCATGGCCTGGGGCGATGGGATAGCCTGGCCCTAAAGGGAGATGCCTGCCTGCTCCGTTGTCTGGGACCTCCCTGGGCTCGGCCATGCATTCGCTCCTCTCCAGCCCTTTTCATGGACCTGGCCCCAGGTCAAGTCAGGGGGCAGGGTCCTGACCTGGCTGGCCCCATGCAGCACAGAGCTCCCCTGTGGAGCAGGCCATGTCCCACTGCCCTGGAGCAAGCTTGGGGCGCTGCCAGGGTGAAAAGGGGTGGGATGCTGGATGTGCTGAGCTGCTGGGAGCCCGGCCTTGGGGCCTCTCCCTTGGGTGGCTGCAGTTGTTGGCAACCAGGGGTGGTTGGCATTCGCGGGCGCCTGCGAGCCATCCCCTGCCCCCTCACCCCCGGGCTGGTAGGCAGGGTGCGACAGGGCTGCTGGCCCGTGCTGGTGCGTCTTGGCCTGTTTCCTGCAGCACTTGGGGTCCTGAGTCCAGCTCCTTGGGATGCGGCAGTCAGCTGCGCACAGCCCTCCCCACGCCCCCCCTCGTGCCTGGGAGCATCCCAGCTGCGTGGAAGCTTGCGCTCTGCATTGACTCTGCCCGTGGGGGTCCTCGGAGAGCATTCAGCGCCGCACAATCTGCTCTGTGTTGCCAGCCCAAGGACGGCCCCATGTGACTGGCGCAGCTCGGCCATTCAGCCGGGCGGGCGGCGGGCGGGGGAGTCAGCTGTATGGTAATGGCTGTCCCGGTCTCAATGGCACCGGCTGCTGATCTGTCTGAGACTGACTGCGCCCGCGAGGGGAGTAGGGTGAGAGCAGCAGGCACAGCCCCCTCTGCTTCCATCTTCACCCATGTCCTCCCCGAGGGTGCTGGCCTTAAGGTGCCTCTCCTGCCTTGTGCGGGACAGCGGTGTGCCCCCGGGCATGAGCTGACCGTGGTCTCCCCTTGCAGAGCCAGGACAGGACCGTGTTCATGCCCAGAGTGACCCCAGCAGCCCCGGCATGACATCAGGGAACGGAAACTCTTCTTCTACGGTTGCTGGCACTGCCCCCCAGAATGGTGAGAATAAACCACCACAGGCCATTGTGAAACCCCAAATCCTGACGCATGTTATCGAAGGGTTTGTGATCCAGGAGGGGGCAGAGCCTTTCCCGGTACGCACCGTCTTCTTTTCCCCGTTTTATGTTGTCTTGTTTTGATGTTCTCGGCTTGCTGCGCGCGGGTGTCTCTGGCTGTTCTGGTAGCGATGGCAGCAGAGCCCCTGGGAGCCCTCGGGCCCCGCAGCCCAGCTCGCTGCATGCCTGGCGGTGTGGGCCTCCCTGGGGCTGGGGGACCTAGTGGCTAGAGCACGGGACTGGGAGTCAGGGCTCCTGGGTCCTATTCCCAGCTCTGCCATGGCTTGTTCGGGGGTGACCTGAGCACATTGCTGAGGCTTTTGTGGCCTCTGAGCGCGGGGGCTGGAAGTTTGACATCTCAAGCCCCTTTCCGGGGAGGGGGTTGCATGCCCGCAGCTTTTGCGCTCTCCTGTGAGAGTCGGGGTCCTCGGCACCTGCATGCGTCTTGGCCTCGTGGTCTCAACTGCTCTGTACTTCTGCTCCCCTGTGTAAGCCCTGGGAGGTGCTGAGTCCACCTGGCTATAGGGAGGCAGGGATGGAGAAGTTCACCCCAAGCCAGGGTCTGCAGAGTGCCTTGGGACCCAAGGGCTTTGGCTGCTGTAGAGCAAAGTACTGGGTGAGGCCGTCTAGAAGCAGGGGAAGGCAGAGCCCGGGGCGGCCGGTTCTGTGCCCGTTTATTCTCATGCGCAGTGCTCGTCCCCTAGCCTGGGGGCACTTTGGGCCCTGCGTCCCACCTTGCAGAGCAGCGCTGTTTGTGTACGGCCTGATCCCCTCTTGGCCGAGGTGTTAGGGTGCTGCAGCCCTGGTGCCCCCACACTTCCCAGCACTGCCTCGGGGGCGGGCAGCAGCCCTGTGGGGAGTGTGGTGGCAGCCTCCCGTCTTCCTCCAAGAAGCCAGGGTGGGAGCCTCGAGCACAGTTCCCTGCCTGGGTCCGGGAGCTGGGGCCATCGACCTCAGGTGCCACGGCCTGCGCTGTCTGCATGCTCTAAGGCCGTGGCAAACTGGAGTGCAGGCAGCTGGCTGGGGCCATGTGCCCACACATGGCAGGTGAAGCGGGGAAGCTGAGCTGGCTTGAACCAGAGCCCCAGGCCTGGGCAGCTGAGCAGAGCAGCCTCTACGCAGGGTGTAGAGTTGCCTGCGCACCAGAGCAGCCAGGCTTACCTTTGAACCAGGGCAGGGCTGGCAGCTGCAGTTCGGGGCTTGTCTCGGGCAAGGCACCTTGCCACTGACCCACAGCCAGCGGTGGGGGCAAGGGGCGTGATGGAGACGGCCTTCTCAGCTGTAGAACAGGGGCCATGCATTCCCTGTGGCTGCAGTCGGTCTGTCTGCTGCCTGCCGTGCCAGGGCCGTGTGTTCCCACATCAGGGCTAGAGGCTAAGCACCCACCTCCCACCCTGCTAGCAGTTCTTGTGCCACAGACCTCTGCTGTCTGCGGCCGGTGGCTGGGGTTCTAGTCTGGGAGCCCCCAGCCCTTCAGCTGAGCCCCGTGGGGTGCTGGCCCACAGCTAGCAGGCAGGGGGAGGGGAGCAGTCTGACCCCGCCGCGTGCCTGGCTCTGCAGGTGGGGCGCTCCTCGCTGCTGGTGGGGAATCTGAAGAAGAAGTATGCGCAGGGCCTCTTGGCTGAGAAACTCCCACAGCAGGACAACACGACCACCACCGACTCAGAGATGGAGGAGCCCTACGTGCAAGGTAGGCCTTGGCGGGCAGGGCGCTGGGGCTGCTGGCGCTGGAGGAGGCGGGGCGGGGCGGCCTGCTCCCTGAAGAGCCTGGCAGCACTGATGTTAAGCCTCTCTCCCACCCCGCTGGTGGGCTGCTACCGGGCCTGTGTTCCTGGGCAGGGGACCCGAGGCCCAGCACGGCAGAGGGGAAATGAAGACAGCCAGGAGGGAGCAGTGATGGGAGCCGTAGTCCTCACCTGGCTCCATGGTGCACTTGGGCACCTCGGGCAGGCTGTCAGTAACTCTCAGCCTCCCCATGGCCTGTGCTGTGCTGCTCCCACAGAGCATGTGGCTCCAGGGCCCTGCTGCAAAAAGCAGGACACAGCACCCTGAAGCTGGGCCAGCTGCTCTGTGTTAGGGGTGGGGGAGACTTTGGGGCTGCCGAGGCAGCGGTGAGGGCCCCTGCGTGCTGTGGCTCAGAGCTGAACTCTCTCATGTTCCCCCAGAGTCCAAAGAGGAGGGGACCCCTCCGAAGCTGAAGTGCGAGCTGTGCGGTCGTGTCGACTTTGCCTACAAGTTCAAGAGGTCCAAGCGCTTCTGCTCTATGGCCTGTGCCAAGAGGTACCTGCCCCCAAGCCTCTCCTCTGGCCCAGCACAGGTCCCTGCATGCCCCTTGCCCCATCAGCCCTGGGGCCCTTGTTTCTCCTGCTGGCCCAGGGCAGCAGTGTTGGATGTGCAGACCCGGGGCTGGCGTGCAAGGCGTGGGTTGGGGCCCGTGAGGCTGGGCCTGTTGCTGACCTGCCCTGGCTTCCCCCGGCAGGTACAACGTCGGGTGCACGAAGCGCGTGGGGCTCTTTCACCCTGACCGCAGCAAGCTCCAGAAGCCCGGGGGACCCCAGCATGGGCGCCGCCGCACCTGCAAAAGCGCCCTCCCCACCCTCAGCAAGGACACCAAGAAGCAGGTGAGTCTGCTGGGTGCTGGCATAGCCTCTGCTAAGGCAGCCACGATGTGGGAATCTGTTTCCCAAGCTCCTGTTGAGCTCTTGGTCTCACCATCGTGCATTCCTCCAGGGCCTATTCCTAGAGCCTGTCCTCAGCCCTTGGGCTCTGGGCTGCCTTAAGATCTATGGGCAGATTGGGGCCAGCAATGCTCTGTGCCTGGGCTGGCCAGTCCACAGTAGCAGAGGACCGGAGGGCACCTCCCCACCCTGTGCTTTAGCTGGAAAAGCCATCTTCATGATAGCAATGGCATAGGTCCCAGGGGCTGTGTCCCATGCCGCTGTGCCCACTTGGCTGCTCCCCCCAGGGCCCTGGCCTCCAGGTGGCAGGGGACTGGCTGGCACAGGGTGCTGTCTGCCCTTCCCCAAGGCTCAGCTCTCCCTGTGCCTTGCAGACCCCGGTGTCCCTCTCCACGGGTTCGGTGCCACTGTCCGTCACAGCGTCGCTCCAGCTAAGCCACGCCCAGGAGGACTCTAGCCGCTGCTCAGACAACTCGAGCTACGAGGAGCCGCTGTCGCCCGTCTCGGCCAGCTCGTCAGCCTCGCGCCGGCGCCAGGGTGAGCGCGACATGGAGCTGCGCGACATGGAGCTGCCCGACATGCACATGCGGGACCTGGTGGGCATTGGGCACCACTTCTTGCCTAGCGAGCCTACCAAGTGGAACGTGGAGGATGTCTACGAGTTCATCCGCTCCCTGCCTGGTAGGCACCCCTGATGTGTGGGCTGGCCCTGCTTCCCACCAGCCTGGGGTTATGGGTCCTGAGCCTGAGGGCCTGGAGGGCTGCTTCCCCGGTCACAGGAGACAGCACGGAGCTGTCCTGGGGGACTGGGGCTGGGAGCCAACGTGGTGAGGGCCAGATGAGCTGCAGACTGCCTGGCCCCCTCCTGCCCCACGTCCAAGAACTGACCGGGCTGGGAGGGCCTGTGGAGGTGTGGGGGATGCCTCCCTTGCCCCTCTGCTGCGTGCTGTCCCCTGAGCGTCAGGCTAGGCCATGGGGCCTCTGCTCCCTCTCCTGAGCCTGCATCTTGCCCGTACGATGTCTGCCAGCCCTTGCCAGTGGGATCCTGAACTTGCATGCCCAGCCCTGTGTGCTGCTCGCATTGTCCCCTCCATGCCACAGCTGCACAGTGCTGGTCCCCCTGCTTCGCTGATGGCGCAACGCAGTATGGCAGTGTTTGCCAGACCTGGAAACCTGGAGTCACAGCTGCCTCCCCTCAGCAGGGGACAGCGAGTCACAGGGCACCCTGCTTCCAGTCTGCACTCCAGCCTGGAGCCCCCAGACTCACTGCATCTAGAGCTAGTGCTGGCTTGACGTGCAGCACCTGTTGCACCCATGTTCTCTTGCAGCTGCCTCAGGGCGGGATGTGGAAGCCAAAGAGAGAACAGGGAGGGAAGAAGAAACGGGAGTCCTCAGGGAGGCCTTGCTAAAGCTGCGTCTTAGCTGCCACGTGCAGCGCTTGCTCCTTAGCTCTCCCAGGAGCGTGGCGGGGGCTGTCTGGGGGGACCGTACCCCGACCTGGCAGCCGGGCTTCCAGAGAGGCTTGACGGGCCGCGGTGGAAGAGGGAGGAGCTGTGCGGGCGGCCTCGGCCAAGGGGGTGGCGCAGGCTCACGGCTGGCGCTGCCTCGCTCCACAGGTTGCCAGGAGATCGCGGAGGAGTTCCGGGCCCAGGAGATCGACGGGCAGGCGCTGCTGCTGCTGAAGGAGGATCACCTCATGAGCGCCATGAACATCAAGCTGGGCCCTGCGCTGAAGATCTACGCCCGTATCAGCATGCTGAAGGACTCCTAGAGCCGGCATCTCCCGGGCTGGCAGAGACCTGCCACGGTGCCCGCGGGGACAGCGGGGAGGACGCTGGGCCTCAGGCTTCCCAGGGCCCCAGGCACTGAGCACAAATGGCCCCTCAATGCGCTGACGGGCACGGACGCTGTGGGGGTCGATGTCTGCACGGACCTTCCTTCCCTGCCCAGCTGCAGGCAGGGAAGGGTCTGTACATACGTGGTAGCATTAGCTTCCCCTTTCACTCCCAGCCCAGGTCGTGTAAGGGCCAGTTGAGATGGGGGGCCTGGCACACAGCAGATGGGGCAGGGTGCACCTTGTCCCATGTGGGCTAGGCAGCCTCTTGGGAGCCGCCTTTTCTCTATCTCCTTGCCAAGGCTGGACAGGGCGCAGCAGCTCGGACTGGACCCAAACCTACTTGAAACCTCTGTGCTAAACAGGATGGTTGCCTTAATGTGGGGTGTGCGGTTGTGCTGACGGCGGTGATGCCCTCTGCTCCAAGCGTACAGCCGGGTCTGGGGCCTGCACAGCAGAGCCTGCTGGGCATGGCAGCACCGTCCTCCATGCAGGATGGTAACTGAGTCGGGCATCTCACACTGTGAAGCTCTTCCGGATGACGGGGCTACTACTCCTGCTGCAGCACGGGGTGGGGGTGATGCCAGGGTGTGACCATGGCCCCACCAGCCCAGGTTGCGCTGGGGCTGGGGCTTTGCTGGTCTTCCCTGTGCTTGGGCACAGGCAGAGCCAGGACTGGGCAAGGAGCTATGCCTCCCTGCCCTAGGGAGAAACAAGGAGAGATTAGCTCCTTCCACCTCCCCCCAGCTGGGCGCCCCACTCCTTAGCCACCCACTGGAGCTGCCTGCTGGACTCCTGTCCCTCTGCAGCACAGGTGCTGGGCCTTGCCCCTGGGTCCAAAGAGCCTGTTCTGGCCTCCAGGAACGAGGTCTGATGGCTGGGAGCCTCTTCCTGCTGCCTGTGAGAAGCCCCCAAGGACCACTACCCCCTCACCTGAGCAGCCATCTGCCCTGAGCAGGGTAGGGGTGGGGGATGGCCCGGCACCACAGGCTCTGGTCCCGGCTGCTTGTACAGGCTCTGCAGGGCCTTTCTGCTGCCCGGGCTGCACACACCTCTTTTTAACCCCTTTTTCTGTTGTTTTTAATAAAGCATTGGAAAAAATAACACCCCCTGGCCCTCTATCCCTCCCTTCCCAGCCCATGTCGTGGGGAACGGGGTCCTGGGTTCTGGCAGTGCCCGAGCTGAAGCTCACGAGCGCAGGGCCTTGGCTGCGCTGGCTCTTGCTCACAGCTGAGCTCAGCCCACGGCTGTTCAGGCTCTGCAAGCCCAGGCCAGTCTCAGCACTGGGTGCAGGCTCTCTGCAAGCTCTGGCAGTGACTGGGGGGGGCTTCTGTTTGGGTCTGGTTTGTCTAGCTTCCTGCTGCTGGGGTTGGGCAGGGGGCTGCTATTCCCAAACTTGCTGTTGTAACTGTACTCGGAGACTCAGCCATGGGACACCGTGGTGCTGGGGAGGGGGAATCCTAGCACCTGGCTCCCCACAGCCCTTGGCGAGCGCTAGGATATGGGGCTGGCATGGGTTGGGCTCCTGGAGGGCCCAGTTTAGGCCTGGCCCCAGCCCTGCAGCATGCTGGGTGCCACCCTGGCAGGGAAAGGAGCCAGGAGTGGGATGGGGGTGCATGTGTGGGCACCTTAATATGCCCTGGGGATCTAGGTGCAGGAGGGGCATCTCTGCCTGGGGTGAGGCTACTGGCTCTGGCAGCTGCTGCCTGCGGTGCTGAGCTGTGGCTGGCAGCGCCTGCCACGGTGGGGGCAGCCCAAAGCCATCCCCTTGCGCACCCTGACACGTGCCTGGCTCCCTGCAGCCGCTGGCCGCGGTAGGGCTCGGGATGGCTCTGCAGGCAGCGGTGCTGGACCCCGGGACAAGGACTGCCCACCTCTGCCTGCCCACTGCTATCCACAGGCCTGTCCCAACCCACCCCACCAAAACGGTGCTCCCTGCCAGCGCCTTGCTGCGGCAGTGCCCCCTGTCCACTGTGCCCTCCCACCCTGCCCCCACCTCACCAATGGGGCCTGCTGCACCCTCCCCCACCCCCGGGGTGGACCAGCCTGTGCCCCCCAGGCCCTGACGGCCTGGCCCCTACTCCCTGAACCATGCCCACGAGCACCCCCAGCCCCTCAGTGGTGGCTGCCAGTCCCCCCGCCGCCCAACAACAAATGGCTGCCAGGTTGGGGGTGGGGCGGAGGGGGGGGGCTGCTGGTGGGGCAAGGGGATGCCCCCTTGTGGGAAGATGTGGATTTGCCAGCAGCATTTTTATATATATAAAAAACGTCACGCAGGGGTGTAGGTTATAGCTGTGTTGGTCTAAGGACATAGGCACACAAGGCATAGACAAGGCAGATTATATATTTCTCTCACACGCACAAAATCTATCAGCCCCGTACACACAATAGCTGTGTATATGTGTGTGTGTATACACACACACACACGGCTGGGTCCTGGCCGCAGACAATGCCCACACCCTGCCTGCCCGCCCAAGCCCATCGGTGCTTAAGGCAGGCTGAGGCCTGGGCTTGGGGTGCCCCAGGCAGGCAGCAGCAGTCTTGGGGAGCCACAGCCAGTCCTTTGCACGCTGACCCCTTGGCCCAGGCTCCCGTGGCCCTGTGCTTGGGTGCGTCCCGCTGGCGCTCAGTGCTGCCGAGCCCCTGGGTCCACGGCTCTCAGCAGGGGAGGGTTTCCCTGGCTGGGCTCAGTCCCGCACCCCGTGCCCCTGTGGGTGCCCCCACCCCTTGCACTGGCCATATGCTCGCCCCCCCATGCCTTGCTCACAGCTTCCAGCAGAAGAGAGGCACCAAGCCTGGGAGGGCCCCGCACCCACCCCCGTGCCAGGCCCCAGCCTTGTAGGCAGTTGTTAGCACAAGGCCTTCTTCCCGCAGTCACACAACCCCACCCCCATGTGCAGAAGCACAAAGCCCGTGTGGCTGCCGGTTCCCTGTGGCGCGAAGAAGTTTGACCCCCTGTGAGCGCTGGGTTGTGGGGCCCGTGCTGCCTTAAGCCACGTATTGCGCTGCTCCCCACCCCTGCGCGCTGCTAGGCCAACAGCCAGGAAGGGCAAGCCCGAGCGGCTCTTGTCCCAGGGCTGCACAGGAGCTGCAGCGCTTTGTTCCCCACGATGATTTCATGCCGGGGGAATGCGGACGTCAGCCTCAGTTCCTCCGACACCGGCACTTAAGGTGGCTCATGTCCGGGCAGGTTGGGGCCGGCCTCCCCTTGTCTCCGGCATCGGTTAGGAGGAGCGAAGCTCTGGAACCTGCTTGTCTGAGGGGAGCGAGGGGACTGTCCAGCGGGGCAGAGCTGTAGGGAGAGAAGCAGGATCTGGGGGGACGAGGAGGGCACATTTAGTGAGCTCATGGCTGCATCTTGGCAAGAGGAACTGAGCTGAGGAGACAAGGAGGCAATTCTCGTCGACAGCCTGTAAAGATAGATCGAGGGCAGGGAGCAGCTCCGACACTGCCACGGGCACCCGGGGGGCAGCAACGGCTCTGTGCCTGCAGCACAGCACCGGCGAGTGAAGCCTGTGGCCAGCTCCCGGCCCTGGCAGCATCCTCCCTCCCAGCACTGCTCTCCCAGGGGCCACGGCCTACACGCAGCTGGGGCGTGCAGAGGACAAGCAGGCTGTTAGTCTGTGCCCGGCTGGCGGGCTGTGCACGGGGGGAGTGTGCAGAGTGGTGACGAGAGCTGTTTATCACGCTCTGTGCCCGGTAGAGAGGGCCCCAGACCCATGAAGCAGGCAAGAGAACAGATGCTCACCTCCCAGCGCTGTGAACCGGGGCGTCCACGTGCCGTTGGGTGCTTCCAGCCTCCCAGTGAAACCCGGGCTCCTCTATGGGCTGGGGGATCCCCGCTGACAGACGGTGGCAGCTCGCCACTTCCTCTCCTTTTCTGTCCGTGACGAGGTGTTTAGCAGATTCACAGGTTTGCTGGACTTCGACGGCCGCATGAGAGCTCCTGCTGGGGCCTCCGCCAACACCGGTGTGTCGCAGCTGGGGCACCGGGCCAGTCACCGCAGCCCTGCCCAGACTGGCTCCGACCCTCGTAAGCAGCCAGGTGAGCATAGCCATAGCTGGCTCCAATGCAAAGTGATTGCCACCAGCTTTGACATCTCTCACCTGTCTGATGGCCCTTTCCCAAGGCGTGGGTCACCGGTCGCTAGCAGTCTTGGATGACTCCTTTGCTCTTGAAACCAGGCACCCGAAGGCTCCTTTGCCACAGATCCAGCATTTCTCACCTGACATGATCTCGTTAGAGCTCGGTGAGAAGCCTTAACCACCTGCAGGCCCTGGCGTCCCCTGCCTCATGCTTACTCCACGCAGCCCTGCAGCCTTCTGCTTGTTCGTCTCATCCAGGCATCGTCTACCTCACTCTGTCATTCATTTAGCCCAGGCTTTAGTCAGGGACCAGACCTGCACCCTGCAGTGCTGCTCTCTGCTCACAGCTCTCAGGAAGGCCTCCCCTGACCCGGCTCTTTCCAGGCTCTGCCAACACCTTGCCTCCCCATCAATAATGGAGCATCCGGGGAAACCAAAGTGTTTGGCCACAGGTGTCCGACTTCCTGGGCCTGCGGTCAGGTCAGGAGCCATTCCTTCTTGCACAGAAGGTGCCAATGCAGACAGCAGGAGCACTGCAAGCGGGGGTGGCATATATGATGTTGGTAGAGGAGCAGGTGAGTGAACCCGTGTTGTCTGCAGTGTTGTGGTCTACATTGATGCATCTGGGGCTGGAGCAAGATCTGGAGCCCTGGAGGAGTCAGGTAGCCTGTTGCTGGAGAGATGCCGTGTGAGACTGGGGGCTGCCTGTCAGCCAGGACACATTTGTCCCCCGTGGCTACCTTGAGATGGCCACACTTCCAGAGGTATTTCATGACGTGTCTAAGGTGTTCAAGCCAGGGCTGTAGGTGACAGCCAGAAGGACTCTGTTGTCTTCGTCTTGGATTGATATTGCAGCAGGTCACAGCAGGGCTTGGAGTTTGACTCTGTGGCTTTGAGTGGCTGCAGTTTTAGGGTTGTGTCGAGACCATAGGAGTTCCTGCTCCAGATCCTTAGGCATCCATCCTGGCCGGAGGGATCAGAGCAGATACGGTGGTAACGTAGAGCTTGGCTGGAGATGCTGGATCTAGTGGCGTGTTCAGGATGAAAACTACTGGCATGGAGGCAGCTGTAGTGGTCGGTTGCTTTCCAACACTATGTGGAGGTGAAGTGACCATCACAAACTTTCACAGTGGTATCCAACCAATGAATAGGCTGGGGGGAGTCAGTTTGAGGGGGCGGGGCAGGAATTGTTCAGATCCTCCCCATCAAGTTTAACCTGTTCTTGAAAATTTCCAGGGCTAGAGAGCCTGCACCTTTTGTAGGCAGCCTGTTCCAGTGCTTTATTGTCCTCAGAGTGAGGAAATCCTTTCCGATTACCAGCCTAAATTTCCTCTGTCATAGTCTGAGACCTTTGCTCCCAATTCTGACTCCTTCAGCCACAGGGAAAAGTCTGTCTCTATCCTCTGTACAGCAGCAGGTCTAGTTCTCCCAGCCTGTCCTTGTCAGTCAGCTTCCCAGACCTCCCAGCATTTTTGTCCCTCTCCATTGGACTCGTTCCAATCTGTCCACATCCTTCTTGAAGTGTGAGGCCCAAAACCGGACATGGGATGCCAGGTGAGGCCTCACCAGCTGCAGGACAATGTTAGTGAGCTCCAGGCCACTGCTTGGCTATGCAGACGGCTTCGGGTCAATGCTGAGGCTCTGCTCGTTTCCAGCTTGTCTGCACATCCGCACTCTCGCGTTCAGGTTTCTGCCTACTGTAAAAACAGCAGGGCTGGACCAAGGGGGCTTTTGCATTTGGCTTATTCCCATGTGATTAATAACACTGGGTAAAGACTTAGAAGGGAGGAAGGAGTGTCAAAGCACCTCTGGTGGCAATATCAGTATGTAAGCCCAGGGTGTGAGAGCTGCCCGGTCCCATTGGATTTCCTGGCACTTGCGCAGCCAAGTGTCACTGGCTACAGCGCGGGGGCTTGCCTGCTGCTCCTGGGTGAGGGCAGGCAGCCGAGGGGCTGCGTGTGCATGTGCTGACTCCTCCCAGGAGTCAAATCCCCGGACAAGTGCACACCAACAAGGGGGTTGGCATGGGCAAGTAGAGCACCCCCCTCGTTACATCTGCCCCTGCCACCCCCCGAAAGCAGCACTCAACCTCCCACTGGCTGCACTGGGACAAGCTCAGACCCACTGCGTCCACTGCCGTCAGCTTGCTCGTGCTCAGCCACAGCCGTGCAGACTTGGCAAACCAGGCCACCAGAGACCCCGCGGGTCCTTACGGTCGTCCCCACTCACATCAAAGGCGAGCGTCACAGTCCCGCTAGCCCCGTGGCCCCTGCCTCATGTGAAGGCCAAGCACCCAGTTCTGTGCTGGGAATTTATAGCCTTGGTCCCACTCTAATGCTTCCTGCCTGGGGACTTGCTTGGGTATCTGAGATACCCAGCAGCCGGCAAGCTTCAGAGTCCTGCTTCCCCTTGCTGGTGCTGGCTAAGCTCTGTACGGGTTAGCAAAGAGAGGGTGCAGCCAGGCCTGGGCGCTGAAGGCTACGGCACTCCCCCTGCATGGGTAGTTACCCAAGTGGGTATGGCCAGCCACAGCACAGCAGGATGGATGCCCTGTGCTCTGCTGGCTGCTCCAGGCTGCGGCCGAGTCCAGCTGTGCCCCCTCTGCTTTGTACAGCGCCCTGCGCCCAGCCCGCACAAGTTGCATCGTCCCTTCCACCTTGCTCGTGCATCTAATGGGCTCGTGATTTCCATCTGCACCTGGAGAAACTGCCTGGAGCTGAAGCAACTTACCCAGTGGCACAGCGTGAGTTCGTGGCAGAGGACCGAGGCCAAGCCCACCAGCTCTCGTCCACAAAGCCACCGCAGGGTCCTGGCTCGAGCCTCCGGTCACCTCACAACAAAGAGTCCGGGGCGGGCAGCCTCTCAGGAGTTTGCATGTACAGTTTATTTTTTTCACAACAGAGAAATACAAAGAGCAAAATTCTTTTTCTTTTTTCCTGACGCCGGCCGGTCAGTTGGCTGGATTTTAAACATAATGCAAACTTTCCATTGGGAAGCCACAGCCTCTGCAGGGCTTCCCACTCACCACAATGCAAGACAGAAACAGGGGAGGGGGGGCTTTTTTTTTCCTTTTTCTTTTTTTTTAATAAGGTATTAACTAGCTCTAGAGACATGTGGCCTGGATTCTCATATAGAAAAAAAAGGAAACAAATGAAAAAAAAGAAGAGATGTGTTAACGGTATGTATAAGAGGCCTATTTACACAGTATTAACATGCTGACAAAAAAGGTTACAATATTGAATATCGTACAACATCACGTCAGAAACAAAGAGCAGGGGACAGGGCCGAGGAATAAAAAGAGGTTCAAATTAATAAACAGAGGAGTAGGCAATAAACAAACAACCTGGTAAAACAATGATATAGTTAAGGCTTAAAAAGTGTATAAAAAATAACACAGTTAATATCCAAAACGGAACCGAAGAGTACATAATATATATGAGTTTTGTCTAGTCTTTCTGGGAGGTGGGGCTGTTCTTCCTTCTCTGTACACAGGTCCTATGTACACGCGCTCAGGGCGGGCATGGCTTTGCGAGCAGGGATGCTGATGTGCAGAGGAGCCAGTCTGCTTGCCAAACTGTGGAATCCGCGTCACCTGCGTGGCGTGACCTTCTGGGACTGCGGAGTCAGCGCTGGGGCCAAGAAGCGCGTCCCCTCCCCTGGGGGCAGGAGGGCCTATTTTGCTTTTAAAGACCCCTGTGGCTGGAGGACCCGTCTTCTGGTAGCTCCTCTGCAAGAGCCCTGGCACAGCCCCGCTGGGACCGGGGGGTGACAGGAGTGCTTCTCACACCAAGGCCTGGGAGATGCTCGGCTGGAGAACCAGCGCTGCAGCCAGTGCCACCAGCTGGGCTGCAGTGGTGCTGGGCTCTCCAGCAGTCAGGGCGGGCACTGCCTCCCTGCTCCTCCTTATTGCTGCATCCCTTTCTCTGGGGCTGGAGGGGGCTGTTGGCAGTTCTGCTCGGCCTCCGCAGAGGCGAGGAGGGCACCTGGTGCCAGTCACCCCCAGCCCAACTGCCCCAAAGTCCACCACGTGTGGCTGGTCCAACGACGAGGAAGACCCACACGGCCCAGGACAGAGCGAGCAGCCCCCTCTGAGCACCCAGGGCAGACCGTAGACGGTCCTTGGGTCCCAGGTGCAGCAGGGGTGAGATCTGCTCCCCTATTCCCCGCTGGCCCCTGTGCTCATTCAGGCGAGCGCCAGCCTGTTCCACGGACCCTGGGAGCTGCGTTCATACTTGGACTCCCCCAAGAGCCTGCCCTTGCCCTCCTGAGCCCATGGCAGCGGGCTCAGCCCCAGCTGCTCACAACTGCAGGCCCCAGCAGAGATATCTTGACCACGGCAGTATTTGGAAACAGCCGCTGGGCCCTGCTCAGCCATTTTCAATCTGGATTTTAACAGGGAGCGAGCTGGGTTATGGGTGGGTTATGCTCAATCAGTCAGACCACACGCAGCTGGGCCCTGGGACCCGGTTTGAACATGGCAGGAGGTGGCTCAGCTTGTGAAGGGCGTTCAACAGGGATCCAAAGTGGTTTTGATGCAGGGCTGGGCTCAAAGGACCCTGTGCCTGACCCCGGAGGCCTTCTGCTCACTGCCGGCAGCCACCCAACGCGCAGGCTGCCCTGGCCAGCTGGTCTCCTGGGCTCTCCACACCATCGGCAGACTTTCTCCTCATCCCAACCACAATAGGGACGTGCAAGCAACACCTGCAAGAGCTGTTCAGCCACCCCCAACCTCCATGTCTGCAGGGCCTGGACACTGCAGTGGACCAGGGCCTGGCTGCTTGTGGGGTGGCACCTGGCAGCCGGGCCAGACGGGCATGTTGTGACTCCTCTGGCAGTGCAGGGGATGTGCCCTGGAGCTGTGCCAGGCACACAGACAATGGAGAGGAGGGGACCTAGTGTGGCGGGGCTGGCGGCACCACCTGCTCAGGGCTCTGTCATACTGCACGTCTCTGGGCCACAGAGACATTCCTGGTCTGCAGCCCTGTTGGCAGAGGGCGCAGGAGGGCTACCGGCTTCACAAAGAGCTGGCTCCCCTTTCGTGGGCACTTCCTGTCCTTCCGTCCCCGCGCCACCTCGCTCAGCTCATTCGGGGCAGCTCACAGAGCTCAGCACCCGCGGGGAGCAGAATCATGCTCCTGCTGCCCCTGCCCTGGGCACATGCATCTCCTCTGAGCACGTGGCTGCAGACAGCTCTAGTTACACCAGCAGGGCGGGGGGCAGGAAGTGAGCGGCTACCAGCCCCAAGCTCCCACCTGTAGCTCTCTCCTCCACACCGTGCCCGAGCGCCTGCTCCACTCGCGCCAGCATGGCAGGGAGCGGTCTAGGAAGGTGGGGCTGCTCCCAGGCTGGCCGGCTCCTGGTCCAAACGCTGCCCTGCACACGGTGCCCTGCCCTTGTCTCTACCAAGGAGGCGCGGCTGGCAGAGACCCCTGTCCACAGTGGGCCATGCCCTGTCTGCATCGGGCTGGAGGTTGCCTGGGTCAAGCAGAAGGGAGCACGGCACGCTGGGATTCCCGCCCTCCACGGCCACGGCCACGCACAGCCAACGGCGCCTGCACTGGGAGGTGTCGGCTCTGGGAGCTGTGCCCGTGAATCGCCCTGCACATCCTGCTCTTGCCCCCTGGCTTGCACGGCCCTGGCTGCAGCCTGGCCGAGCACCAAGCGAGTCCTCCAGTGGCCCTGCACTTACCTCAGCCTCAGCACGGGCAGTGAAGGGAGCCCCAGCGTGGTTGTGGGGCACGTGCATGGCCGTGGGGCAGGTGGGCGAATGCGGCGCAGCACCAACAGCACAAGGTACGTCGAAGGAAGCAGCCGGCGTCCCAAAGCAGCTGGACGGCAGGATGGAAGGACATGCCCCAGGGACGGAGGCACCGGGGCAAAGGTCTCCCTCCTGCAGTGCTGCTGAGCACCAGGCAGGCCTGGCACCAGGCCACTGCTTGCATGCCCACCTCTGCCTGCGCGGGGTCTCACTCTCCAGCCAACAGATGAACCCTCTCCCCTCTCGCCGGCCTCACAGCGGCTCCTAAGGAGTCCAGGAGAGGTCAGCGATGCCAAGAGCCGGCCCTCCACCGAGCCGTGGTCATGTCCCAGGGGCTCCTGAGAGTGACGGTGGGGGAGCCCAAGCGCCGGCCCTGGGTCCTGCCCTGCCCCGCGGCCTCCAGCGAGTCTGTGTCCGGGTTTGATTTTCTGTTCTAGCAGCACCAACTTCTTGGCCAATAAATAGATATATATTTGTATCCAAAATGAGAAGAAAGGGAAGGAGTGGCCAGGGGAAGGGCAGAGAAACAAATGGGAACAAAAGAAAGAAGAAACCAAACACAGAGATTCAAAGTGCTCTGAAATCGTCTTTGGATGTCACCAAAACTGCGGGCTGGGTCCCGGCATCTCCACGGGACATGGGAGGGACCAGGGCCAAACACAAATGCATTTGTTTCTCCCACGAATGCGGCTCGTTGCTGTCGTGCCCGCTGCCCAGCAGGCCTGGGCGCCGGCGGTGGTGCTGGGGGTGGCTCTCGTGACCGTCTCCAAGCTGCTCCCTCGCCCCGAGGATCTGGAACTGGAGGGAGGGAGGGCTGCGCGGGGTGGAGGGAGGGAGCCCCAGGTTAGATGAGTGAGATCCGCACTGGGATGCCGGGTGACTCCGTCCTTTGAGGCGAGTGCTGGCTCACTAGGTGCTCCACCACGGTGTGTTTGGACATGTGCTTCATCAGATACGTCTCCTGAGGGGACAGAGACCGCCCGGGGTCAGCAGTGCGGCTGGGAGCCGCCAGGCCCGCGCCCCGTCTGCAGCTTGGACTTCAGCGCCCCAGGAGCCCTGTGCCCAGAAGGGGCCTGTCCCTGCCATCGGCTTGTCCCCCCTGCCCCACCACTGTGCTATGGAAAGCTGCACTGTGACAATTGCCCTGGCTCCCCCAGGGACCTGGGAGCTCAGCTGGATGGCCAGAGGGGACTCTCGCTCACCAGCCCCTCAGCTGGTCTGTGAGTGCCTGGGGCCAGGGTCCTCCAGCGCCCACCTGCTCCTTAGGGCCCTTCCTTCCTGAGCAATGGACCCACGAGTGTCCCCGTGGAAGCACTGGGCCAAGGAGCAGGACCCTGCCCTCGTCCCAGGGGCTGGGGCAGCACAGGCAGGAGATGCTGCCCACCCCCACAGGTGCCGCGCCGCGCCGCGCTCACCGAGGTATAGGCCCTGCCACACATGCTGCAGCAGTAGGCCTTGGCGTGTTTGATGGCGTGTGCCGAGAGGTGGATCTGCAGTGAGGCTGAGTCCGTGTACGCCCGGTAGCAGTTTGGACACTTGTAGGGTTTGTCCTTGTTGTGCTGTCGCTGGTGAGACTGTGGGGACAGACGGCGTCACCCAGTGCCACACTGCCACCCCCCGCCAGCTCCCCATGACCCTGTTGCGCCCCCCACCCTGGGAACCCTGCACGGGGAGCCACAGATGGCGTCACCCAGCTCAGCACCAAACAGCAACACCTCAACCCTTCCTGGCTCTGCAGGGCCCTGGCCTGGAGATGGGGCAGAGAGCACAATGACTGGCAAAGTCCGGTCCGCTCCCAAGCTCCAGGCCAAACCCTTCAGCCCTGTGACGGGGCCCTGCAGTCCTGCCTGGGGCCAGGCCCAGGCTGCCCAGAAAGCAGGGGGGGCCAGCTCCACGACCTTATCAACTCCCTGCCTCCTTCCTCCACCCGCCATGGGCCTCCTGCCCTCCTGCTCCCACCAGCGTACTGCCCCTTGCTTTCCCCTTCCCGAGGCCCCAGGGACCCCCTGCGCTGTGCCAGGAGCACGTGGGCACCCAGGGCCTCCACACTGACCTGGAGGTTGGAGAGCTGCGTGAAAGCCTTTTCGCAGCCGGGGTGCGGGCACTTGTAGGGTCTGTCACCAGTGTGAATTCTGCAACACAGCGCGAGGTGGGAGGTCAGGTAGGGCAGCAGTGGCAGCTCTGGCTGGGTGCATGGCCCAGCACCCTGCCACAGGGCGGATCAACTCTGAGCCCCCAGCACAGCCAGAGGCCTCTCCCTTCTTCCATCCCGGCCCACAGGCTGGGGCAGCAAGAGCCTGAAGCGAGGGCACGGGGCTGCACCCTGCCCTGGGCCTCCTGAATGGGCTGCATGAGTCACGAGCTGCATCCCAGCCCTGCAGAGCCAGCCGGGCAGAGGCGGGCGCAGGGCTGGTCCAGACCTATGCAGCACCCAGCATTAGATCAGGGGACAGAGGCAGTGGAAGGGGCGCGGGGACCCACACCCCAGGCAGGAGCTGCTGCAGCGCTGCCGCCCCCTGGTGGCGCCTTCTGCATCTGCCCTGGGGGCAGCAACACCATATCCATGGCAACCACAACACTGTGGCAGCCCCCTGCCACTGTCACATCCTGGGGAGGGTGGCGATACAGGCATGGCACAACTGCCCCGACCCCGGTCTCCCCCAGGCCCACCAGCGCCACGGTCCTGTGCTCGCCCACGCGCTCCGGGATGGGCTCCTGAGCCCCGGGGCACTGTCCGGGGGATGCAGCGCTGCAGCTTTTCAGCCACCAGCGAGAAAGTGGGGGCCAATAACTCGATCAGACCAGAGCCAAAGCCTCATCTGGGAGGCGTGCCCAGCCCACTGAGGCCTGCGGCCCAGCCCCTCACCTGGTGTGCTGCTGGAGGTGGGAGAGCTGGCGGAAGGACTTCTCACAGTACGAGCAGTGATAGGGCTTCACGCCCAGGTGGATGCGCAGGTGCTGGGCCAGGTAGGAGGCGTTGGCGAAGGACTTGGAGCAGTGCGGGCACTTGTGGGGTTTGGCCTCGGTGTGCGACTTGGAGTGGATCTGCATCTCCGACTTGGTGAAGAAGGTCAGGGGGCAAACTTTGCACCTGGGGGACAGCAAGAGGTCCCCGGCTCAGGCGGTGTCCCAAGAGCAGAGTCCGCAACCCGACCCTTGGCCTGAGCCTGCTAATGCCCGCGGGATACCCCCAGCAGCGCGTGGATGCAGGAGCCCTGGGTCAGGGACAACGTGGGGCATGGGGGTCTTGCCCACAGGAGCGGCACTGGGCAGATTAGCCTGGCAGCCTGCCCAGGCTCACCCCCCGCCTCTCCGCCCCGCTGGGGGCTGGGCCTGCTGCATCCTACAGGCTGGCTGCTCAAGGGAAAGCCTGCGAGGACACGACTGCAAGGTGAGCAGAGGCCTGGCCAGCCATGACTTGACCCTCCCTTGGCCGTGGAAACCAGGAGCTGGTACAAGCCAGGGCCCTGGGGGTGAGAGCAGCAGGAAGGGGCAGGGGCAGGGGCAGGGCAGGTCGTGCGGTGGGGGCGGCCCACCCAAGGCCTCTGGGGTAGGAAGAGGTGGTACTGTACCGCTTGTGTCCCAACCTGTAGGTTTTCCCCTCTTTAGCAGTCTCGCCCGAGGCCAGGATGGGGTAGGGCACCACCAGGACAGGCGGCCCCGACGGGTTCTCAGCCTTGATCTTCTTCCGCCCGCGCTCCGACTTGGGCGCCCCCAGCAAGCTGTGGCCCTGGATGGTCTTGATGGAGTCCAGGAGGGGCGGGCTGGTGATCCCTGAGATAAGGGTGGGCGAGGAGGCGATGAGTCTGCTCTGGCTGGTGGAGGTGGGGGTGGAGGGTGTGCTGGTGCCGGTGCCCGTGCCTGTGCTGGTCTCTGAGGTGCTAACTGCCGGGGCACGGGAGGCCAGCCCTAGCCCTGGGAGACAGAAGTGTGGGGAAGGGGCAGTCAGTAACACCCCTGTGCGATGTCCATGTCCACACCACATCAGAGAGTCAGAGGGGCTGGAAGGGAGCTCCAGAGGCCACATCCTGAGGCAGGATAAGCCCTGCCCAAACCAGCCCAGACCACTGTAATCTAAACGCTACAAAAGACGACCCTCAACTCTGACGCAGCACAGACCTAACGCCCGAACCTGCCACAGGGGAAGCAGGGGAACCGCGGCAGCCAACGTCCTGCTTCTATAGAGGGGTCCCAGGCAGACCGTGCCCCCACTGCAGAGGAAGGCAAAACCCCCACAGCCCGTACCAATCTGACCAGGGCAGGGGTACGACTCCTTCCTGAACCCAAATACGGCGGCAGTCTGATCCTGAGCAGAGGGGCAAGACCCTTTAGCCAGGAACCTCTGGCTTTGCTCCTAGCAGGAGAATCAGCGCAGTCCAGCTGAAGTCCCGGCCTTGGCTGTAGCCAACACCCAGCGGCTCTGGGAAGGCTTCAAAACACCCTGACATGTAGCAGAAAGGGGCAGGGGACAGGAGCACCCAGCGAAGCCCAGAGGCCTGGGGAATATCTATGGGTGAAAATGGGCATCACTGACAAGTGGCCGTGCAGCCTCTCATGAAACACCTCCGGTTGTCAGTGTGAAGCCCCCAGACCTTGGTGCCGAGCTCCACCACCGACAGCCTCGCACAGCCAGCTCCTTACCTGTGACGGTGCTGGTGGCCGGCCGGGCGTGCAGGGCTACATCAGGCTGGGGAACAGCCTGCGGATGCAGCCCTGGGACCTGCTGCAGTTTGGGGAGCGACATGATGGACTGGCTGCTCTCGGCGGGCGAGGGGGGCACCAGCAGGGGCTGCTGGGAGGAGACCGAGGTGGGCGGCAGGTGTGGGGGCCGGATCTTCTCTGCCATCAGCTGCTCCTTGATCTTATTGATCAGAACGAGGTTGTCCAGCTGGGAAGGGGAGAGACGGGTGCATGGGTCACGGGCAGATGCAGAGGACAGCAGGGACCTGCCCCAGCAGGGAGGGGCACTGCCACAGGGGCACCAGCTGCTCCCCACCTGCACGGGAGGTGCCCCTGCACCCACCGGCAAGCGCAGAGCTGCCCCCCAACCCCAGAGCCACGCAAGGGTTTCTTTGCTCCCACCGCACCTGCTCAGGGGGGCTCCGCTGTGCCTGTTGGGGGCTGGATGCTGCCTCCGACATGTCTGACATCCCCACGGCCTGCCCCGAGGCCTGCCCCGAGGCACGAGTATGTGGCTCTGGGCTCCTGCCCCACACTGTCAACCAGCACTGCGTGCTGTGCTGCCTCCACTGCCCAAGGCTGCCCCACTGACCCCCTGTGCTGGTAGCAACAGGCCCCTGCGCAGGCGACAGCAGGGGAGCTGTCACGCTGGGTCACAAGCAGACGAGGACAGCTCATCCCTGCTGAGCCCCAGGGTCAGACTGGGGTCTCCTCCCAATGGCTGTTGTGGACAGGACGGGTTCAAGAGCACCCCCCATACCCACCACACCACCTTTACCCCTCCCCCTGCACCCGGAGCCTCTTGGCCCCTCCTTCGCCACCACTTGCCCACATCCTTCAGCTCCCTCCATCTCTCCCAGGAGCTGCTCCCTCCAGCCCCGACCCGGGTCCTGCTGCCCTGCCAGGGCTCCTTGGCCCCAACACAACCAGCTGCAAGCTCGACCCAGTGTCTCGCTGCCCTGCAGCTGGCTGGTGCTTGGTCTTTCCCCTCTCGCTGGGGCCGCAAGGCGGTCTTACCTGGCTGGGCATGGTGGGAGGGGGAGGCCAGAAGTAGGGGTTGTTAAAGCGAGGCTCCGCCATCCTGCAAGAACAAGGAGAGAGTTGCAGGCTGGAACTGACTGCAGCACCCAGAGCCCGCCTGCCCCGCTGGGACCACTGGGCCACCCCGCAGCGCCGCCCCTCCCATGCCTGCCTGCAGGGCCCAGCACGCCTCCCGGATGCAGCACAGACCATGCAGGGATCGCGCCAACACAAGACAGCACCCACAGGCCACGCGGCTGCCGGGGCTCCCAGAAGCCGCAGGGACCCGGGTCAGCTCCCTGGAGGCGCACGCACCGAATACAGCTGCAGATGACTACTGCCTCGCACTCACCCTCGCTAGAGCCTGCCAGGCCAGGCCAGGTCACACCCTCCAGCCGGGCAGAGGTGGGAGATGCCAACCCAGGAGAGTTGGTTCCTGAGCAGCACAGCATCCCTCACCCAGACGGGATGCAGCAGACAGGCCCAGGGGCCTCAGAGCGGTAGCAATGCCCGCTGCCTCTCAGCCTATCCATGCTCAGCAGGCGGCTGTGCCCCAAAGCCCTGCTCCCTTTCTGCATGGCCGGAGCCGAGGCAGGGACTTGTTCGCTCCCAGCTAGGCCAGCCCCAGAGCCCAGCAGTCAGAGAAACACTACTCCGACAACCGTGTGCTCGGCTCCCCTCTGCAGCCTGGGGGCCTGGCCTCCCCACTGCCTCTCCCTGGCAAACGCAGCGGGGCAACCCGCAGAACGTGCCACGAACCTCCTGGCACGCTCCCCTCACTCCACCCCAGCCACACACGCAGGTCTCAGGCCTCCCCCCCGTGCTCAGCCCTGGATGCGGCTTTCCCCAATCCTGCGCTCCAGGGCTCAGACAGAGGCCAAGTAGGGGTGGGTTTCCTGGCAGAGACAAACCCCTGCCCCATCCCCAGGCACCAGCCTGAACCAGCCTTGCCTCTTCATAGGACTGACACCTAACAGCCACTTGGGCAGGGCCTCCACAACAAGCCGCACCCTGGGAGTCTCCAGCCAGACATGCCATAACTTCGGACAGCCCAAACCAGAGGCCTCTGGAAATTCAGCACTACACGTAAGTGTCCAACAAGGCTGGAGGGCCGGCACGCCAGGGCCTGTTTGCAAACGACATAATACTTATTTGCATTCATCACATATGGAAATATCATTTATAATGTGGCAGAATTATGGAGGCTTTGATGCTTCCAGTTTCACAACACACTGCCCGCTCGTCCGTCACTGGCTGCCTCCCTTCCTGCATGAGTCAATCTGACCCCTGTTGCAAAGAGACAGCGAGGTGCTAGAGCAAGAAGGCTCAGTCCTACACACCTTTGGCAGCTGCAGCTGGACTGAAAATTTGCACAGGGACATCAGGAAACAGGACCTGCACAGTCTGGCAAGCCAGGAGCACCCCACTGGCTCAGAGCAAGGAGCAGCAGAGGGGCCACGCTTCAGGTAGCACACACCTCTCCGGACCAGGCAGAAGTACCCTACAGCATGAACTGGAGATGCTGGGATGACATCCCAGCTCCTCCACTGCATTTCACAACCCACTTCAGCAGCCCTGGCCGCATCCCGCAGCCTGGGGGAATGCTGTCATCTGCCCACGTCACAGATACACTAGTTGAATGCTGTCTCTGCAGCAAAGGCAGCTGAACGCAGGGTCCTGGGTGCGTGTGGAACGTGCCCGGAGAAGGGCAGGGCCCGTCATGGGACATAAATGGCTCAAGCCACCATCACTGCAAACAAGCCCTCTGGGCCACTCTCACGAGGCAGCAATTAGCTCTGACCGACTCCGAGCTGGTGGCACGGCTTAGGGCAGCAGGTCTCCACCTTGGCAGGCTCAGAAAGGGCCAGCTCTTAGCTTCCACTCTTTTTGACTGCAGAAACACTCTAGAGCAACTCTTTTGTTGCAAAGAACCGGGAAAGGCCCCAGCAGGGCAGAGCGGTCTGACGCTCTGGATTCCTGGCTGAGCTCTCTGGTTTCTCCCGCAAGCCACGCACGCACCCCCGGCCGTGCTAGTGCTGCCTGTGCCTGGCACCTGCAGCACCCTGCAGAGGCTCTCGTGCCAGGCTCACGGCCACTGTGGGGAGAGCCGTCGCCGCGCCCCCTCGCGGGGATGGTGGCATCCGGCAGGAGCCGTCCTGCCAGCACAGCGGTGCATGCCAGCCTCGCACGCCCACGCTCCGCTGACAGCAGCACTTCTCTGCCAGGGCGCCGCGCCAGCCAGGCCTTGTCTGCTGCGCCCCGACCAGCACTCGCGTGGCCCCCCAGGCAGCGCTCGGAACAAGATGCAGGGTCTGGCCCAGCCCTGCCCGCCCCGTCCCCTTCCCCCACAAAGGCAAGCAGCTTGCTGGAGCTGCGCTGTCTAGCACCACGGTGCTTTATGACAGCATGGCGGGCCTCTGATCCCGCACCGGGCTGCAGACCTGCCCCTGGCTTATCCAGGAAAGGCTCCTACTGCTTGTGCCCCCACCCCTGCACTGGCTGCCTCCTCTGGGACCCTGGACCACAGCTGCCCCAGACTCTCCTGCCCAGGGCCCTGTGGCCGTCTCAGGGCTGCAAGCAGCACACTGGCAGCATGGGGCTGCAACCCTGGGGGGCCGAGCCACACGCCCCAAGCAGCAAGACAAAGGGCACAGGGTCCAGCCCTGCCGCTGGCGCGCTCTGGGCACGACAGCCTAGGCACGGGAAGGAGCACACCTGCGTTGGGGAAAGCACTTTGCACCGTCTAGGAGCGACTCTGAAGGGCAAGGAAAAGCGTGTTTCACTATTGCCTTGTTAGACCTTGCGCCTGATCCGTGGGAGCTGTCCCTTGAGGAACAGGGTAGGGCAAGTTTGTGACACAGCAGCACATGGGGAAGCGTGTGTCCTGGCAGGGGAGACACCATGATCAATCAGGTGGACACCATGATCAATCAGGTGGTTTTCCCAGGGTGATTGTCTCTGATATGTCCTCCATAGGAGGTCTATATTGAGCAGATTCTTTTTGGTATTGGGTGGTGGAACCGGAGCGTGCTCCATCCGCTCCATGCATTGACCTGGTATTGCAGTGCTTCCAGGACCGGTGCAAAAAAAAAAGAAAAAAAAAAAAAAAAAAAAAAAGTGTCCAGAGGGTGAGGGGCCCCTGCCTGTAACACCTCTGGAAAGGGCAGAGCCTGACTTAAGAAATGCATCTGCCCAGACCCTTGGCCCAGGTGGACGCGGGCACCAGCAAGCGACCAAACACCTCAGCAGGCTGCTCCCATCTACCAGCTCTACCTCCTGTTTCTAGTAGCTGTGCTCTACAGGCTGTATTTCCTGGGCTGCAGCAGCTGCCACCAGCACCAGCAGCTGCCCGCCAGGCTCCCTCCCATCTCTGGGTCTTCTGCCAAAGGGACTTTGCTGTGGTGCCTGTTCATGCTGCACCCTCTTAAGAAATGCAGCCTCCCTTGCATGATGCCTTGCTGGGGCTGCCTGAGCTCCTTCCTCTCCAAGGAAGCAGAGGGACAGGAGCAAGGCACCAGAATCCAGTGACCGCAGACAGAAATGGGCAACTTCACAGGTTCGCTGCTGCCCAGTCGCATCTTAGCTGCCCCCACCAATGCTCCACCAGCGGTGCATCCTCACGCGGCGCCCTCCCGGCACTGGCTCAGGAAGCTGGGGGAAGGAGCAGCTACCTCTAGGCTGGATGCTGAGGACAACGTCTTTGTGAACCCAGCCTAGAACACAGTAAGTAAGGAATCACTACCCGGAAAGTTTAAAGCAAAACTACTGTCACTGTCACAGGGCACCAAGGTGCCTGCTCCTCTCAGAGCAGAGATTGCCTGGGGGGCGCCCAAAGACAGGCTGCCATGGCAACCGGCTAATGAGGAAATTAGCCACACCTGCACCTGGTCAGCTGGCCGGAAGAGGCAGGGCCCTGGGCCCATATAAACCCCAGGGCGGGGGCCAGGCACCTCAGTTCTCTGCCAGCAGCCTGAAGGGAAGGAGCCTGCAGGGAGGAAGGGCCCAGCGATGCGGCAGCCCCCTTAGGCCTCACGGGGCCCCGGGACCCCACAAGGTACTCTCACGTACGAGGCACTAGCACCAGAGAAGAAGTTTTACTCTTTTAAAGGGGCGGTGCATACCCTGAGCTTTTGTGTTGCGTTACAGCCCAGGGGCTCATGTTTGTTTGCTGCTTGATGGCACTTGTGGTTTGGGTGAGGCTACTGGGGAAGGAGGAGGCCTCACTGGGGGCCCACTACAGCGTGGGCACCCCAGTGCCAGTATGGGTGTGGTATTCGGGGTGCAGAGGTGCCAGCACCAGTGGGGCATAGTGACAAAGGGGGGGACCAGAGCCTGGTGCCAGTGGGGTGCCGAGACAGGGCTGCCGAGAGCCCAGGGAGGACAAAGGGGCCGAATTATAGCAAGGCCTAGGTGAGGTGCCGTCAGTACCATCTGCTAGGCTTGGGGTGTGGTAAAGGGGTGGTTTGGAGCCATACATATAGCCCAGAAGAGACCCTTGGGTACTACTAATATAGAGCAGTCTCCCTATATTAATAGTACCTGCAAGCCATGGAGGGTGCCTGTTGGGTGAGTTTGGCACAATTAAGGAGCCCTAGGGATAACATGGCTATCCCTAGGGACCCCACCCTGTTACAGTCACATTCAGGAAATAAAATACTACCCAAGGGCAAGGAACAAGCATTGGCTCACAACTCTCCCAACAGGAAACAGATATTCCTGCTGAGCTAGGATTCAAACCTGCAACATCACTTGTTGCAGGGAATTGTATCCAAGTGAGAATTCACCCAGGCCTGGTACCGCTTAGCCCTGATTTTTGGAGGGACCAAAGCAGTGCCAGTGCCCTAGGTTGCATTTGTGCATCTGCCGGGGGTCAATGCCACCCCCAACCAGACAGCATTGCACAGATCTTGTGCGTCTTCCAGGCCTACAAAGCTTAAAGGGACCGTTACACTAGAGATAGCCAGAGTGATGCCTCCACCACGAAAGCCCCTGTTTGCCTTAACAGCTAACGTAGAACTCGAGCCTCAGACAGTGCGAACGCAAGGAGTTGCTGAAAGTCCAGAATCGCTTACAGGTTGGATTAAGTCTTTGGCTGTAATTGAAAGGCCAAATTTAAGTGCAGATATGCAGCAATCCTTCTGATTTTTAAATAAAGATATACATGGAAATATAGTCTGGCACCAACTGCTGGAGGAACAGCCCAAAATAAAATATTCTCTGCTTCACATACTGGGCCTGCACTTGGGCAAGAAAAGCCAGATCAGTTGAGCACCAAGCTAGTGCCTTGAAAATACACATGTAAGTGAGTTCCTGTGGGTATTAGTTCTGCTTCTGTGAAGTTTCAAAGAGTTCACAAGCATTTCTCAAGGCTTACAAAGGGCATTGCAGTTGCAAGTAAATGATGCTTCCACTTGCAATGGGGGTAGTGTGAAAGATGCGGCTACCATTGGTAGAAAGCCCCAAACCCAAAACTGAACACCAGACCAGTCCAACTGCAATTATCCAAGTTAGACAAACTCTTACTGGTTACTCCAGACAAAATGCCTACTCCGCAATGTAAAGCAGATGGACAGACGCATGGCGAGACTAAAATATGCGGGGAAAAGATCACTCTGAAAATCTCAGTGTCTGGTATATAATAAAGCAAGACAGGGAATGGCAGAAGGAGGGCGGGCACAGTGTCCCGTCCTGATGTCAACGGGCACCTTGGCAGCTCCAAGACCCTGTCCTGCGAAGCCCTTGAGCACATGTATTACCGTTAAGGGCTTAAGTAGCCTCACTGAAGCCAAGAGGGAAAAGTATTCAAGGTAACGAGTGGCCATGAGCTGTTTGTGGGAGCTAGGCCTGAGTCGCAGATCAGCCACCTGCTAATTTCAATAAGCCAGGGACAGACATCACATCTGACGGACTGAGCGCAGGCTTCTGTAACGAAGAGCACCGGGAGCTGCGTCTGCACCTCGAATCCAAAGCAGAAAGAAACCATGCCCAAAGGCTGAAAAGGGGATTACTGGGTATTGGCCGCTTGAAACGTGTGCGCTGGCAGCACGGAACGAATGAGCTACCTAAGAGCAAGAGGGGACGGATCACGAAGCCCCCCGAGCTGCGCTAGCGCCACCTCCGCTTCAGAGCATGCAGAAGCTGCACAGCTGTGCACCAGTAACACACTCGATCCCCACAGACAGTGGCATGGCGTTCACGTTGGGAGCATGCTGCCCGTCAGGGCTTCAAAATTCACCCCTTCTAAAACTCAGCAGAGACTGCTGCCCCCTTTCACAAGGAGAAAGCACCCGTTCTCCCAGCCCTGGGAAAGCAAGATCAGCTGGGTGATGATTAGACTCCCAAAACTAACACAAGATCAGGGTGATTTGGGGTGCGCCTGTACCACAGCGCAGCAGACAGACTGGTGCTGGCTTTCCCCTGCCCAGCCTGGGGCCCACAGCCACTGAAACCAGGGCAGCACAAACAACCACTCGCAGAGAAACCGGGTCCCCTACAGCCTGCAGAGGAGCCCATCCGGTAGCTTCCTTGCTGCTGGGACCCAGTATAGCTAGGTGGGGACGCCTTCCTGCGCTGGCAGCTGGCACAGGGCGCTGCCGGCGCCGCAAGAGATGGGCCGTCTCGCTGTAACATGGGGAATCGATTCCCAACAGCAGAAGCAAGTGAGCTCCTGAGGGACCATAGCCTGCTGGAGATGGTGGGAGAAGTGAGGATGAGGCTGGGGACATGGCACAGGCCTAGTCTGCCCTCCAACCCTTGGCTGGCCAAGCGCGGTTCTGCTGGCACAGCTCTGCGGGAGCCTAGTCCCACTCTGTGGCGGCAGGGCCTCCCACGCTGCCCACGGAGGCCTGCTGCTGCCACGGCTGGCTGCTCCCCTGCCTGCTGCCAACTGCTGCTGCCCCTCCACGAGCTGGGGCCTGCCCAGGGCAGCTGTACTCTGGTGTCACGGCTGCTGCCGGGGGGCCGCACAGGGGCCCCAGGAGCACGTGGACATGTACACGCTTTGAGAGCTCATGGTGGCATCAGAGTGGGTGAGTACAGACATGGCCCAAGCTAGTCCTTGTTCAAGGATCCCCAAGAGTCACAGAAACCCCAGGCTACCCCACACCAGCAGGGCAGCACCACGCTGGTTTGCCTCTGTCCACCCAGAACGGGAAGATGCACAATCGCCAAGATGTTCCACCATCGACACCAGATCCAGGTGTCAAATCAAGCACCACAGGAACCTGCCACCACCCACCCGTCCGAGCACGGCCCTCCTGGCCCTCATGCCAGCCCACAGGCAGTCGGATAGGAAGCGACATGCTCTCAGGGAAGCTTAATTCAACAGTAAAGATCTACATTCAGTCCTGGAGGAGCCCGCTTTCCAGAGCAAGTCTGAAGGGGAGAGAAGGGCTTTGCCTGCCATAAGGCTCTGGCTGTCAGGAAGACGGCAGGCTGCACACACACCAGCGAGGCAGAAGGCAAGAGACACAAGGCCAGACGCACAAAGCCGCTGTCTAGGCAGATGCCTGGGCAACCAGCCCACCTGGGAACAGCGGGTGTTGGTACCCCCACAGCAGAGCCATGACCACAGGCTGAGACAGCCCAAGCACAGACGCTTCTGTGAAATACCCGAGAGTCATCGGACAGTTACGACGGAAGTGGAAGAGGTGACAACCAGATTCCTTACGCACCCTGGGATGCAAGAGACTCGGCATCAGCACCTACTGCAGGCAACCGCTCGCTAACTGTACAGTTGCTGGGTAGTGCTTGGCTGCACATGCACCAGCTGAGAGAACATCCCTCCTCGTCCCTGTCCCGAGTTACTGCAACCGCCTGCTGGGGCCTTTCCCAGTTCTGTGGCAGGGGGTCAGGCTAGATGATCTGTTCAGGTCCCTCCTGACCCTAGCTATTATGAAACTGAATGTGAAAAAAAATAGTACCATGGGGCTGTTACACAGCCTTGCACACACAGCTCTCCAAGCACTTCAAAAAGTGGCTTGGGATCATCACTCCCACCACACAGCTAGGGAAACTGAGGCGCAGATGGAAAGAGACTTGTACAAGGTGAACAGCAAACCAGTGAGTCATGAACAGAGTCTGCCTCCTCCAAATCCCAGTCCAGCCATAACCCTAATACAACGCTACCCTCAAGTCAGGCAGGGAAAATCAAGCAGACGTTGGCCCTCGAAGACCAAGCATATGTTCTTGCAGGAAGCCAAAGGGGCAGGGTGCGATTGTTGTGCCACCCGGTGCTCCTTGCTGCCGTTATCCCTGACAGAGGCATCATCGGGGTGCATAACAGTGAAACAAGCCTGGAAACAAGGATGTGACCAATGAGCCTGAGGACTGCTGCTGGAAGACAGGCAGATCTCCTTGACGGCATCCCCTCTCGGGGCGGCAGGGCCCCGTCAGCCCTTGGCTGGGCTGCGTAGCCCTGCTGCAGGTGCCAGGAGGATTCCTGAGCCCCATGCCAGCCTTCGAGCCCCAAATCCTGCCATCTTCTCCAAGAACTTCACCCCCTTGCCCATAACCCGGGGGCCCTCGTACTTTCCCTGCACGCCCTGTCCCTAACTCAAGTCCTGTTATTTCTTTTCTTCTCTAAGATGATTCCTCTCCAGCTAGAGCAAAGGCCAAAGATCCAGTCCCAGCCCTCCTCATCCCTGTCCTGAGTTACTGCAACCTCCTCTTCACTGGCGACTGTCTTGCTGCCTCCCGCCCCTAAAAACTACGCCACTAAAATAACCCTTGGTTCCCACTCCACTGGCTACGTCCGCCTGTCTTTGAATCTGCACAAAAGCTCTTGGCCATGAGCAGTGAAGACCTGTCCCCACCTCCTCCCATGTTGCCCTGGTCCCCTCTGCTCCCATAGACATGCCAGCCTCGAACATGCGTCTGCCAGCTTCTCCAGCCACCTCCAAACATGCCCTCCCTGACATGTGAGACTGTCGCGCTCTCATCCTCCTGGAGACCCTCATGTGACCTGACATCAACTGAAAGCCCTCAGTGCTGCTGGCCAGGCTGAGGGGTGGCTGCCCCAGCCTAGATTAGCTGATTATTTATCAGAAAAGAGGGAGTGTTTCCAAATGACTCCAAACCATCATGCAAAGCTCAGAGGCTGCCTAAGAGATCTTAGGGCTTCCCCCTCCTCTCGATCACGCTCACTTGTTGCATCCGGACTTAACTTAGCCCGTGGGCCCTTCAGGGCAGGGACTGTGTTGTCGTGCCTGTTTGCATAGCACCAGCACAGGGTGCCCTGCTCTGAGCAGGGCCAGGGAGCACTGGGGCAATACAAAACAAATCAACCCTCAGTGGTGGTGACCAGTTTGCATCCTCAGAGCTTTACAGACATTGCAGTAGCTGCACTGAGACCCCTGCCAGGAGAGGCAATACTGATGCCCCCTGCTTTATCAGTGGGGAAACTGAGGCACTGAGGAGAATGGAACAAAGCTGCACTGGGGATCGTGGCAGAGGCAGCAATCGAAGGCAGGAATTCCTGGCCCAGCCTGGGGACCAGCAGGGGAGATGCCTGCACGGACCAGAGGGTTCAGGGATGCAGGGGAGCCAGCCTGCAAGTGACCCTCTAGGGTCACTCGGCATGCACTGGAGAGGCCCAGAACAGGCCTCTTTCCCATGGACGTGCAGGGCAAGGAGCCGGCAGACCTCAGCCTGTGGCACTGCCTGTGTGCTGAGCAGGGTGTGCTGAGCTCCTGGTCTGCCTGGCTGCACTGCAGAGAAGGGGGTTGCCGACTAGATTGTAAATGCTAAAACCCTTCCCTAGCCCCTGAGCCACGTATCACCCAACCCGTGCTGGGTAGCCCCTGTACCCGGGGCATGCTGCCACCCTGGCCCGCTCCATGCTGCAGATCTGCTGGGAGCTGGCGAGCACAATGATTTTCCGGTAACTGCTCAATAACGAGCATTTCTTCTCCCTGATGGCCCCTGCATCCTCACTCCAGCTCTCGATCACCAGAGAAACCAGAGGGCTCTTAGCTCAGTTTTCCTCCAGGCCCCTTAATAACTCCAGCTCTCAGCTGTCTGTGACTTGCGTACCCTGGACGCGCAAGGTCCCTGCGTAGGATGGGGCAGGCTGCTGAGATGCATTCGCTGATTAGCAGGTCAGCTGAGGGCACGGCTGAAACCCCAGCCCAGGGAGCTGGAAACGCGCGGCTTGGCGACAGGGATGGAGGAGCGTCAGAGCAGGGAGGAGCCGAGCAAGCTCAGCAAGTCCTGTTCCCAGAGAAACCTGCTGCTGCTGCGAGGTTTTCAACTCCTGTGTGCTTCAGCCATGCACCGCTGAAGCAACTGAGCCACGTGGCTGGCTGGCACTTCTGCAGCCAGCAGCACTGCCACTTCCACTGGGATCCTGGGCTCTGCCGTGCCAGGATAGCCTGGCAGCCTGGTGCAGCTGGGCAAAGCACAGCACGCCTAACTGTCAGACCCATGTATATCTTCTGTAGGTCTGGCCCAGAACAGCCAAGCAGATTTTTCCATGCTGTTGGGATGACCTGACACCTCTGCTTTGTGCTGCCCTTAGCCCCTTTCACCAGAGTCTACAGGCCCCACAATAAACCTCTCCAACATAAGCAAAGCAGCACAGGGATCAGACCCCAGTATCCCCCCAGTCCAGTACTTGGCCAGAATCTGCTGCCCCACAGGAGGGGCCAGGGCTATGAGGCGGGCAGGTGCACGGGGGTCTCATCCCTGGCTCTACAGCGTAGGTAGAAACAGCCCAAGGCTTTGAAGCAGGTGGCTCCATGTCCGGAGACACTCACTGTCCTCAATTACAGCAAGGCTGATAGTCCTGAAACCCACAACATGGCCCAACTCCTGCGGAAAGCCTGGCGACCCGTGTCCTGCTGCGTTCCTCCTCACAGGAATGGGAGGCTGAGCACAGGGAAGGGCCATGCAGCAAGTCAGGAGCAAAGCCAGGAACAGACCACAGGAGCTCAGCCTCCCGGGCAAGTTCACAGGATGAATTGCTATGGGCAGCAAGATGGCTGGGGACCCCAGGAGGGAACGCAGAGGACACAGTTGCATGCACCAGAGAAGCTGCACAGGCAGCAAGATGGAGCAACAGACAACCAGCCTCCCCATGGGATGCGATGGAAAGCACCCCGCTCAGCAAGTTATACTTAAATGGAGCAAAGCCCTAGTAGCAGCTCAGTCAGTTCAGTCCAAAAGGGGTGGAGGAGATGCAGTGGTTCTTCTACACTCCCAAGACCCTGGTCACATCGGCACCTGGACGAGGCCCGGCTGGGAGATGAGAAAGCCTGTGGTACCGGGGCCAATGCTCACAGCAGCGCTCGCCTGGCACTCTCCCAGCAGGAGCCATGGACTAAGCGCTTCCCTAGATGCCGACCGTCTTCCTTGTCAGAGCCCCTGTGCTCTGGGCTGCATTATCCTGCCCCGACCCCCCCGCTACAGCCACAGAACAGGGGCCCATTCGGTAACCAGAGCCAGCCCCTCCTGCGCTACCCACCGGCTTCCTGCTCCCCCGCAGCAGAGGCGCACAGCACAGAGTTACTTTTCCACATTCCTGCCCTGCCACTAACCGCGCACGCCCCGACGGCTGCTCCCCCTCCCCTCCAGCGGCTCAGCCACGTAACTGCGCAGAGGGCCGGTCTCAGCACGGTCCCAGAGGAGAGGCAGCACCATCACCACTGGTCCCAGCTGCTGCATCGTGGGCAACGCCACCAGGCCCCACAGACCACGCTGCCGCCTCCCGTCTGGTCTCCCTCGTACAAACCACAGCAGCATTGCTCATCACCACATGGGGCAGGAGGGGAACAGCCAGGCCCTGCAGCTTGGGTCCACACAGCACAGTGAACCCAGCCTGCCTCGGCCCCTTCCTACACAGGGGAGCCCACCTGCCTCTCCATCTTCCCACGGGAACACGAAGGTGCTCTGTAGCGCCCACAACAAAGCAGCCGTGGCGTGTGGGAGGCGACTGGAGGAGGGGAGCCCCCACAGCCAAGAGCGTCTGGAGAGAAAGCTGCAGCCCCCGTCCCAGCGATGCCTCCCTCTGCCTTGAACAGGAGCAGGGGGAGCGCATCAGGCTGCATCCACTCCAGCCCATTAGCCAACCTCTCTGCCCCAAACACAACCCCCTCCAGGCACCAGGCCAAGCCACGGCGAGACTCGAGTACAGCAACAGCCCAGGCAATCGCCCAGAAGGGAGGGGCAGCAGGCCCCCACGGCACTGCCCCGCCAGCGGCGCTCCCGGCTGTCCCGGGGCAGCAGAGGCAGCTGGAGGAGAGCTGAGAGCCATGGGCCTTGCCCGCGGCGTTAGCAGGGCTCCAGCTGAAGCCACCAGGAAGGTTTCTGCTGGATTCAACAGGAACCAGACCCAGCCTTTTCACAGCGCCTTGGGCCGCAGGGAAGAGGCAGCCTCCTGCAGGGGCGATCAGGATCGTGGCGCTCCCAGCTCCTGGGAGCCAGGCTCCTGCCCCAGACTCTGGAGCGATGGCTTCCACGTCCCACCTCCCTCACGCTTGGCTTGAGAGACTGCACAGCCTGTCCGCCTGCAGCGGGGATCACGGCGGCCCCCACAGGGCACGCAGGGTCCCCAGGCCCCCCAGCACCCACGTGGGCAGCGGGGGCCCCTGTCCCGGGGAGGCAGATGGAGGAGCCAGGCTAGGCAGTGGGAAAGTGGCGCTCATGATACCAAGCGAGTGGGAGGCGAGCACGCATCAGGCCAAGTGGAGGAAACCCAGCGTGGGCAGCAGAAAGTCCAAGGGATGCAGGATGCTGTCTGCATGGGTCTCAGGCATCTCAGCCCCAGATCCCAGCTGCAGGCTTGCTGCCTGCTCCTAATGAAAGCAAGGAACGTGGGAAATGTCCCCGGTTTGGCCGGGAGGTGGGGATGCCCCAAAGCCCCCCAGCAGCCGGAGATCCCTGCCGCCCCCCAGTGAAGAAACTGCCAGGCCCGTGCCCCTCGTCAGCCACACGCAGGGCGCTGGGAAACAGGAAGTCGGGGCTATGATTAGAAAGGTGACCGGAGCCGGCCCAGGCCGGGGGGCCAGGAGAGCAGCTCCTCCCGCTGCAGAGCAGCTGACGGGGTCCCATGCCTCCTGTGTCCGCCAAGCCCACAGCCAGCCCTCCCGCTGCCCCCACACAGCTTTAGGTCCCATCTCCCTGTTCCTGTTACCGTGTTTCACTCGTGTGGTTACATATACGCGTCGGACAGAAAGACGTTCCTTGGACCCGAGCTGGCCCAGGATGGCAAAGCCGGAGCGGTCTCAGGTGGTTCACACAGGGAGTGCCTAAACTAGCCGTGCTCCTTGCATGATGCGCGCGTGCCTCCTGTGCTGCCTGCAATACCTCACACCACAAAACCACTGCCACTGGTCTCCCAAGGGGTGCGCACGCCACCTAGATCAGCTTTTCTTAAAAGGGAAACCACCAGCTCACACTCGGCCCTGCACCTTCACCCTGTGAAGGCCGAGTTGCTGTGGACTCCAGGACCCGCAGGGCATCTCCGCACGCGGAGCAGACCGCTCCAGAGACAGCAAGATGGCCCGCTGCTGCTTCTGCACCCAAGCTGTGGCACTGGGCCAGCGCCTCATGGTGCAAAGCCAAACCAACCCCACCTTGACTCCCTGGGCCCTTGGGGGCACTCCTGCCAGCAAACCCCGAAGCTCTACAGTGAGCAACACTGCCCACGCCGAGGTGCCCCCAGACAGACAGCAGGGCGACACCAAGGTCTGACCAAAGAGCACTGAGCAACGAACTGGACTCCTGTCTCCAGAGCAAAAGCAGGGCGAGCGTGCCAGGTCTCAGTCCGCTCGGGAGGCAGCAGTATCCCGTGCTCCAGAGGGAGCCCAGGGGCCGGTGAAACAAGGGACCTGCAGGGCAGACTTGAGGTTCAGCGATTAAACTGTGTGGGGCCTCAGAGCCTGGTTTCACAAATTAAAAATGAAATAGATTTTTGGTTTTAAAATAAGCCAAACTGAAATGAAGATGAGCTGGATGAAGGCCTGAACTTACTATACAAAACTCTGTTCAAAACATTTAAGTGAAATAAGAAATAATCTTCTAGCTAGCTAGAATCTGACAGATGCCCAACCTGAAGAAAGCCCCTTGCTAAGCAGCTGGAACCAGAGTCCGCTGAGGTGATGAACCAGCCCTGGATGGCTGCAGCCTATTTTCTTCATTTTGCTTTATTCTCCACAGTCTAGTTCAATGACTGGTTCACTCAAACTGAGAAGCTGGCTGGGAGCTGCAAGAGCAAGAAAGCTCATTTCTTCTGCAATGTATGAGTGGACACAAGGGCCCAGACCTGCCATTTCTAAGACCTGCAAGGACAGAGTGTGGAGGCCTTCATCTTTCTCATCATCTGGAGTTGTCTACGTGGTGTTTCTGGCACTCGTGCACAGTTAGCCATTCCAGATGCCAGTCTGGATGCATGACCATGCACATACAGTGGCTGTACACACCTGCCCTGGTGGCAACAAAATGGAAGAGGCAGCGGCCCCAGCCTTGATTTAGGCCCAAAGGAGAGGTGCTTAGAGCATTTGTCTGGGCAGCTGGAGACCCCTCCAGCCCCATTTCCTAGAGAGGACTGTGAACCTGGGTCTCTCCCAGCACAGAGCTCAAACCGCGGTGCCATAAGCCAAGGGCTCTCCAGCACGCCGCCTCAAGCTGAGCCGCTGCCCCTTGCATTCAGCCTGGTGACCGGACAAAACAGATGCAGAGAAGTGCAGGGGGAAGCTCCAGGCTAGATCACAGGGCACCATCCCTTCCAGGCCAGCACTCAGCTGATGGAGCCATGCAACTTCTGGGCTACTGGCCTCCTCCCAGCCCCACCTGCCTCCCTCTCTGGCTGCCCAGGGGACAGCTGCAAAGGGCATGCTGCAGAGGGGTCTGGATAACTCCTGCCCTGCTCCCCCTGCTCCATCTAGCAGGTGCTAATCCTGCATTTGGGATGACTATGTTTTCAGGTGTTAGATGCTGTGAGAGGTGCTTCCGCACAGCTGGCACTGATGCAGCCAGCTGCACATGCCTGGGCTGTGCATTTACAGTCATCTACACAGGCAGCCCCACACATCTCAGACTGGAACGGCTGCCTGCACAGGACTGCCAAAAATGCCATGGTGGTGACCGAAAACCAGCCACTGCAGTGACGGGAGACGCAGAACTCCCGCCGTGCTGATCAGAGACACTTTGATTCATCAGCCAGGCACAAGAACTCTGATGGCTGATAAATCATTTCCGTTATGTCAAAGCAAAGCATGTTTGGATATTTTCTCCTTTAGCACATCCAACTGTTCTAACAAATAAAAGACTATTTTCAAATGTTGCGCTTCTACATTTTTTGTGAAATTCTACATTTCCATCCAAAAGCAACTCAGTGCAAATCAGAAATAAATGATTAAGCATGGACTAAATACAAAATATAAATCATCATCTGTACACAACTAAAAGGGGAGAAATAACAATGTAAAAATATGCTAAGCTATGTTTAAGTGTGCATGTAGCGCATCCTTTTGGTTGGTAAATCGAAGTATAAATTTAGAACAAAGGCTATATTTAGTTGCAAATCACCCTCACCCTGTCTTTATGGCTACCAACCATCGAGAACCAGCCTCTCTTAAGCACAGTAACTCAAAAAACCAAAAAACATATGCAAAGCAAACCTAAAATGAATTATTTAAATCGAGGGTTTTGGCTTGCTGATTTAAATAATGATTGCTAGTCAGTCCAGCCCGTAAGGCAACTCTGTGGGTCAGGACCTGGCTCCTCAGGGCTGGTCACAGAAGGAAGTTCCTCCGCGGCCCCACTCCCCCAGGGACCACATGGCAGAACAGCCCTGAGGTTTGCTCCAGCCTGGCTGGACACTGTGCTCTTGGGGCAGGGCCTGTGCCACCATCACACCAACAGCCTGCCTGCTGGGGCCTGCCACTGCCACACTCGGAGCACCTCTCCCACAAGACATCGCGCCTCCTAGAAGGAGAGAGCCCCTGGGGCTGCATTGCTCCCCATGCTCCTCTCTCTCCGCTGGCCCAGACCTGCACCCCCTCCCCCAGCAGAGACACTGCAGGCTGGTTCCCTTGCACTGGGTCATGCTCTACAGGCTGCCTGTGCCAACATCAGGAGAGGGAATGAGCACCCACCTACCCACAGCTTGGGCTATGAACTCTGGAGACAGGGGCAGCAGTGGCAGGAGAGAGAAGGAAAAGCAGAAAGAGGAGCAGAAGGCACCTCTAGAAAAGCAGCACCATGATCTAGTCATTGTTGGAAAGAATGGAGTGAAGCCAGGAAGGGAACCAAAGTGGAAAGCGACACAAGGGACACAGCACTGAGGCCTGGTCCAGCAATATTCACTCATTTATTATTCAGCAAATTACACTCATTAGCCAAGTAATTGATTTGACAAAAGGAGGTTTCCATCAGTTCAGCAGCAAATACTGGTGACACTTGCGTCATCTTACATGAGTCGCATACGACTTGTCGGCTGCTCCCCCAGTCAAAAGAGACAAGCTATGTTTTAGAAAATAAATGATTGAACAGAAAGCTTGGTGGCAATGCTGCCGCTCAGCATAAACCTATCACACCCGCCGGTGTTGCAAACACTTGCGCCCGGCCCGCACTCCTGGGTTCCCATCAGTGGGGGTCACCTGTCATCACCCGGGAGTTCCCACCTGCACACACCAGTGCAGTGCAGGGCAGCACAATGCCGCTGGGACTCGAGCCCTGCACCTCTAACACAACGCAGTGCAGAGCCACTCTAGCGACAGTGGGACCGGCAGCTACTGGTTCCGGGTCGTACCCGCAATGCACCATGTCTTCTGCCAACGCAGCTCTCCCAGCAAGGATGTGCAGCCCTATCCAGACAGCCATGTGTGGACACACCCTTGTGCCATAGCAGTAGCAGCAGACATAGGCCAAAGAGAGCTCTGGTGATGGAGCTGTCCAGTGGGGACATCAACTGAAGCCTCACAGGTAGTCCCATTTCCTTCCAGGGACTGCTCCGTCCAATACCACTACTGACAGGCAGAATCAGGCCCTTAGCCTTCCCAACTGCAAGGAGGAGATATTCCAGATGCTTCCCCTCTCAAAGCTGGCAAGTGCTGGGCACATCCTTTTAGCTCTTTCAGAAAGTCACTGTGAGGCCTGAGCGTTTCCATGCAGTGCTGCAGACAAGAGGTGAACACCAGAGTGCACTGCCTGTCCGGGGGAACAAGAGCACCCTGATACCCGAGACACCACGTCTCCTGCGCCCCACGGTGCTGCAATGCTCTCTGCTATGCCACCGCTGAGTGCAAACAGGCTTCCTACAATTTTCCCGGTAGGAACCATGTGCACAGAAGAGAAGCCCAGACCAACAGGATGCTGGCACCTCACTTGCTGCATGTGAACCGACCGCCTCACCTTTGGCATTTCCTGACTGCCGAACGCTTCACGGTGCCACCTGCACATTCTCTCCCGATGCCTTCATTGACACTCATCCCTCCTTCCCCTTGGGGTCTCTCCGAAGGGGAAGTATTTTACAGCAACACTGGCTGCGTTGGACCTTGGACGTTTGCTCGGCATGGCACTAGACAGCAACCTAGGGAATCGGGGCACAGCTCCAGGCTCTGCCAGGACCAGTGATTATCTTAAAGCTGCTCGGGCCCTGATCTCACACTGTGAAGGTGTATCAGAGCTTTGTTATCGAGTCCAACCAGAGCACATCCAGCCCTCAATTCTTCTGGCCTTAACTTTAAGCTAAACCATATTCATTTAGCTGAATCAGGACCTTTCAGCCACCATTTTCACAGGTACAATGGGGCTCATACAACTTCCTCTCTTCTACCCCTTTATCCAGCTTGGTGTCCAGCTACTGAGCCTCCGGAGGCCGAAGCGGAAGCACGTAGCACGCCACTGGCCTTCTGCAGCACAAGGAAGAGCCACACACCTGCACTCATTCAGTGCACATTCACGCCGGTCAGACTCTGTCCCATCACACCCGTGCCCCTGGAGGTCTTGAGAGTGCCACCAGCTCTGCAAGGCCCCTGATCAACGAGCAGAGAGCTAGTTGAAAGCCCTGGTAGTTGCATCATCACGCACAAGCCGGGCATGTTGTTAAACTCGGCCAAAGCCAAGTGGGTTTTCCCCGTACCAGGCTGGCCTGGAACGCTCTCCCCATCAGGGTCTACTCTTCCCTCCAAAGCACCAGGTGCCAGAGCTGCTTGAAAATGAAAGCCAACGCTGGCCGCCTTTCAAGGGAATGAGAACAGTATCTGCTTTCTCTGCTCCTCCAGCACACCTGAACACATTTCCTCAAATCTTTAGCCACAACAAAAATTGCCCTTTGCAGAGATTTCCAAAGGCGTGTGCCTGAGAACGGCCCCAGCCACTACAAGAGGCCCTGCAGACTGGAAAAGATTCAGCTACATCCAGCACTGCTACTCCACAGCCTGGTGCTGACAATTCACCCAGTCGCACTCACGCAGTGACTGCCATACAGCCCGAAATGGAAACTTGTTTCCATCACTATTCCCCACTCCCACACCCCCGCCGCTCTTGTTAGTGTAGGGTTGCTCATAGCTGCAAAAGACTGGCTTGGCTCTGCAAGCTCTCTGAAGACCGCTGCCACTGAGCTGAGCAGCAGCAAGTTCTAGGCTACATGTAATGGGCGCCAGGACGGCCTGGTCATTTGTGCGCGCTGGGTTATTGGCATGCTTCAGATTCAAAAACAACTTGAGAGACGAGATGTATGCATAAAAGGCCATGCAGCGGGGTTGCTGTATTGGCCTGACCCCTAAGAAATCCTGATAACAGCGTTGCTGCTATGACAGCCAAAACATAACGTTTGGAGATCTATAAACCTGCCCAGAATAATAATAAAAAATTAGTAACAGTGCCAAAAAATCTATTTCCATCCTAGCTCTATTTTCTTTTTACAGTATTTCATTTGGAACAGAATGGACTGTGCCCCCCGCGCCCTGCTCCCAACCTAGAAGGACTCAGGCTGAACTAAGATATTTGGAAGGGGCTGGGGGGGAATAAAGCAGATGGAAAATATATAAACTCCCTCTCTATATTCTGAGCTAAGTATGAAAAATGGAAGCTGACACACAGCAAAAAAAGCCATTAAAATGGAAATGATGAAGGGTGGGGAGCATGGCCGCAGGGACCTCCCCCTGCCTGTGGAGATGGTGCAGTTCACAGCATCCCCCTGACTGCTCCCACCTCCACCCACTACAGCCACTGGCTCAGGCCTGGCAACAGCACACAAACGGGGCACCCAGCCACTGGCCCCAGGTGACAGGCTTAGATTAAACCCTGTCTGGAGGGGCAGTGGCTCTTGCCGCTGTCAGGCAGGAGAGAGGCCCACAGCACCTTCAGGCTAGAGCCAACCTCAAAGGCCTGGCATTGCCCATGCCCAGGGCCAGGCACCCTCTGCAACACATTCAGGGGCAAGTGTGAAGGCAGAGCCATGGGCAGGCATGTGTAAATGCAGAGCAAGATGGAGAAACAGGCAGAAAGGAAGCACACAGACAGACATACGGTCACACACTCAAAGCACAGGTAGGCAAATGCATGCACACTTGCACGCATGTGCACACAGCAGAAAAGGCACAGCAAGACGGCCAACCTGCCTATGACCAGTACTCCACAGAGGGCCATGGCTTAAGCCCACACTGCTGCCACATTCCCAAGGAGACACCATCCTCAAGCAATCCACCACCCTGACACAAGTCAGGCACAGAAAGACTAGTCCCACTGCTGGACAGGCTTTAGCCAGTGCTAAGCGCCACTGTGCATTGGGCATAGTGGCCCAAAGCCACCATCTGCGAGACCTAGATGTTCACAGCATGAAGGGCAGGAACCAAGAAAAGCAAGGCAAAGTCTTTATGGCTGCAGCGAGGCTGGAAAAAGATCACGCATACACAGAGCTGCCGAGCAGAGACGCTACCAGTACCAGCCTAACAGGGGCTGCCCTCCAGTCACAACTGACACCCTTCCTGCACTGCACCCCGGCAGGGAGACCCCTGGATCACTTGGCCACAAGATACAGCCAGACGCGGGAGGTGGGCAAGGCTCAAGAGTAAAGGGGCTCGGATGCAGGGGCAGTGGCCATCAGTAATGATGTGGAGATGGGCTTCCCCATCCCAGGGCAGAGGCCACTCTGCAGTAAACTCTCACTGGCTGGGGCCAGTGGCTGCAGCCTGCATGGGAGCGCTAGGCCTGGCCCAGGTGAACAGCAGAGCTCTCACTGTCCTGCACCACAACCAGATATCTGGGCTCACCAGCAGGCACCAGCCAACAAAGGGTTTGGACCCGCAGGGGGGAAATGCAACTGGACCTCAAGTCAGGAAGGCAGGAACCCGGGTGCGACCCTGCACCATAGAGACAGGGATAAAGACAGAGGCCTCCTGAAAACCAGCCCCGCAGCAGGCGGCAGTAACTGGGGAGAGGGAACCTATGCAGCCCGTGGCACTGGGGAGCACCTGCTAAGCTCACCAGGCTTGGAAGACAGGCTGGGTAGGCTCCTGAGGACAGAGCATGGCTGGCGACCAGGGCAGAGGAGAGGAGAGTTGTGGTGACACAAGGCCAGGGGCACAGGTGGAGCTGCCATGGGAAGGCAAAGTGCGAGAGGAGACCTGTGGTGGCCACAGCTGGGAGCTGTGGGTGGAAGCCTGTGTGTAAGGGCATGGACATGAGCCCCAAAACGGGGGTGCGGCAGCTGCAGCTGAGGCAACCTGTCCCAGCCACAGGGCGGGGGGTGTGGCAGGGACCTCAGCAAAGGGTCCTGCAGCTGCCCTGCAAAACAAGATGTTATGTGCACTCGCGATTTAGTACTCACAGGCTGGCCTCAGATGCCAGGTGGCCGCAGCTGCCTGGGGAGACGTGCAGATGATGCTCCAGACTGGTGGAGGTGGACGACTCCTCCGGGCGCAGGCGGGCACAAGTGCCACTCACAGAGGCACACTAGACTTCACCAATTCCTACCAACTGCCGCTAACACAAGCTACAGCTCTATCTGGGACTCCTCTACTTTTGCAGCCCCCTCTGTCTCGCCTTCGCTGAAATAAAAAGAAACAAGAGATTCTTTTCATGGAAACTGCAAGGCAGCAAGTGGCTGCGCACGGTCCCGAACCCAGTCGACCCAGGAGCGGAGTCCAGGGCACCAGTGCAGCCACCTAAGGCTGCACCAAGGGGGACTATCCCAGCTGCCATCTAAGGAGGATGCTCGGACTGTCCGTGCCCATGGCTGGGGAAGTGTGTGGGATCTTCAGTCATCACAATTAGTTTTGCCTCCCGTGCCAAAGCTGCCCTGCTCCCCTCCCCACTACAGGGCCCCGACTCCGAGGGGGCAGCACAGCCAACAGTTGCCAGTTGCCTCCTGCAGCGCAGCACCCAAGCCAGCCCAGACCCCAAACAGCACTAACAGGGGCAGGATGGCTTCCTCCCCCCGCAACAAAAGCAGGGATGGCAGGGAGGGGCAGCAGGACCCTTGGAAAAGCTCAAACACCAAGTGCAAGGTCCTGCGTGTTGCAAAGCAGCCCCAAGAATCGTCTCTGACTCCCCTGGCCTCAGAGCTGAGCTCAGAGCAGTGCCAGCATGTCAAGCTAAAACATACTTTGGGGGCTCGAGAGCAGGTCTTGAGCACCGCCTGCAGCCTTCAGCAACGTGCCCATTGTCAGCCCTCTGCTTGCACAGCCAGGCAAGGAGCCCACATCAATGCCAGATGCCACAGAGCCAGGGGCCGGGTTAGTGCCCCCCAGCTCCAAGCCCAGAGCCACAGCCAAAGTACTGCCGGGTCCCCAAGTCTCTCCCCCTTGCCAAGAGACTCACCCCGCACTACAGCCTAGTCCCAGTCCAGCAAAGGGGGAAGCAATCAAAGAATGAATGAATGAATGCATTATTTTATTCCCCTGCCCCCTACATTACAGGCACTTGAGCTCTCCCTGCTACCATGTTCCCTCCACCCTTTCCCTTCTCTCCTGCCCAACTTTTCTTTTCTCAACCCTTCCCCACTACCAGCCCAGCTCCACTCTGCCCCTCCACACCCCAGGGATGCAGCTAGTTGAAGCCAGGTAGGAGGCAGGGTGGATCTGAACCTTACAGGCATCAGGATGCCCAGGGTCTACCCCCAGCTCTGCCACCGACTCACCGTAAAGCCATGGGCAGGTCACTGCCTACTCCAGGCCTTGGCTTCTCCTTTGGAAAAAGACTGATGACACCAATGCTGCACCTCCTGTGGGGCTTCAGCCCTTCTCTCCTCAAAAAGCAGCAGGGAAGACCACAAGGAAAGCACACAGATGGGCACAACACTTGACCCATGCTTCCTTGAGGATGTCTCTGTGCTTTGGCCCCTGCACCTGGCAGAGATGGACGGGGATGATGGAGGAGGCAGCTGTCAATGCTTCCAGTGCAGATCATGGTAAAAGCTGTGGTTTGTTTCTCACTGGGAGCTACGGTTTCAGGACAGTGTCCCACAGCCCAGCAAGGCCCCTGTGCACACACGTCAAGCAGCACTGAGAGAAGCCCGCCTGCCAGGAACATCCCACTGCGTGGGCTCATGCACCTGAGCCGTGAAGGCATCGACTGTGGCCTGTAAAGACCAGCGTCCCTGGAGGAGCTTGTGACCTCCCTAAAGCAGCGGCGACTGAGACACAGCACTACTCCATGGAGACTGAGGTGCCCTTTCCCCAGCTCGTGGCCTCTCTCACCCCCAACCTGCTTTGTCCTGTGCAGAACAAGGTTTATATTAAATCAAGAAATTCCACAGAACAGCAGGGAAACGAGGAGCAAACAGAGCAGCCACCAGAACCCAGGTCAGCCAGTCCAGCAAAGCACCAGCAGCTCCTGCCCTTCAGGAGCAGCCCCCGGGATCCCGCACCACGAGAAGCCATGCAACGGGGAGCCAGCGACCCTCTCTGCTTCTGCCCCTGATGGCCCGCAGTTGGTGTTTGCAGACTGGTGCCTTCCTGAGCAAGACTGAAAAAAGCACCAGAAGCTGTGCCAACCTGTCCCCCGCCTACCCACTGCCCTGTACCCAGCCCTCCCTCACTGCCCATCACCCCACACTCACCCCTTCCCTTGCTGCCCATCACCTGGGAGCACAGAGCATCTCAGCAGCTGCTCCCCACCGCCCTACCCTGCCAGCTCAGGCTGCCGCCATGAGCACTCAACACAAGGCCGGAGAAGCAGAGCTCGCTGTCAGCAGCCCCGAGCGCGTCTGTTGCCAGCGCAGGGCCCGGGGTCCAGAGCCCAGCCAGAGCTCTCACTCCTGAGGAGCAGTTTTAAAAAGCAAACGCAGGCAGGGAAGCTCTGGGGTGGCCGGGGCACAGATACAAACATGGGGCCGAGGCCGACTCAGCATCCCCAGCTCAACTTCACGAGGCAAGACTCAATCAGTGTCCCGTGTATCTGTGGTTTTTATACGGCCCCTTCACCACAGTGCCCAGGCACCCCACAGACTGCCATGAATATGTCCTCCCCCCACTATAAGGCAGGACAGGGCTGCACTCATTGTACAGATGGAGACCTGAGCTCCCAGAGCGACTAAGTGACTCTCCCAAGGTCACCCAGCAAGGCTGTGTCAGAGAGGGAGTCAGACCCACGTCAAGCCCAAGCACAGCACCCGGCCATCGCGCGGTGCTTTGCCAGCCAGCTGAAGGCCCCTTACAGGAGAGGAGAGGAGGGGGAACCTAGGGCTGGGGTAGCACCGGAGGCTGCAGGTCAGGACTGAAAAACATGGGCAGCACCATGAAGTTCAGTCCATGCCCAGGCTGGGTTCACCCTGCACTTACATGTGCACAGGTCTAATGACACATGCGTGCTGAGAGCTGTACTTCCCGTGGTCACATGCCTCCAGCCACTGACACAACAAGGCAGCAGTACGTGCACTACACCCCCACAGCTCCCCGCCGTCTCTGGGGGACTCCGAGTCCCCAGGCGTGGGGCTGATGAGACAATCCCATTTCTTACACCTGGAGCTTTTCTCTGAACCTGTTTCCATGCTGAGGAGAGGCCAGGCAACACGGTGCTGCTGACACAAATGCTCCCTTTCATTTGTGCAAGGAAACCCCTATCAGCCACGCACAGGGGAAATGTGCCTCTCCAGCACACCACACTGGTCACAGGGTGGAGAGCCCAGGCTGGACCACGCTGCCTGGGAGGAACGCCACAACCCACAGAAAAACCCTCGTAGCCAGAGTGCCGCGTTCACCACAGACACTTTCAAAAGAAAGGAAAAACCAGCAGTCAGAGGCTGAAGTGAGTTAGTTAGCAGAGGTCTGGAGTCATATCAGCCAAGAAAGCAATTCAGGACAAGAGTCCCCAGAGTGGACACAGTGCTGGGACTACCTCACCCTTAATGCAGAGGCCTCAAGGAGGACAGGCAACTGCCTAGGGACGTTGGGGTCCATTTACGGGTCATGTCAGTGCCTTGGAGCTCCCTCCTGCTGCTGCCAATTAACACGTGGTGCATGGCTGGGCAAAAACAAAGCCCAGTTAAAACCAGTCTACAGGCTGGGAGAGGAGGTCTGCAATAGCCATGGAGGAGGGTGCTGCCTGGCTCAGTGAATAGGACCAGGCCAAAATAAACCCAAAGCCACAAAGCTCCTGAGTAGCAGCATAACTTGATGGGGGCAGGGGGGAGGCACCAGCCCCAGGCACCTACTCGGAGGGGGCACCAGAATTGTTTGCCCACCCCCTGCGCTGCCTGCCTGGCCAGTGGGGCAGAGTGCAGGGACAGGGGCAGGTGAGATCATTCTCCACCCCAGGGGCAGGAGGGTTTGGTCCAGAGCACAGAAATTACTAGTTAGACCACTGCTCCCAAGGGCCAGGATCTCTGATCTGGCTTAAGGCAGCCAAGCCAGTCCCCAGCCTGTCTGGGGCCAAGCCCAGTGCCAGCAGAGTGCTACCAGCATGCCCTGCACTGGAGGAAGACTGTACAATGAGCGACTTTCCCGTCAGCAGAGATCACTGCACCTCCATGCATTTCCACCCTCACCAGCCAATGACCCATCCCAGCCAATGGTGGGAGCTGCTCAGCCACAAGTGTGAGCACCTAGGGGCAGAAGTGCCAGGCAATGATCTAGAAACGACCAGGTTTAAATTCCAGCCCTGACACCAGTGCTCTCCAACTGTACCGCTGCTGGCACCTGTGATTTACCGTTAGCACATCTGCACCAGCGAAGACAACGGCACCAGTATCAACCAAGCACAAAGAATCATCACCACCAGGTCTTCAAGGCAGAACAACACAAAGCAAAGAGCACCAGGGTCTTGGCAACACTAGTGCTTTCACATTGCTACCATCCACAAAGCTGCCCCAGCACATGTGATGGGTCCTATGATGGCACCAAGATGACTTGGGGCAAAACCTTCTTAAAATCAGAACGATAGAGCTGAGGTGGATGAGGGGCCAGGCACTGCCGTTCCCGGGGCATGACACCTCAGCTGGCTCCCAAGAGCCCCCCAGGTACAGGTGAGGAAGCCCAACCATGCTGGCTGCACACAAGTAATCCTAGAGAGCAGTTCACTCGGCAAGGAGCAGAAAAGTGTAGCGCCAGAGCAGCATAGGCCAACAGGCCGAGGACGTAGTCTTTCTGGACTTCAGCAAGGCCTTTGACATCATTTCCCACCCCATCCTCATTAAAAAACTAGGCGACTGTGGCATTGATGCCTACACCGTCAGATGGATTGCAGATTGGCTGCAGGGTTGCACTCAGAGGGTGGTGGTGGACGGGTCATATTTAAATTCACTAATGATACCAAAATTTGGGGTGAGGTGAGCATGCTAGTAGGGAGGGAAAGACTGCAGCAAGACCTGGATAGGTTGCAGGGGTGGCTAACAAAAACAGGATGCGTTTCAACACTGGCAAGTGCAGGGTGCTGCACCTGGGCAGTAGTAATCAGCAGCACACTTGTAAGATGGGAAACTCCCTTCTTGAGAGCACGGAGGCAGAAAGGGATATTGGAGTCATTATTGACTCCAAGATGGACAATGCGAGGTCATGGCTGCCAGGGCCAACCGCACCTTGTCATGCATCCACAGGTGCATCTCAAGCAGGTCCAGGGAAGTGATCCTCCCCCTCTACGCGACACTAGTCAGGCCACAGCTGGAGTACTGCGTCCAGTTCTGTGTGCCCCACTTCAGAGGGATGTGGACAACATGGAGAGGGTCCGGAGGAGGCCACTCGCGTGATCCGGGGGCTACAGGGCAGACCCTACAATGAGAGACTGCGGGACCTGAACCTGTTCAGCCTTCACAAGAGAAGGCTGAGGGGGACCTGGTGACTGTCTATAAACTCACTAGGGGGGACCAGAAGGGTTTGGGAGAGACCTTGTTTCCCCGAGCGCTCCCCCAGAGTAACAAGGAATAACAGCCACAAGTTGTTGGAGAGGAGGTTTAGATTAGACACCCGTAAGAACGACTTCACGGTCAGGGCGGCTAGGAGCTGGAACCAACTTCCAAGGGAAGTGGTGCTGGCTCCTACCCTGGGGGGCTTTAAGAGGAGGCTGGATGCCTACCTAGCTGGGATCATTTGAGCCCAGTTTTTTCTCCTGCCCAGGCAGGGGGTCGGACTTGAAGATCTACAAGGTCCCATCCGACTCCACTTCTGTGATTCTAGGAGCTGAGGGAAAACTTCACCGCTGTTTCCTGCTCTGCCCAAGCAAAGCCTCCAGATCTCCTCCCTGCTCTCTTCCAAGGTTACAACATGCGGGCCCCTTTCATGCTGCGGTGACAGCAGAACTCCTGCCTGAGCCCTCAACACAGCAGGGCAGCCTGAGTCCCCAACACATTGGTCTAACTTGACACGGGGCCTCTACAACAGCATGAATCACTCCAGACACTGCCCTGAACACAGAGCACATGATCTGATATCAGAGGCAAGAAACCTAGATTTCTGGGACACATCTCGTTCCAAATCCTAGCGGCTGAGAGAGCAGACAGAGATCAGAGCAGTCAAGTTAGTCACCAAGCATTATCCGGTACCGGGACACGCAGATGAATCTAGAGTGTCTCCATACAGTTGCCGACTGCACAGACAACAGTAATACTCAGTACTTGGAGAAGTCCTTTTCATCCATAGCATCATCAGAGCAATTTTACAATGGGGAAACTGAGGCACAGAGGAGCTAAGTGACTAGTCCGAGGCCATGCAGGGGGCCAGCAAAACAAATGGAGCTGAATCCAGTTGTCCTGAGTCCCTGCTCTGTGACATACTTCATCCACATACAAAACACACACACGCACTTTGTGAATCACAGCTCTGAGCTTGGGTTGCTAATTCATGGTTAGACAGCCTGAGCGGCTGGTGTTTTTTGTAACTCCGAGTATTTTTCTCCACGCTGCTTGAGGATGAAGAGTTAAACAATTCACAGACTTACAGGATAACATGGGTTCACATCCCGGGCAGATCCAGCAAGGGGCTGAAACCCCCCACAGACTGTCAGCAATGACCCCGTGCAGGTGGCTTGCAGGACTGGACCCCAAATCCATGCTGGAGGTTTGTCCCATCCCTACATTTAGCACTTCTTCATGCACTTTGGCGCGTTACTAGGACACGCAGAGATCTGCTGGGGGTTATTTTAGCTCCGTCAAGAACTCAGCATGCCCACCTCTGTCCGAACTGTCGCTGCTTCCCCTCATATCTGTCCATCTCCAGATCTAGCAGAGTACAGACGCTGCACGCAAGATGTGTTTCTATAGGGGACAAGGAGGATAACTTCACACATACCCCAATACACATCCCAAATACACAGAAAGCACCCCACAAATGATGATCCCCAGTGAAGTCAGAGGAGTGGCTTCAGAAATGGGACTGGCCTATACCATTTAGGAATATCTGGCCCAAAGCAAAAATTATAATATTTTATCCAAAATACCCATAAATCAGAGAGCAGTGAGCCGATCCCCAGAGGTTGTTGGCTGCAGTGCTGGGACCTAACTAGATTCCTCCCCTTCTCCAACTTTCAAACCAAGATTCATTGTAAACTTGAACCTCCTCCCTAAAAATCTCTCTTCAGCTCCCAAGGCCTCGGACGGGCCCCTCTCAGATCAGTTAAAGAGCAACAGTCAAAGAACAGCGCAGACAGGCAGCTGAGAAATGGCACTTCATCTCCCCCAAACAGCCAGCAAATAAAGTGCATCCGTTTTCAGAATGAGACTAAAAGCACAATCCAGAGGGAGAAGGAGGCATGCTTAGGTCTACACTCGACAAGGCTTCCCAACCAGCAGCTTTTCTAAAAATAAATCATTTAAGTCTTAAAATAACATCCCTATTCTTCCCTCTCAGGCTCAACCACTGCACAGCAGACTGTAGCGTGCATTTACAGGATGCACATATAAATAGAAGAGGCACACACACTGCACACTGCACAGGCTAGACCTATGTTCACATATGCACAGACCCATCTATGCAGCCGCACGGAAAACCGTGGCGGTTCCTAAAGCTGCAGATTCCACACTGCAAACACCACATTCCTGCTCCAGCGCAACTGCAAAATCTTCCTAGTTAAACATCCCCTTCGGCAGGCAGCGTTGCTTTCTGCTGAAATCAAAGCCCTGCTCTCCCCCAAAAGCCTGTGCCCCTGCTCAACAGCATGCAACATTCACAGCCATCTGCTTTTTAAAAGATAGGTACATTCAGATTCAATTCACTTTTCCATTAAACAATCCGAAGGGAGAAAGAGAAAATACAGACCAGGGTTTTTCTTTGCGTTTTTTTTTAAGGAAGGAAAAAAAAATAGCTGTTAAAAAAAAAAAAAACTTTCGTATAAGTTAACTTTAAATCTTAAACCCCCTCCCACAGAAATGTTTTAACTGTTTCCTTTTGAAGTGCAATCACATCGGCTTCTCGCTGCCAGCGCGATCTGTGCCACAACAACACAAAAAAGCAAAGCAAAGAAAAAAAGCACCCCTTTAGGTGCCCCCTTTGCCTCTCAGCTGCCTCTCCCACATTCTCAGACAGTTTTATTAAAATTTTCAGACAAAAGAAAAACAAAAATGGCAGCCTGGCTTATTTTTAAAACAGGACAGGGACGCCATATTCTGCAGATCTGCAAAAAAAGGCAGAAATCTGAGGCTTGGCCACTCCAAAGAAAAAAATCCGGCAGCTGCAAAGTGCAAAGGGAAAGCTCCATTTGCAATCGGTTTATTTGCATTAAGCCCCGTGAATCATTGTTTACCGGAGAATTGCACCAAAGGGTTTTGAATAGCCCGGCTCTTAAAAAAAAAAAAAAAAAAAAAAAAAAAAAAAAAAAGGCAGACACTTCCTATACCAACAATCATGCTCCGCTCGCCCCGCGGTCCGGCGGCGGTCCGTCTGCAGGGAGGAAAATGGGCTCCCCCACGCCCGCTTCCTCTCCCTCCTCCTCCTCCTCCGCCGCCTCCGCCTTCCCCTCCGCCTCCGCCTCCGCGCGCGGGGACCGGGCCGGGCCGGGCCGGGCCGGGCGGAGGGAGCGGAGCGGAGCGGCTCCCCGCGCCCCGCGGGCGGCTCGGGCCGGGCGGGCTCGGCGCCGCCGAACTACGCGCAACTTTTGCGGCGAGCCCCGCGGGGGCCGGCGCCGCCCTGCCCTGCCCGGCCCGGCCCTGCCCTGCCCTGCCCTGCCCGGCGCGTACAGACCTGCGGGCCGGGGGCTCCGGCGCCCCGCCCCGCCCGGCCCCGGCCCCGGCCCCGGCCCGGCCGCGCCGCCCGCTTGGATGGGCTCCGGGCCGCGGGCTGCGGGCTGCGGGCTGCGGGCTCCGGCGGGCGAGGCTCGGCGCAAACCTTCCGGGTCGCCTGCTGTTCACTTCTGGGTTCTGCACGCGCCGAGGCGGGCGGCCGCTCCGCGGGGCCGGGCCGGCCGGCCGGGGCCGGGGTCTCCTCCTCCCCGCGCCCGCCGGGGGCAGGGCCGGCCACCCCGCGCTCCGGCGCCGGCGCCGGCTCCCGCGCACCTCGCGGCGGCCGGGCCGCGGCTCTCGGCGCCCGCCTCCCCGCACGGGCCCGCGGCGGGCAGGGCCGACAGCGCGGCGGGCTCGAGACCCCGGGCCCCGAGCGCTGGCTGCCTGCTGCCCCCGGGCCCGCCGCGGAGCAGGGGTGCCTGGGCCGGGCCGGGCCGGGCCGGGCCGCCGCACGTCCGAGCTGTCATCGGCTCCTGGTGCTGAAGCCCGAGAGCCGGCCCCGCTCGGCCCGGCCTGCGAAAGGGCGGTGACAGGTCACCGCACGGGCTGGGCCGTGCAAACACGTCAGTGCCCGCTACCGGCATCCCGCGCCGGGCTTCCCAGCGCCAGGGCACACAGTATGCTTCTTTGTCTTTTTTTCAACTTTAACGCAACGCTACTGATCAGTTCTGCAAAAGCTATTTTCCATCGCGCATTTGCTAGCCCCACGGCCTTTCCCAGGGCTCCATCCAGTGCTCTCTTACTCAGGCAGGGAAGGCTGCGAGGGTCAGATGCCAGTTCTGCAGTGCTGGCCCCGCCACTGTAGGCCTAAGAAGGCTGTGCTGCAAAACGAGAGTTTGTACAGGCAGCCTCCGGCTCACGGCCCAACTGGCTCCTGAAACCCAGGTCTTAAGTAGAAACACTGTAACTCGGAACCAATTTTCTCATAAGAAACAATGTTATAAATGGGGGATTGGTGCCTGAACCAAGGCCCCAAACCCTATTTTCACTAAAAAATACCCCCGAATGTTGTGCTCAGTCACTGATAGATGAGTAATATAGCTACTTTAATGTATTTATATGGTAAATAGCAATCATACTGACTTGGAAGGGCTACTCTGAGTGACTCTGCTGGACTTTTTGAAGGCCTCTTGGCTGGGGTCTTCTCAGGAGCCTTGGCTGCAGGGTTTACTGGAGTCTTGTCTGCTTTCTTAAAGAAAATGTCCAAGGAAGATTGAACAGCAGTTCTCCAGGGAGATGAACAACACAGCAAACTTATTTGCCGGTATGGCGTTGCATGGGATGAAGCGTTGTAAAGTCAAAACTGAGGTCAGAAAGTTGGAACAGGGTGTCAATTTATAAATGTTGTAAGTGCGACAGGTTGTAACTCGAAACGTTGTAACTCGAGGACTGCCTGTATTGTTGCCTATGATGGCTGCAAATTACACTTAGTGCCAGGAACTTGCGAGCAGCTATGCACCCACATCACTGCATTTAGGTAATTGAGGCCAATGGACTGGACCGGTTGCTGGGATTAGTCATCTCAGTGCACAGGCTTCTGCAGCATTAAGGCTCTGGCCTTCCTGTACACACGTCTTTGCCGGCAGTTCTGGGGCAGTAGGCACAGCCGCTCGGCCGCCACAACACACGCACAAGAGTATCAGCTATACCCGGGTAGGGCGGAAGCTGCTGGAGGCACCCTGACAGCCAGCAGAGGACATGAGGAGTCTGTGGCCACCTTCTGCTGGCGCTGGGCAGCAGCAGAAACCTAGCGCACAGCAGAGATGGTGCAACTGATGCCTGAAAGGGGATTTCTGCCACAGCAGAGCGGTTGGCTGTGCCAGCACGTCTGGAGCGCTCGGCAGAGCAGTGTGATGCAGACTCAGATTCTGGTAAGTGGATGAGACCAAAGAGAGGGAAAGAGCCCCGGACTTCTCCATCTGCTTTCCAGCTTGTTTCCTTGTACGTGGACCTTTCCCATCTCCCCGAAGCGTCAGGTTCTGATCTGCTCCCTGGCTTGCGCTCTGTGCCAGGGCACTGGTGGTGCTGCCACTTCAGGACCTGAACCTAGCAGCCAGCAGGTGCCCGATTGTGGCAGCCATTTTAGATTCAGGGCTGCCTGTATAAGCAGAGCATTTCCCAGCAGGCAGCAACACTGCTTCTTGGGACAGTCCGGAGGTAAGGGGGGAGCTGTAGGGGATGACTAGGCGGGTCCTGGTCCTGGTCCTGGTCTAACCTGCAGCTGCTGGGAGTGAGTGGCCTGGTGGGCCTCTCAGTGGTGTGGGAGCCTCCAGGAAATGCCGGGCCAGTTACTACCCCGGTGAAAGGTGAGTTGGGGCGCCTTAATAACCCTAGCTCCCATAACTGGGTGGGTTACCCTGTAAAGGGTTAGGAAAGCAGACCCGAGAGAGAGAGAGCTATGGACTCATAAGCCTAACTTGAAAGCTCTCAGCTGGTCAATACTGGAGCCAGGACCAGAAGGGTCGAAGGGCCAGGGGCCCACCGTGAGGGATGCCCAGAGCTGAGGGCCTGGGGTTCTGGCTGGCCTCGGAGGGGAGGCCAGGGCCAGCATAGCCAAAGGTCCTGGGGGGATGAGACCTGTAAGGGGGAGCAGGTCAGGGGGCTAGGCAGCCCTGAATGAAGGTGGAGTAGGCTGCCTGAATGGAGGGATCTTAGAGGGGTCCTGACTGGGGCATTTTCGGGCCAGTGACAGCAAGAACTAGGGATGCCATTTGCAAGGCATGGGCTGCAGTGTCAGGGAGATACAGAGCTGCAGATGGTACCCCCTGGCATTGAGGTAAAAAATGGTCAGTCTCCCACTTAATTAAGATTATTAATTAACAAGAAGGCATGGCTAGCAAGAAAGCAGGCGGTTAGCCCAGAACAGGTGGGTGGGGCCATTGGTAGATGGGGCCCAGAGAAGCCCCCCTGTTGCAAGTACGATTTGGGATGTGTGAATGATCCCACCTATGAAGGTCCCAGGTGTCTAGAGGATCAAGGAGCTAGGTCCATCCAGTTGTCTGCATGGGTCTTTCATGAATCGAAGGAAAGAAAAACATTACAATACATATCAGAAAATGGGATCCTAAAACACCCAAATTGGCAGTGGAATCAGCAGCAGGTACAATGCCTGAAAACGCTTCGGAAGACTAGGTCTCAAGGTGCTAGCACTTCTTTATCAAATATGTTAAGTTTTTTTTTTATCAGTTGTTATTTTTATCCACATCCAAAAATACTTTCTTTACTTGGTACGAGGTATGTCTTTCTCTTCTTTCCTAGAAGATTCAAAGGACACCTGCAGAATCATTAGAATTGCGATGCTATAAGTAACTATCAAGGAAGTGAAACTGGTGCATCTGAAAGTGAAAGTTATATTCAAAGCCTTGAGCTCTTTGTTTGGTGGGTTTTCTTTGGTTATTTTGTCTTGGGGTTTTTTTTGGTTTTTGTTGTTTGATAGCCAAGGCTTGACAAGCAGCTAGAGGAAAGAGCTGCCATTCCCATTCCTGTGATGAGTGTTGAAAAACTTCCACCCCCCCCCCTTGCAGATCTTTTAGAACAACTGGGAAAGCAGCATAAGTCATTGCTATTTCTTGGGTAAAAATAAAAAGAAGGGTGAAATACCACATGCGCACGCACACACTCTTCAGGCTGTCTCTACCTAGCACAAAGCACAGAAAGCAGAAGCCATTTTTTTTCCTTGGAAACCGCCACTTCTACTTATTTTAATAAAGTGCCAGAGGAGAGGTTCCTCACCCTTCTGCCTCAGGGAGGAAGAGGCTGCCTTTCAAGTCTCTCTAGCCCCACGCAGCTCTCCCAGTATAGCTCTCCCAGTCTGACTCAGTAGCACTTTCCCTAGTACAAAGACTGATCTTGCCCTCCCCCAGGCTCTACCCCACAGGGGTGGGGGGGGCTGCCCCATTGAAAGGCTGCTTCCAAACCAGAGGCCAGGGCCATTGGGTATCTGGAGCTTTGACACTAAGGACCTTTGCTTGCGCTGGGTCACTTTGGAGGGCTCTCCAGCCCCAGAGAATTATCCTGGGGTGGAAGTGGGGGCTGGCATGCCTTTTCTCTGGCTTCCATCCAACTTCCTTCCCCTCAAGTTTCTAGCCCTTGTTCCAGCACTAATGCATGGAGTCCCCTGTGCTGGGTCTAGAAAAAGGGAGGGTTGGTGTGGTGATGGAAGCTGGTTCCCTTCTCAAACATGCAGGTTCTTCTTGATGCACAGCTCTGAGAGGCAGGGATGACTGTCAGGGACTCAAAGGACAACCTGCTCAGGTTGGTTGCCCTGTAATGGGACCTACAAGCATGTTGAACAAACCATTCCTGAATGAATGGTGGGCTCCACAAATCAAAAAGGTTGTGGAGAAGCTTGAGAGAGTCCAGAGCAGGGGATGATTGTTCACCAAAGCCCCACAAGGAATGACGAGGTCGAACGGTCATTAACTACTGCAAGATCATTTTAGGCTGGACATAAGGAAGAATTTCTTTACTGTCCGATCCCCCGAGGTCTGGAACAGCCTGCCACCGGAGGTGGTTCAAGCACTTACGCCTGACGCCTTCAAGAGAAATTTGGATGCTTATCTTGCTGGGATCCTGTGACTGCAGCTGACTTCCTGCCCCTCAGGCAGGGGGCTGGACTCAATGATCTTCTGAAGTCCCTTCTATGAAATCTGAAATCATTCCCAAGGGCTGATTTTAGCAAAGTACCATAGTCACTTCCTCTGTCTACCTTCTAGTTCCTGGGTGACCCCCTGACTGTGACCATCCAGGGGAAGGAGACTCTGGCACAGCCAGTTCATCAAAGGCAAGTTCACAGAAAACACCAAAGCTTCCAGCCACCTGCGCCTATGGAGTGGCCAAAGCAAGACAGATGCACGGAGAAAGCGTTGGGGGCTCTGGCACTGATGTTACATTAAACAAGAAGGGTCTGCTCCAAGGAGATCTGAACTGGGGGCTGATGTTCACACTGCACGCTCAGCGTTGTTAAATAAAACTCACCCATTGCTGAGCACCGTGGGGCATGTCCTTGGTCAGGATGCCCACATGTGCCCACAGCACTCAGGGGCAGCTGCTCCATGTTTCTGAAGCAACACGAGAGAATCCCAGCCTAGAAGCTGGTGAGAGGATGTCATTGTTTCAACAGGATGGCAGCAGCCTGTGGAGCTCGTTGCAGCCCAACACCACCATGTGCAAGAGTTTAGCAGGGATCTGGAGAAGACTCACAGATACAGGTATGGTTCAGAGGTAAGCCAGCCTCTAGCCGAGAGCATGACAAAGGAGTCTCGGCCATGGGCAGCTCTTTCAGTTCCTTGCATCTTCCTATGAAGGAGCTCGTGTCATGCCAGCCCGCATCGGGCAGAACAATGGAGGTGCGCGGACTGCTCTGCTCTGTGGTAGCCTGGCAATGTGCCCCGATTCCAGTCTACACACACACATGTACTTTCGGTCTTAAACAGTGCGATTGTCCTAGTGCTTGTGGAGCACAAGGCCCAGTGAATGCTTAGAAACCCGCACCAAAACCAGGCCTGGGAGGAACCATGAGGTCGAGCCAGCATCCACATGCCTTTATAGTGGCAGAACCCTCCCCTGCCAGCAGTCACTGCGGTGGCGCCCAGTGCAGCAAGACTTCTGCCACCCTCCAGCAGAAGGTGCGAGCCAGTGCCTTCCCTGGGTGCACCCAGTGCTCTGGGGATCCACAGACAGGTGTGGACATGAATATGCTCTGACAAGTTGGTGCTGGCAGCAGCCACCAGAGGCCAGTGTGCGTGGACTGGAGTATGCCAGAGGGTGGGGCTGGGAAAGTTCCTGGGGGCCATGGAGATGGATGGCGGTTGCTGCAGCAGAGGAGCTGCAGTGGCAAGGGGAAGCAGATGGGTGCAAAACCAGGCCACTACTACAGCGGGGCATAAACCCACCAGCACTAGGTGCAGACAAAGCCTTAATCTCTTTTCCCTGATCCTAGCCAGGCCTGAATGCTCAAAAAGAGAATCTCCCTGCTCTTGTTTCAAGGATAGTCCTAGGGCTGTTTCCCTCTCATGAGGCAGAGCCAGCCTAAAGCATGGCAGGGAGGCCCACCATCTGAGTGGTGGTGCCTGGAGACATTTGACCTTTGAGAGGCTAGAGGGGCTGAGCCAGTCGGCCAGGACAGGCTGAGGTAGCAATGGCCAAGGAGGAGGTGGGGGGAGGTGGCTGAGCACTGCCAAGTGCACTGGGCTGAAAGGATGGGCTGCTGCTGGGCAGGGGGCCTGGAAACCAGTCTCAGGACAGATGAGGAGGCTGGCCCATTTTGGTTAAACAGGTGTCCATCATTTGCCCTTGTTCAGGGATTTCTGCCTGCTGACAGCAAACAGGCCCTGGGCCCTGTGCGATATGAAGCATGTCCAGCACTGGGCACACAGGCGAGAGCAGTTTCACAGACCTTCGTGGCCTGTGGAAGGAGACTGAAAGGAGAATGAGAGCTTGTGGGAGCAGCTTGATGGGCCTGGTGATGGGTGCTGTCTACTGCTACACGGTCATCCAGTGCAGACAGCACCAGAGTGTTCCTCTATGCACGCATACCCGTGCGCACACGTGCATCTCATCCCACACCCGGAATTCATATTCTCTCCCACCTTCAGACACGCGTTGCATTTCATCTCTGGCCTGGTGTCTGGTCTCGGACTAAATGAGTCCTGGAAACCATCAACAATGGTGGACAATTAGTGTCAGTCTGTGACATGCTGGGAGATTTCCAGTCTCTCCTTTGGAAGCCACTGTGAAGCCTGCTATATGGTGGTCTGTCAGCATTGAAAAGCTCAGCTTTCAGAGTGAGTTGGACATGTACAGACTGAAAAAGTCCCCTGTAATAAGCAATCTTTAAACAAGTGTAGCAAATATACCAAATCTTGCTGTCCTGCCTGGACAATCCAGGGGTTCCCAGTACCTCTGGCCTCACGCAGAGGTTTGCTCTCCACCTACCTCAGCTCACCACTCCCCTGGGCTCTGCTTTCTGGGGTTTTTAACTCCAAGGCAGCCACTCCCTCATCAGCAGCCTCCTTACAGCTCGGCTCCTCAGCCAGGCTGGCCCACACCTCCTAAGGAGACAGACCACCCTACAACAGACCCCTACCCCATTACCAGCTTCTGGTCTTGCACCTAACAGCTTTCCTGCATGAAGGAAAATAACTCTGAAGCTCATGAATTAACAGGAGCTGAGCACATCTGATGCTACTGCTGCTGCCTCTTCCAGGATATTGCAAGCCTTTGAACAGAGCCCCAACTTCCAGCCCTTCACTTGCAAATGGTGAACCATGACAAGAGGTGTATATAACCTCTTAGATGAATTTTGTTGATGCCCAGACACCTCACTCATGGGCACATTTAAATATGTTTGGTCAGGTATTACAGAGACAAAGATGAAATACTATAAGAAGAAACAGGCAACATACTGTAGATTTTAGATAGGAGGATCTTGTGGAGCTAGCAAGATTAGCTAGGATACTGTATATAGAATGACTGCATTAACTAGCAAGTGGTAAGGCCAGGTGATCAATGAATAGCTAAACTGCAACGGGGTGAGGCACCAGCATAAAGAAGAGGATGCTGAGTGCAGTCCCGGGAAACATGTGACGAGCAGTCTGAAGAACCACCTTTGATGACCCAAGGTCCTGCGAATGTAATAGCTCCCCTGCATCATAGGCTCAAATGCAACTGCTGCCTCCACCCAGTGCTCACGCCTACTGGAATGGTCTGTTCAGGTCAAGGCTGCCTTTACCAAAGCCCCTGCCTGAGGATACCCTCTCTGTAGGGATGTTGCTTGCTGACTTTTGCCAGTGCCCCCCTACCAAAGACTATTACCTTTCACTCAGCCAATTAACTTTCTCCCCTTGGATTTCCTGTGTAATTAAGTGGCTGCAGTCACAGTTCATTTTAATTCATTATCTGCCATTTATAAAATGGACAGGGGACATGGAGCACTCTGGTTGGCTAATGGAGTTATAAGCAGGAACATTATCGTTATGCCAGAACGTTGATCCTGAATAATATACACACCAGGACACTTACTGTGGAGGCCTAGGGTTTGCTTGGTGGTCCAATCGTACAGGAACTCAGCTCAATGCTGTCCTGGCTTCCAGTTTGTGGATGCCACCGCCCTGATGGCACTGTGCAATGGTACTGAATGACTGTCCCTCCTGCCACCAGCACTGCCCACCCCTGCCTCGCTCAGGGCTAGCAGAGGGCATTTGGACCGTGGCTCCCTGTCTTACCCGGGGCAGTGGCAGGCAGCTGCATCCGCTCTGAATTTTAGCAGCTGACTCTGATCGGAACAGAGCACCCAGCTCTGCCCAGGCTTTGATGGACACCCAAGGCTCTCAGTACTACACAGGATTGGGCCCTGTGCTTTGTGACAGGGTCTTGTTTCAGTGCTGCCAGCAAAGAAGCTGAGGAAGCTCAGAAAGAGCCATGAGACCTGCTTTACTGCACCCCTCCCTTCCTGATGTACAGCCATGTGCTTTCACAGAAGTACAAGCCCTTCTCTCAGGGCACTGCCTCTCCATAGCTCCTGAAGCCAGCTCCACAAGCGCATGCTCCTTTCCTGGTCCAGCAGAAGATCCCCTGACTTGGGACACCAGTACTCTTAGCTGCTCTTGCCTTGTTGCTGCAGGGCAAATTCCACTCCTCTCCCCAAAAAGCACTTGCTTTGCTGTGCACAAAACCCCTGCTCCAATCTTGAAGTGCCTTCTCCAGTGCGGACAGATGTTCAGCGCCACTCCTGCCTGCAATGAGAATGCCGTGAGTTTTCATCACAACACAGGGATATGTTTCAACAATTTTTTCCACAGCTCTCTGGAATACTCCAGGTGCCAAGAATGTTCTGCATGGCAAGCTATTATACAAGCAGGAGCCCCTCTGAGCGCTCCTAACGCTGCATTTCATACAGTCCTCTTCCAGTCTCAGCTGTTGGTACATCTGCCGTGTGTTACCCATGCAACCCTGCCAGCAAGTCCTCTCTTTGTGGGAAGGCATAATCGTCTGACCCAGAGCCTTGCCTCACCATGGCTTTAAAAACCCCACAGATGTGAATGGCCTTCTTTGGTTTAGCCATGTGCATTACAGGTGTGGCCGTTCCAATTCATAGAAATGGGGACATAAAGAAGCAGTGCTGGAAGGGACCTCACAAAATCATTAGCTCAGCACATTGCACTGTTGAAAGGAAAGCCTCCTTTCCCAGCCTAACTCAGTCTCACGCTCTTCGTGGAGGGCATAAAGAACCAATACTGTTTTAAGGCAGGGCTGGTAGCCCACAGGCCTTAGTGGTCCCTGAAGGGTTCACATGTACCCCAGGCTACTATGTATATCCACTGATCACAGCAGATGAAGCCATAGCTGAAATTCCATCCCCGTCCTCAACTTTGTTCAGAAGAGCAGGGCAAGGGTCTATACACCATTTACAGCCCAGGGTACACTTCAGGTAAAAGGAAGGGAAATAAAAACCCAACACTGTATCAATTATCACCCGCAGCTAAAACAAATTGGAAGCAGATTAAAAGATATAAGACTAAGAGGGACCATCACCAACTAGTTTGACCTGCATAACACAGGCCAGAGAGTGTCACCGAGTGATTCTACCTCAGGCCCAGAGCTCCAGAATGAGCTACAGTACATGGGAGATGGGGAAATCCTTTACCAATTTAAACATGCACAGGATGGAGAATTCACCACATTGCTAGGTAATTTGTTCTTGCAGTGAGTTATCCTTGCTGCTAAAAATGGATGTCTTATTCCCAGTTAGCATGGGTCTGGCATCAGTGTCCAGCTGTGCGATCTTTCCATGAGTTTGTCTGCTAGCTTAAAGAGTTCTGTTACCAGAAATTTCTCCACATGCGCAAACAAGTTACCACTTCACCTTCTCCTTGGTAAGCTAACAAGATGCATTGTTTTAAAGATATATCTAGTTCAGTGGTTTACAGCCTTCTTAGACTGAAGGCACCCTTGTCTTTTAGACTATTAAAAAAAAAGAAGAGAGCAATTCTGCTGCTGCAAAGAAGTCAGGAAGATTACAACAAGTTGGAATATTGTTATCATCATGGATTCCTATTTGAAATCTCATGTCGGCGTTTGCACAACTTAGTGTGTATATCAAGCAGCATCTTGTGGCACCCTTAAAAGGTTATCATGTCACCCTGGTTGACAAGGGCTGGTGGTCTAGATGGCCTAAGGTGGACCAAAGCAGAGAGATTTCCACACTGGGAGCAGTACAGATGCGTTAGTTCAGCTTCTTAGCAGTGCTCAGTATCCCTGCTGCAATGCCACACCAGTGTGGTACTGGCTATACTGTGTTCAGTTCTGGAGCTGGTGTGTGCAGGGCTAGCTGGCAGGGCTCTACATGACACTCCTTTGGTTATACACACATAGAGCTAGTTGGTCATTGTGAGTCAGGTTTCCCAGAGCTCAAATCATTCTTGCAGCTTTTTTTCTGAACTCTCTCCAATGTCATACATTTCATAGACATCAGGGCTGTAAGGGACCTCAGAAGATCATCGAGTCCAGCCCTCCCACCCAAAGGGCAGGAAGTCAGCTGGGGTCATAGGATCCCAGCAAGATAAGCATCCAATTTGCTCTTGAAGGTGTTCAATGTAGGTGCTTGAACCACCTCCGCTGGCAGACTGTTCCAGACCTTGGGGGCTCAGAGAGTGAAGAAATTCTTCCTTATGTCCAGCCTGAAACGGTCTTGCAGGAGTTTGTGACCGTTCGACCTCGTCATCCCTTGGGGCACTCTGGTGAACAAACATTCCCCCAGTTTGTCAATGTCTTCTTTAAAATGTGGACACCGAGCGGACACAGTAGTTCAGAAATGCCTCCCAAGGCCCTGTATTCGGTCAGTGTTGGTACAAACCTGAAGGGCTGCTATGGGACACTGTCAGAGGAGAACAAAAGAACGGCAGCATCATTAACAGTAATCAAAACACTGTTGCAGAGAACAGGTCTTGCCAAACTATATCGTTTTAATGACATTATACAATGTGGTTAATATATTTAGCTACCTGATATAATATACTCCACTTTCTGTGTAAAGCTTTTCAGATACCACTGTGCAATGTTCCAATTAAAAAAAAAACACTGCATAAAAACAATGCAGAACATATTATGTTGATAAAAACCAAATAACTAATAGATTTTTTTTAAAGTTGTTGCAAATGAAAAATCTTCATCCTTTATGGGTGTTTGTTGGATTTTTCTAGAGCAGGTGCTGGGAAACAACTTAGCCTCCTCCTGACACTCCTTTTAATTCTCTGTCCTGGACGTAGAAGGTTTCAAGTGGTAAAGGCACAAAGTTGCTGTAAACCCCAAGCTTTATTTTTCATTTGAGGAAGCTTCACGGCAGTGGACAAATTCATCTGCAAGCAGAATGGGAGATACAGGAAATGCCAACCGGAGCAGACCACAGGGCTAAAGAACTTCACCCAACCAGCTCAGCACAGCAACTCCCAAAGCACAGTATGGGTCCCAGTGCTTTTCAGGAGACAGATAGTCCATGTACAAGAGACCGCTACACCTAGAAGCTCTTACTTTAGCTTGAGAGGCAGAAGTGCCTCTGTTCAGTGGTGAAGCTCCCAGGTTCAAATACCATTCACAACTCAAGAAGCAGGTTGTTATATGAGCATGCGGGGCTGGGTGGAATCCAAGCTGTTGTTATTTTAGTGGGCTGCAAGGAAAGTAGAAGCTATAATGTTAACATTAGTTAGCAGAGCATTTCCTTTTGGCTCCAGCAATGAAAGCGTTGTTGTTGCTGCTGTTGGTCCTTAAGGAAAGCTGCAAGTTCTGCTCCCAGTGTTTCCTGGAGCTGGTGTCCTGCCTCCAGCAGTGGCTTTCTGTTCCAAAGGACCGATTTGCTTTTGCTATCCTATTCATAGATTCACAGATGTTTGGGTTGGAAGGGACCTCAGAAGATCATCGAGTCTGACCCCCTGCCCCGGGCAGGAAAGAGTGCTGGGGTCAGGTGACCCCAACCAGATGGATGCCATCCTCCTCTTAAAAGACCCCCAAGGTAGAAGGCAGCACCACCTCCCTTGGGAGCCCATTCCAGATTCTGGCAACCCTTACTGTAAAGAAGTTATTCTGATGGCTAACCTAAATCTGCTCTCTGTCAGTTTGTGGCCATTGATCTTAGTTACCCCAAGGGGTGCCCTGGTAAACAGAGCATCTCCTATTCCTTGCTGTCCCCTCCCCTCCATGAATTTGTAGGCAGCAACTTGGACAACATTCCCACATAAAGGGGAAGCTGAATTCTCTATTAGCTGAATTCATGCAATGTCAGGGGCAAGGCAGATTGCACAAGTCAGGAAGTTCAAAAGGGAGATCCCATGGACATATTAAACCTCTCTACCGAATGTGTGATAGCAGAGCTATTCATTACATACGCTCTGAGCCCTGGGCTACAGGCAGTCCACAAACAATGCAAGAGTTAGGGCTGGTGTAACATGGAGGGCTTGGAACCAGGCACTCTGTAGGTAGCACAGTTAAAACATCTTTTAACTGTGCCTTGATTTTCCATTGTGGAAGATATTCCCAGTCTCCACTGCATTTGCCCTGAGCAGAAGGATCTCAGTACTAGAGGCTGATGGGAAATTTTCAACAAAACAAGGGTGTCTGAAAATGCCAAACCAATCTTCTCCCAGATATGCACCAGCTCAGTTCAGTCACTTCGGGTCAAAAGCCAAAGAGCAAACAACTCTCCCTCAGCCAACAGTGCCATAGGGAGCAAACTTGAGAACATGTGGACCTCTGTTTCAAATCCCTCCTCTGAATCAGGCAGCATAGGTATTTGAACCTATACCAGGTTGCTTGCTATCTTGGGAACTCATTCTGACTGTTTTTTATGAAAAGATACAAGTGGTGTCCATTTCATCTTCATGCAGAATGGCAAATTATTAAAAACTCAATTTGTGGGACAGGAAAGCTTGTTTCCTGCTCCGCTCTTCTCAGGACCTTTCCAAAGAAACCTGCATGGTTTTTACTGCAACATTAACTCAGTCTTATTGCATATCCTGAATATTTTCTGGCACAGATTAAATAAAGCAAGAACAGTAAGGCATCACGGTTCATACTTAACAAGGAAAACAAATAGAAAATGCGGCTAATGTGCAGCAGGGCTGAGTTAATGTTATGGTAGAAACCTGAACTTTGGGCATTTCCTGGCTTTTGAGTGCTTAGTTTGGATTGCGAAAAGGGAGAAGTGCCAAGGCCTCAAGGAAGTCACTAGTGACTTCATTATTGATTTTAGATACAGCGGTGATGGGCTGCAGCATAAACCCCAAGTTCTACCTTACTGCTTAAAGGCTTGGGGTTTTCTATATGCTCATCCCCTGGTATCCAAGTGCTTGTCAACATTAGCATTGCAACTGTGTTAGTTTGCCTTTTGCTTTCCCACTTTTTAATGCCTTCTCTCTAACAGTGTCAGGACTTTGGCTTTACCTGTGGCAAGTTAAGGGGTGTGTTTGGTGTTTTGGAAATCGTGCCTGGGAGCTGTGCATGAGGGTTGTTCACAAAGCTGTTAAGAACAGGTTAGACAAACGCTTACCTGGGAAGGTTTAGACAGGGATGATCCTGCCTCAAGCAGGGGATTGGACTCAGTGACCTCCTAAAGGCTCTGCCAGCTTGACTTTCCTATAATTTTATGAAAATGACGGCTAAATCTCTTCCAAGTGAAAGCCTGCTTCTCACAGAAAGGAATAATCTAGCTGCCCTTGACTCCCCAGACCAAGGGAGCTACTATCTATTTACAGCTGGGTTGACTGAGTGCTGCCTTCAGTATTAGGCCAGGTCAAGGTTTGAACATTTGTCTCTGGAGCCAGGTTACCGCAAGAGCTCTGTGTCCACAGTCCAGGCCTGTTAAGGACCATGCCCTAAATTGTCCTTAAAAAAATATCTGGAAGCGGACAGAAACAGCCCAATGTCCATCTACCAAATCTCCTGGCTTTAGAGCCTCACAGACTTAAAACTATTCAACCAAACTGTTTCCATTTTGGGTTTCTTTTTAAAGTCACACTGTAGCTCGGAAAATAAGATTCCGTTCTAGCCCCTGGTTATCCAGGCGCACACGTTCTGGTGGGGAAATGTCATTTCCTTGCACTTGAGTCACTTTCTAAGACCTCAACTGATTTTGCTCAAACTTCCTCCAAAAATATGTTTGGGAGGATACCAAATATTTAAAGTGCAGTCGCTAGGGAACGAGGCTGTCAATATGGCTGAACTGAGAAAGGGTAGTAAGAACAGAAGCTGGAAGGTGGGTGTTACCAAAGGTGAGTACAATTATACATGACCTGGGACAGAAAGGGCAGATTTTCCACAAAATGTGTTGCACTAATTATTCCACCAGGCTACTTGCTTTAACCCCCATCTGTCATCCCCCCCCCCAATAAATAAATAAATAAAAGCTCAGTTTTCCTCATATTTCAGGAGGCCAGGTATATGCAGTTGTAGGCTAAGAGATGAGAACTCTTGAACTAAACATGGACCAGACTGTGCCAGGCTGTCAACACCGCCCCTACTGCAACCAGACTGACAGCTAGCTCCTGCTCCAGTCCAAGTCTGCGCTCCCCACATGCACAACCAGGCCAGGAGAGTACATAAGTATGGCAAGAGGCTATACCTAGAACAACAATTTCAGCTGCAGCAGCTTGCTTAGCTGGACACGAGCTGGATGGGGTGCATACCAGATGTGCATGAAACATATGAAACGGCTCTGCCAAGAGGGGAAGGGTCCAGCAATGTCCTGTGCTCGAGTACCTGCTATTCAGTGCTCCTCACACTGAACTAGCATCCTCTGGAGGGGAAGCACATTCAGAGAGGAGGAAGGAAGGAGGCTCTCACCGAGTGGCATCGAAATGTGACTATGGTTGCAGTGCCACAACTTCCAGCAAACCTGGAGTAGTTGGTTTCAGCAAGCTGCTCCTTGGGACATCGCTAAGAACCTGTTTGATCTCATACTGCTACAAGCACATGCACACACAAATGCACCAAGACAACAGGGCTGGCTGCAATACCTTCTACCCCAGAGGCTGTGGAGGAAAGTCAAGTTGTCACAAGGTGTTGCCTACCGCTTCCTAGATGGGCACAAGGGAACATGGGGTACACCCCACAGATCATAGTCCCCACAGAAGTGGGGCTTAACATGTGCGATTGTGGTTGGGAGAAGGATGTTTCACACGATTCAGTTTTACAGGATGGGCCACAGAATCGCCAAGGACCTGCCCATATAGACATCCCCAAACTGCTCAAATACAAGTGATGGGTGTGGAAGAGGCATAACTAAGTACTGCTACTGTTTGATGGATGGTTCCCTGTTTACCCCTTGAAACGAGTTAGCGAAGCTGATATAGACCAATGTAAATCCAAAATAACTTCATTTAAGTGAGTGCAGTTGCTCCAGGTTTACATCAGAGCAGAATCTCATCCACTGCCACATAAACATGTGTGCATGTGAATATACATATGTGTTCCTGCTCATGCCAGCGCAAGGGGATGTCTGCCTCTGTGTGCATGTGCGCACACACCTAGGTGTCTTTGCACAGACAGAAATTTCCCCAACTGCACAAGAAGGAAATTCAACCCCTGGAATGTGCAAAGTCACTCAAAAGCGTGCACAGGCAGCAGCGTGTAATTGTGTAACATGTGCCGGAATCACTGTGACGGATGGAGCTGCCAGCGTGAAGCCTGTGGAGTGGGGGGGGGGTTGAAAATTTTCCTCTGATAAAAAGTGACAGCATGCTAATTACACTGCTTCCCCCCAACAATGGAGGACCCTTTGCTTATAATTAGTTAATCAGGTAATTAGGGTTAATTAGTCAATGTTTGTAAAGCACTTCAAAGATGAAAAGTGTTGGTGTGAGGTTGTTCTGCAGGCTATATAGGACTTTTGTTTGAAGGTCTTAGTGGGCTATGCAAGTAGTCAAGTCTGAGTCCTCAAAGCTCCCTTTGCATCCCATGCAGCAGGCAAGGAATCTGAGGCTCTATGAGACCAAGGACATTGTTAGTGGTCTGGGGGCTTATATTGTGGGGTGCCCGTTTATGACACCTGGGCTGGAGTCTTGGCCCGCTTGAAGTCATAGATTCATAGTTGGTCGGGTCAGAAGGGACCTTGTAGATCTTCTAGTCTGACCCCCTACCCTGGGCAGGAGAGGAAACTGGGCTCAAATGACTCCGGCCAGGTAGACATCGAGTCTCCTCTTAAAGCCCCGCCAGGGTAGGAGCCAGCACCACTTCCCTTGGAAGCTGGTTCCACATCCTGGCTGCCCTGACCGTGAAGTAGCGCCTCCTGATGTCTAGTCTGAACCTACTCTCTAGCAACTTATGGCTGTTATTCCGTGTTACTCGGGGAAGTGCTCAGGGGAACAAGGTCTCTCCCAAGCCCCACTGGTCGCCCCTAGTAAGCTTATAGATGACCACCAGGTCCCCCCTCAGCCTTCACTTGTGGAGGCTGAACAGGTTCAGGTCCTGTAGCCTTTCCTCAAAGGGCCTGCCCTGCTGCCCCTGGATCATGCGGGTGGCCTCCTCTGGACCCTGTCCATGTTGTCCACATCCCTCTTGAAGTGCGGCGCCCAGAACTGGACGCAGTCCTCCAGCTGCGGCCTGACCAGTGCCGCAAAGAGGGGGAGGATCACCTCCCTGGACCTGCTCGAAATGCATCTGTGGATGCACGACAAGGTGCAGTTGGCCCTACTGGCTGTGTTCTCACATTGTCGGCCCATTTTCATATTGGAGTCAATAATAACTCCAACATCTCTTTCTGCCACCATGCTTTCGAGAAGGGAGTTCCCCAGCCTGTAGGTAAGCTGCTGGTTCCTACTGCCTAAGTGCAGCACTTTGCACTTGTCAGTATTGAATCCCATCCTATTTTCATTTGCCCACCCCTGTAACCTGTCCAGGTCCTTCTGTAATCTTTCCTTCCCTTCTAGCATGCCACCTTGCCCCAAATCTTGGTGGCATCTGCAAATTTAAACAGGCTGCTTTTCACCCTGTTGTCCAAGTTGCTGATGATGTTGAACAGTGCGGGCCCGAGGACCGAGCCCTGGGAGGCCCCGCTGCCCACATCCCTCCAGGTCGAAAATGACCCATCCACCACCACTCTCTGGGTGCAACCCTCCAGCCAACTAGTGACCCATCTGACTGTGTAGGCATCTATGCCACAGTCACCTAGCTTTTTAAGGAGAATGGAGTGGGAGACAGTGTCAAAGGCCTTCCTGATGTCCAGGAAGACTACATCGACAGTGACACCTGTGTCCAGTGATTTTGTGACCTTATCATAGAAGGCAACCAGGTTGGTCTGACAGGACCTGCCTCTAATGAAACCATGCTGGTTGCCCTTGAGCATCATTCCCGCTGCCGGTCCTTCCCAGATGTACTCCTTGATAATTTTCTCAAAGAGCTTCCCCAGGATTGAAGTAAAACTAACGGACCTATAGTTACCTGCATCCTCCCTCCTCCCTTTTTTGAAGATGGGAACCACGTTGGCCTTCTTCCAGTTGTCTGGCACCTGGTCAGAGCACCACAAGCACTCGTAAAGCCGTGACAGGGCCCCACGATAACCCCTGCCAATTCCTTCAACACCCTGGGGTGAGAGCATCTGGACCTGCTGATCTGAACACATCCAGCCCCTCCAGAAGCTCTCTGACCCGGTCCTCCCTGACCTTAGGCCCGGTGGAGTTTCTCCCAAGTCCGTCCCGAATCTCGGTGGGGGAGTCCCAGTCCCTGCACAAGAAAACAGAGGTAAAAAATTTGTTAAAGAGGTCTGCTTTCTCCTCTCATGCGACCACCAGATTGCCAGGCATATCCTGCAGGGGCCCCACATTACCCGGTGCCTTCTTCATTCTCCCTATGTATTTAAAAAATGACTTTTTGTTATCCTTGATCCTAGCTCTAGCTCTGTGTCTGCCTTAGCTTTTCTAACAGCCCCCCTACAGACCTGAGCGGTGGAGGATACTCCTCTTTGGAGATAGCCCCTCCCTTCCACCGGGTGTACACCTCCTTTTTGGCAATCAGGCATTCGCAAATGCCCTTGGTGAGCCAGGGGGGCTTTTGGGCACTCTTGCCCCTTTTGCTTCTTGTTGGGATGGTCACCCCTTGGGCTCTGAGTATCGTCTCCTTAAGGAATGACCACTCATCTTGAGCACCCAGCTCCCCTGCTCTCCAGGACCCCAGCGCCTCTCCTACCGATCTCCTCAACTCATTGAAGTCGGCCCTCTTAAAGTCTAAGGCCACTGCCTTGCTGCAGACCCGTGACACCCTGCGCTGGATGGTGAATCCCAGCAGGTGATGATCGCTATTGCCCAGGTGGTCGAGGACCTGGAGTCCCCTCACCATGTCGTCGCCTGTGGCCAGGACCAGGTCCAGCAGGGCATTCCCCCTGGTAGGACTGTGCACCTCTTGGTCAATGGGATTGCAGCCACTAAATTCAGCAGGGCCAGGTTTTTCCCTTTCTCTGCGTGATCCTGAGGGGTGCTGACCCCCCTCCCCCGCCCCAGTGCCTTCAGTGCAATTACCAAGAGCTCTGTGCCTTTGCTGGGGGTGGGAAGGAGGGGAAATCAGGCTGCAAGTCACAAGATGGAAGCCCAGAAACAGAGGCACCCAACACCGCACTAATCTGAAGATCTGTAGACAGCTTTTCTAACCAATACATTTTTTTCCTCTAGTCTTGTGATATCGGGTATTTGGTGTTTTTCTTAAAAGCCGCAGTTTCAGAACAAAAAGAATTGATGGCAAAATTCCATTGTCCTTAAGAGCAGCAAGTTTCTAGCCCTCTGACTTTGAGGGAAAAGCTGAAAATCATTAGCCAGGAGTTCTGTGAAAGCTCAGAAACAAATTATGTCAGAAGGTGTGAACGGCTGTTGTCAAGCAGGTCTTTGATCTATAGACAATCACAGGCCTGGCTAGGGGAGTGCTGAGCAGCCTTCTTTCTGGCCAAATGGAAGGAGCAGTTAAATGCCTCTTAATTCTGATGTTGGAAACAATAGGAGACTACCATCCAAGGCACTGGGCCATATGGTGAATGCAGAGCCGAGCTAAGCCATGTGGTCTGAGGGGCTTTCCTGGGACTGATTGCAAGAGCTGGCTCTAGGACATTGTTTGACAAACTGCATGTGTGTTCAAAACAAATCCAGCGTGCAGGTGAGAAATGGTAGTGAGCAGAGCCCTGAGCTGGAGCAGAGACAGGACAGACAGGAATTGTGGGCTAGGAACCAAGACGCAAGGAAGTAGATGACTGCAGCTTGTCCCTGCTGGGTCCCGGGGAACAGCGCTGCATACACATCCTGTGTAAAGAAGCCAGAGAACAGAGCTGATGCATCTGACTCCTGTTAGGTACCGCTCAATTTAAAAGGGTAAAACTAGAGTTGATTTCTCATGAGAGATGCTGTGATTGGTCTTACCCCCAAATGAAGAGGGAACAAGGAAAGGAAGGGCTCCCACTAGTGAAAGGAGCCAGAGGAATTTAGAACACAAGCTGGAGACTGCAACGAGAATCAAAGTGACCTGAAGCTTTCCGAGTGGTTGGATAAAGTGTTTGCTGGTGTATCAGCTGGAAAGCATCTGGGCAGCTTTAGAAACCCAGCTATAAACATCCAGTCTGGGCTAGCAAGACAGCTCCATGAGGCGTCCAGCAACATGCTACCAGGGACCAGCAGCTTTTCCCAGACAGAGGGGACCAAGGAAGACTGACACAGAACTTGCAAAGGAGATGAGCTATGGCAAGGACTTAAGGAGCTGTGATATAGCCTGGAGTCAGTTTACCCTTTTCCACATACCCTTGGCATAGGGACAAAGCCATAGGAGGTGTTCGATGGTCTCTCTCGCACCTTGGCAGCTTTCCCTGGGCAGCAGGGGAGTGTACAGGGATGTCGAAGACACAGAACAACCGGACCAGGAGACAGCGACGATGACAGCAACAGCATCATAGATTTTCATAGACATTTCATAGACATTAGGGCTGGAAGGGACCTCTGGAGATCATCGAGTCCAGCCCCCTGCCCAAAGGGCAGGAAGTCAGCTGGGGTCATCAGCAGCAGTGGAAATGACAGCGACAAGGGCAGCGAATGAACTGAGAACATAAACCCCCAAATGGAGGCTAGGGCTAAGAGTCTGTGACTGTGTTAGGGAAAGGACTGCAGATGGGCGCGCGGGAGGGCAGATGTATTTATTTTAACAGGTGCATGAGATTTAAATGTGGTTTAAGGTGTGTGAAGGAAAGCTTATGCTAGGTGCTGTATATATATATATATTAGATATAGAAATATATTTTAAAAAAAAAGCTGTGATATAACCTGGAGAAGGGGCAGAGCACTAATGTGGCAACATTATCTCATTTCTAGGGTTCGTCAACAAATCCCGAGTTACCAAACTCTTGATTTAGGGTTCTGAGATAGTGAAGGCAATGCGAAGGGCTACAAGGAAAGAGAGAGCCTAATTTCCATCTCACCTGGCAGAGGACCAGAAGAGACCAGTGTCCAAACACCAACAAGGACTCCCAGGGTAAACTAGCTATGGAGCAGTGTCTACATGTGCACACAGCTGGACTTGGATGCAGACATTGTCATTAGTGTTGCTCTTAAATGCAGAAATGGCGAAGGCCATTTCAAGAGGAACTTGAATTTTTTCTTGCACCAGTAGAAAAGGAAAAGGAAACAACTATTACTGAGAAAAACTGAGCCATGTAATTGGGCCGAAATGAAAACAGTGAGTGGGAAACATGCACCCATTCAAAATGGGGATATTTTGGTTGGAAAAATGGTCTTTGGAATTTGAGCAGGAGTCTAAGCTAGTAGGTGAGCTAATAAATGGTTTGGAAGTCATCAAGGCCAACATCTGAGCAGTCAATGCCAGGAATAGGTTCAGGCTGTGGAAAGGCCCTTTAAAGACATGGTCTAAGTGAAACAAATGCTTTCTAGGCAAACATTTTGCAGAGCAAGTTGTCTGACCTCCAGAAGCACAAACCACAACACCTACCTGCTCTGGTAGCTTTCCAGCAAGGGAAACACAGGGGGTAGTAGTTACCTGCTATGAGACCCAGGATTCGGGGGAATTTTACCTGATGAAGTTTGTGTAGATCTGAGGCAGGAATGGATCCCTGTTTCTTTGCTGTATGCATCTAACAAGCAGAAAATACTAATATGGGAATCCAAACGTCAGAATGGGAAACAGTGGATCTGGTAAAGGTTGGTACAAAATAAATCTGTAGTGGGTGATGTGAGTGCTCAGTGTTGCTCCTTATGAAAAAGCAGCAGCTGTTCTCCCAATCCTACCAAGGTGCAGGTTATGCTGCACTACTGCAGCACAATACGGATACTAGGGCAAATAACTCTCCCCGGAACAGCAACTGGAAAGTGATAGCATTTTCCACTTGCAAAGATTAAATTAATCTTGGTGCCACAGAAGAAATGGATCAGGAAGGCATACACAAGCCTTTGAACACATCTTGTGCCTCACCTCTAGTCCTGCATAAGAATGAATATAGACTAGGGCACCAGATTGTGTGTGGACTATAGAAAACTGCCTGAACTACTTTACCAACTACCTGAACTACTTTAAAGGACTTTTACCCATGGTGAGAGCCCAGATGCTGTAGCGAGTTCCAAAGAGAAAAATCAGATTGATCTTACCGATGAGTACTGGCAAGTGGAAGTCCAAAGAACAGGGGGACAGACTGCTTCCCTGGCTAGAACAGACCCGCGGCAACAAAGCGACGCTGCTTGTGACGGCTAACACTGAGCAAGGTGATAATGTTCTAAACTCCTGGATCCTCGGTGTGGCTGCAGCAGTGACCCTGTTCTTCTCAACAGGGGCGTGGCAGTATCAAGTAGTAGTAGAAGTAGTAGTAACAGTGGTCAAAGTAAAAACAAGTACCTGAGGTCCAGGCAAGCAATCAGAAAAACATTCTCTCATTAATTAACACCCCAATCTCAGCAAAGTTATGAACAGATGGATAAACTAAAGAAAAACACAGCACCAAGACTTATAATAATTAAAAAACTCCCAGGAAAGAATGTCGGTAGGTGGTTTTTTAACACAGGAACATGGGAAATAAGCTGAGTTCAGGGAGAAACGAGATCCACGCTGCTGGAGCCACCATAGCGAAGTCTGAACACTCGACTGAGATCAGGCATGACGGCAGAACCACCAACAGCCAGGTGCTGCGTGTACACACAGCCAGTTTGATGAGGACTCAGGGTGGAAGTCTCAGACATAACAGGTGCATTATGCACTGTCACAAACCACAGTGAGAGGGGTGGTGCACGCACATCTCAGCCTGTTCGTTACATCTGAATGATATCCGAGCACACGCTGACATCTTTGACCATGGTCGGTGATATACTAAAGGCTGCTAGTTTGAAACAGAACCCCCCAAAACAAGAGTCCACGCAAGAAGAGTTAACCCATGTCAAGCAATCTGTGAGCAGAGAATTTCCACCGAGGGAAAAAAGAAAAACCGAAGCCATGCAGAATTGCCCAACTCCCCAGACACTCGCAGAGGTGCAGGGTTTTGTAAGACTCCGCTCCTGTTAGAGATTTATTTGTGGGTTTACCAACAGAGCAAAACCACTGCACTGGTTGGGAGAGAAAGGGGAACCAGTCCAGGGGCAGCAGTGGTTTAGCCTTTTGGGAGTTGAAAAGGGCCCTCGTGACTGCTCCTGTCTCGGCCTTCTGGTGTTTCAAAATCCCCCTCATGCTGGGCACAGATGCTGGTGCTTAAGGTGTGAGGACAGTATTGACACAAGTGAGAAGGACCTGAGCTCCAGCAGCTTATAGCAAGAAGAGTCCTGGCTCCCCAAGAGAGGGCCTGGGCCACCCCAAATGCACTTCCAGCAGCCACTGAGTCTGTGCAATGCATTTACTGCAACCAGAATGGGTGCAGGTCGTGATCAGGACAGGCCTGATTGTGCGTCCCACTCGGCACAGCTTAGACCCAGGAACCTGGAGGGCAACTCACCAGGCAGCTGGAAACTAGACCAGGGCGCCTGGGTCAGTGGTTCACCCAGGCCGCGAGGCCCCTCAGAGGCCTAGCAGCAAGTGGGAGCTGCCCAGCCTGGTGCCCCGCATCCCCCGGGAATAGGCATAGGGGAACCGTCCCATCCACTCTTGTGCCCAGGGGAGCGCCGGGTGCCTGACCGGGCGGGTCCCCTGGCATGAGGCCGTGCTGCCTGGTACCTGGCCAGAGCCCATTTTTTCATTTGCTGCAAAAGCTGACCTCTTTAATGAATTCTTTGCCTCTATATTCCTGGCCAGGGACCAGGACATTTCCCCCACTAGGATTACGGAAGGACCCACGAGAGGGACCGCCATGCCTAGGGTCAGGGACGATCTAGTTAGGGAACTTTTGGAGGGGCTGGACGTGTTTAAATCAGTAGGTGCAGATGCTCTTCACCCGAGGGTGCTGAGGGAATTGGCAGGGGTCATAGTGGGGCCCCTGGCACGGCTGTCTGAGTGCTTGTGGGGCTCTGGCCAGGTACCAGAGGATTGGAAAAGGGCCAATGTAGTCCCCATTTACAAGAAGGGGAGAACGGAGGACCTGGGAGCTATAGGCCAGTCAGCTTTACCTTGGACCTTGGGAAGACCTTTGAGAAAATCATCAAGGAGCACATCTGCAAGGCCCAGCGGGGGAGGTAATGCTCAGGGGCAACCAACATGGGTTCATTGAGGGCAGATCTTGCCTGACTAGCCTGGTTTCCTTTTATGATTTCATAGATTTCATTTCATAGACATTAGGGCTGGAAGGGACCTCGGGAGATCATCGAGTCCAGCCCCCTGCCCGAAGGGCAGGAAGTCAGCTGGGGTCATAGGGTCCCAGCAAGATAAGCATCCAATTTACTCTTGAAGGTGTTCAATGGAGGTGCTTGAACCACCTCCGCTGGCAGACTGGTCCAGACCTTGGGGGCTCGGACAGTAAAGAAATTCTTCCTTATGTCCAGCCTGAAACGGTCTTGCAGGAGTTTGTGACCGTTCGACCTCGTCATCCCTTGGGGCGCTCTGGTGATCCTGGTGGTCACCCCAGATAAGCTTATAGGTGGCCATCAGATCCTGGTGGTCACCCCTGATAAACTTATAGGTGGCCATCAGATCACCCCTGAGCCTATGCTTTTCCAGGCTAAAGAGTCCCAATGATCAGGTCACAAAGTTCCTGGATGAGAGTGTCGAGGTGGATGTTGTCTTCCTGGACTTTAAGAAGGCCTTTGACATTGTTTCCCACCACTTTCTCTTAAAAAAGCTAGGAGACTGCGGGCATTGTTGCCTACACAGTCAGGTGGGTCACAAATTGGCTAGATGGTCGCACCCAGAGAGTGGTGGTGGATGGGTCGTTTTTGACCTGGAGGGATGTGGGCAGTGGAGTCCCCCAGGGCTCGGTCCTGGGGCCTGTAGTGTTCAACATCTTTATCAGTGATCTGGATGTGGGTGTGGAGAGCATGTTGGATGCCCGATGTGGGACTTGGGTTTGACTTAGGCTTTCTTCTCTGTGATGTTGGACCCAGGGGGATCAAAGTTCACCTTCCCTGAGTGCCGAACCACCTTTTTTGGGTGCTTCATAGCGTACTGGAGCACACCCCCTGCCTTCGTTCTGGCTAAGGCCTTCTTCCTAATCAGCTGTGCTCATAGCCAAGCAGCAGCACCTTGGTGGGATGTCCACGCTGAAGGTCTCTCGCTGACCGCTGTACTGCCAGCATTCACCACACATTCCCAGTGCTGGGACCTAGTCACAGAAGCCGCAGTTCCCAAGGGGAAGCAGCCCACAGATGCCCTGAAGTCTCCTTAGAAGTGGACAAGGCTTGCAACCCCAGCAAGCAATAAGCACCCCTCTCCCAACTGCAACTGTGGAAAGGGTTCTGCACCCTTCCTAACTAGTGGGCATGTCCCAGCACGTTCCCTCCCGCACAGTCTGCATCAGCTGGTAAAATGCCACTGAGACCGGTTACAAGGTTGGAGGTCTGGCTTCCAGCTGGGGTCCCTCTGCAGGGGCCCTCGGCTGGCCTCAGGATTCAGGGAGGGGAAGCAGAGGCTTCCTTCCACCATGCTGTGGCATGGCAGGGACTCGGGAACGCACGCGTGCTCATCCTCCTTGCTGGCACTTCCAGGCTGTCTCCCCACACTCCCATGCACACCCTTTCATACATCAGAAGTGTTACCTGCCTCTCCCACATGTTTTGTCTTGCGCACACACCACTCATACCCTGTGCACGCACATGCACACCCACTACTCCCTCCTCATACATGTAGTCTTTTCCGTCCCACAGACAGACAGACCCTCTTTTCCCTTCACAAACATGTATCCCCTTGCTCCTTGTCACACATATACACTGCCCCTCCCAGACCCACACGGTGTGGTAGGGGCCAGTGCAGCAGGAATTGTGAAGTGCCCCCTGCCCAAGCGTCAGCCCAGCCTGGCTAGACACAGCTAGGCTTCTGCACTGGCTCTGCTACTTGTTCCACTGGTACAAACCCTTGCCTTACATCCTGAGCTTCTCTCTACTGTTTTTACTACAGCTCAGGAGGCTTTTCAGGCAGTGAAGGACTAGCATGGGATAGCAGGCAATAGCTATCCCAGGCACTAGCATGGGATAGCAGGAAACTGGACAAGCCCAGAACAAAAAGGTTGCATCAGTGGGCCTGGCTCCTGGGGCCCCTAAACAGCAAGACCACCAGGCCATTCCTGGCTACAGCAGCTAGTGGTTTGTCTACACAGGGGAGTACCCCGGAATGGGATGTGGGCTTGTTTACAGAGATTCATGGCAATGTTAATCTGAATGAACTAAAGGGAGTCATTTAAAGTGGGCTAGTTAAAACCCATTAACTCTTTGTGCAAACACTTATTTAACATTAATCAAATTAATATAAGTTGCATCTCAATTCATTTTGGAAGAGAAGGAAGCCAAATCAAAATAAGACCACCTTAATTCTGAATAAAAGCCAGGGTGGGTGACAGTTCAATAACCTCACATTAAACATTATTAATTCTGAGTAATGTTCCTGAGCACCCTGTGCGGACCAGCCCTTGCCATGGTTTAGCTTAACCTTCTTTAGCAGCAACGCTCTAAGTTCATGCCCAAGTTCAGCTCACAACAGCTTCCCAGTGTAGACAAGCCTTGGGCTTCACACAGAGCATGTTTTTCCCCTCCCTTTCCTCAAGCTCTAGTTACAAGTCCTTTATTATGAGACACGCACACAAGTGCCCAGGGAGAGTCCTGGGGGTGCAGGAGACCTTGGGGATTACTTCCAGCATCAGCAGGATGAGCCACAGCACAGCACCCACTACTGGGAAGGCTTTTGTCTAAATGACAAGGACAGCTCACAGAGGCAGGTACTTATAGGCACCAATACACACGCGCTTTGGCTGTGGACAGAGGCTGTGCTGGCATTGGGAGGATATGAATCTCCCCCGGATTGGAAGTGGCCAATGGCTGGTTCAGTAGACTAGGGAAGTGAACAGGTGGTCTCTGTCCTCTGCCTGAGCATCCTTCTTGAATGGTCTTGGCTGCTAATCATCTTTTTATTAGTCCTGTTACTTTCTCTGAGGGAAGCCCTCGGCACAAGAAGCAGGTAGCGTTCTGAGCCTGCACCCAGCTCTCGCTTGCTGCCTGGAAGTGACCCCAATGCATTCAGCATTGATTTTTCTGGAAGCCCTGGTGCTGCTGGGGAACACGAGTCCTGCTGGCACGTACAGGGGGAGCCTGACAGCCTGGTCCTATCCACGCACAGCTTCACAGCTAGTTGCACCAACAGCAAGGAGCAGTTTGATAAAAGCTTTTACTTTGCCAAATGCTCTGGCCATAATTACATTTCATCACATTCTCATTTGCACTGATGAATTACCTTATGACTAACTCATGATTAATTAATCTCAGGGAATGGGGAGATGGAACATGCCTTTATTAACTAAACTTTCCAGATCAGTTCCATGCACCCTGGACATAGTCCATCAATTAGGCAGAAAGGGAGGTGTTTATTTTTATCTAACAGATATGGAAATGGTTGTTGTGTGATGCAGCCAGCTGAGCCCCAGGGTGCCTGAGTAGGGGATTCCTCCTGCCCACCCACTGACTGTGGGCACAAAGAGCCCCAGTTCACACCAGGACAAAGGACACAAAATGTAATAGGATGAGCAACAGTGTAGGATAGCTCTGGGGCTCACCTACAAGTTTAGGAGGAGCCAGAGGGACTTGGGAAAGCCAGAAGCAGGACTAAGGTATGACAACCCCAGGTTAAAACCATCACATTTCGTTCAAATGTCTAGAAGAATATGCCTGGAGACACAAACGGACCAATCCTTTCGAATACATACATTAATTCAGGTATTTCTTCATTCTTCCCCTTCTGCTTCCTACCAGGCAGCCTGACAGGGCTCTTACATCCACAACAACACATAGAGGGTTGTTGTTCCTATTACCACGATGATCCTCAGCTAGTTCTTGGCCTGTGCCAATGCATGTACAAAATGTGGCCAGCTGCAAGTGGCCAACCCATGTCTGCTTGGTCCCAGAGAAAGCTTTTTGGGTACTCCTCCCCACCCACAGGAACAGTGCTGGTTTGGTCCCTCCCCAGGGCTTGTAAGGCTGTTACAGTCAAGGCTACCATCATCTAGCATATTACAAGTGATACACCTGAGGCCCAGCAACCTTGTCAGTCCAGTGGAAGCACTGGTGGGATGCATTTGGCAGAGAAGCCTCATGTAGACACAAGCAAGACGGGAAAGGGACTTTCTCCACATCCTACAGCAAATCAGCAGCAAAACAGATGCAGATGATCAGGGTTGCAAGGCTGTCTATCCCAATGGTTTTACAGGTCTTAGGGTACTGGGGCCCCAGAGGCACCCAGGAGTACCAGGCGATAAATATTTAATAAAGTAATAACACGTCAGAGTCCAGACAGAACCCAGGGGTGCTGAGCCTCAGGGCCCTGCCCCACTGCAGAGCATGTCGCCTCTTCTAGGGAGAGGAAAACAAGATCAAAGAGTCCTATTTGTTCCTCTTGGCCATTTTTTCCCCCTCAGTCCACCCAGTCCTCACAATTTAATGGGAGTAGGGCTATCCCTCACTCTGACTTTCAGGGTGCCTACCCCTCCAGGGACTAGCTCCAAAATGAAGGGTTGCACTAGCACCCCTGCAAGGGGGCTCTTCCTAGGGCAGCCCTTCATAGCCTCCCCCATAGCCGCCCAGGCTGTACAGGTCTTACTCTAATCCCATGCACGAAGCCCTCTGGTCTAGTCTTACTACCAGCCCACCACAGGGCTCAGTGCACTGACTGCCTCCCAGACACCCCCATGGCCTCCACCAAGCCTCCAGTCAACGCAGACCCAGAGCAGAAACAAAACAGATGACTTCTCTCTGCATACTGCTCCCTGGCAAGGGTGCGTGGGCTTATATGGCCCCTTTCTCCACTTCTTCCAGTCACCTGACCTGACACACTGGTCACAGGGCCCAGGTGCTGCCAATCGTCCCAGTCCCCAGCTTCACCCTCCTGCGGGGAGTCTGCAGACCGGGCTCAGCAGCCTTTGACTCCGCTGCAGCCACACGGGCTCTGCACCCCCATGGTTGCTGCTCAGAGCCCCCATAGCTCCTCCTGCAAGCTGCATCCCCAGCCTGCCCTCTGCAGCACTGCTCTTTTGTCCCTCCCGTAACAGCCTAGGGGACCCTAAGCATTTTGCAGCATTTCTCAGCTATCCAGTCTGCACTTTCCTTCCTGGCATTGCAGCCTCTTACTCCTAGAAAGAATGGGGGCTGGATGGGACCCCTGGCGGCTGCCTCGTCTTTTGTTCTGCCTCCTTGCTGGAGTGAGTGCACAGCCCATGCCGGGTGCTGGGTGCTCTGTCTTCTCCGTGGTTCTCCGGGAATGGAGAGCCCACCCCCTCGCAGCTTGTTTCCCTGCTGAGCTGCTCTTGGATTTATAGCTCTTTGTCTTGGTGGTAAAGCTAAGTTTTCCCTGCTGCAGCATCACTTCTTGTTCTGGGCTTGCTGAGTAATGCAAATAATTGATCCCTCTCCTCCTGCTAGCATCCCACTGCTTCTTTGCAGACAGTAATCATGTCTTCCCAGAGACACTTCTCCTCAGCCATTCACCCTGTGCTGTGCCATGGTCAGACTCCTCCGTCACCCAGATTGATGCCATGGGGCCATGTCAGAGAGACTGCGAAGGTGCTAGGGCATATCGCCAATAAATCAGGCTATGATTCCTTCACTGTGCTATGATTCCTTGTTCTGGCAAGTACTGCTGCTGGCTTCCTGGCTGGGAAGGAATCAGCTGTGAGCTGGCTCCACTTCTGCCCTTTGGAGACACCAGTAGTACAGGAGAAGGGTAAGCCCTGTACCCCGTGAAAGTTGCCCCAAGTGTAAATGAGGGAAGAGTCAGGCTCTGCAGCTCCAACCAGGTGGGGTGTGGGGGGAAAGGGAAGGTGGTCCGTGCTTCTGGAAACCAGCCCTAAGTCGCTGCACAGTAGGACAGCCAGGGTGAGCGAGCGGTTTTGCTCTCTAATTCCAGATCCCAGTGTGAGCCAGGCATGTACAGACTTCTAAGTCTCTGGACCAAAGAGCTTGCCTGAAATCTTATCTGACATCACTCCCAACCATACATTTGGTCCAGTAAAGAATATCCACACTTGTCCTGAGGGAGTTGGCTTCACAGGCAAGGAGCTCTAAATACATCGGTGACTTTAAGTCTGAAGTGGCAAAACTGTAACCAAAGGCAGGAAAGAAAAGCTTCCCCCAGGAAAGCTGGGCTCCTGATCCAAGCTGCTTGCCCTGCCTTCAGTAAAAGGGGGAAGCTCTAGAAGGAACCAAAGCCATTGGCTTGCTGATCTCTGTGTGGTTAGACTACCCCCCCGGCCTGGTCATGAGCCTCAGCAGGGTCTCTGCCCGGGATAGTGGGGGAGACGGGCTGCACGGTTTTGTGTCTGCAGTTACCCTGCAGGAAGTAAAAGCTAGGCCAGAGCAATTTAACCCAGTTTCATTCAGAGCTAAGCTGCCCCCATTTATCTTTTACTCTAACTACTGCAGTGGAGTGGCTGGAGTGTGAAAGCCTCGTCCGTGGTTCATTGCAGGTGTGTGGGATAACTCTGAGGAGGGGTCAGGACAGTTCAGGACTCTGGGGCTCACGAACCCTTGTTACTGCAGTGATGCCACCCCAGGAAATCCTCTAGAAATCAGGTGGGGTGAGGTCTTCTCGCACCTTAATTGAAGGCATTGATTGGCAGGGCAATGGTGAATATTTAACCAGGACACCCTTTCTCTCTAGTGTTCACTGGGTGTTGTATTTAAATCAAGCACAGGCCGTTTGAAGCAGCTGATCAACAGTTCCTTCCCTCTCAGTCACTGCAGCGTTCTCGCTCTTTGATAACGTAATTTTACAAGTTCTTTAGCCACCACAGAGTCCTTGAGGCTAGATGAGACCTGAATTCTTAATGTAAAAACCAAGCAGAAAAAGCCAGCAAGTCTTTTTTGTTGTTTTAGCCTAACTCTCTTTCGAGGCTCTCCTCCTCCACCAGACAGAAGAAGAAAAGCACAAAGCAAATGATTGTTCCTCCTTTGCTGGTCACCTTTACACGGTCTCCTCGAGGCTTTGAAGATCCCACCCCAGAGCCTGGGGTGAAGGGGTGTGTGGCCAGACGCTGCAGCTGGGCGGCCGTGCTCCCATGCTGGGCAGCATGCTGGCTGCACCCGGGTCATGGCAGGCGGGCTCCTGCAGAGAGCTGGATGCGGCGCTGCTTAGCAATGAAAGCAAAAGCTCTGTTCACTTTGGCTCCTGGCCAAACATGTGCCTGGATTCCAGACTGCCTCCAAAACGTGCTGTTTAACCCTGAGGGCACTGGCCCACCTCTGGTGGGGCTCTGGCCTGGGGCTCCCTTTGTGGGGCCGCCAGGGGGTGCTGGAAGGGGGAGGATTTCCATGAGCTGGAGGGGGCTGAGCCCAGGACAAACCCCCGTGTGCTGGGACCCATCTTCTTTCCTCTCCTGCAGAGCCCAGCCTCCCCCTCCGGCTGGGAATCTGCCTGGAGGAGGCAGGTCATGTTGGGCCGGGAATGTGAAACCAGCAGCCCTGGGAGTGCAGGAAGCCAAGACCTGGGGGCTGGGGCCCAGAGCACGGCGCAGGCAGCCCCAGCGTCCTCCCACCTCTGTGCCCTCTGATGGCGGTGCAAGGGGAGCTGAGTCTGGTCTCTTCCCTGGGGGCTGCTCAGAGCCGTGCATGATGTCACTGTCCCGGCCAGATGGCTGAGGTAATGCCAGCTGTAATCAAACCCTTTTATTCTGCGAGCAGCTGAGCAAGCAGACGGGGGCTGCCTCCCGCCAAGGATGCTGGCAACTGCCACGTCAGGGGGGCCCACGGGGCGTCATGGAGCACGCAGGGCCCGGCTCGCCACCCGCTTACAGTAAAGGCCGAGGGGAAGGGTGCATCGGCAAAGGGCTCGGGGCAGGGCTGCTGCTATGTGTGATGGGGCCCAAAACGCCTCCCACCCTTAGGAGCTAATGCCTCGTGGAACCGCATTGCTCTTGGGACGCAGGGTCTGAGTGCACCAGCTCTGCAGGCCAGGGCTGGGCTCAGGCCCAGTGAACTTGGGCTCACGAATACTTGTGCTTTCCATGCATATCTGAGTTTGTGACGGTGCCTCGCCACCCTGCCTTCTCCCAGGCTCCCCGCCTGGCTTTTCAGGCCACCTCACAGATGGAGGTGGGGCTGCCGGGGCTTTGAGCTGCCCTCTCTGTCCGAGCCACCCTGTCTCTGGGCTCCCCACAGAGCAGCAGGAGATGTTGAATGGAGCCTGCCCGCTCATCTGTGGGGAATGGCTCCACCACGTGGCAGCCTGTTGCCACGGCCTGTGCCAGCAGCTGCTGCCAGGGATTTACCTGCCAGAGCCATTGTCTGTCGCTGCCAAGACCCGGGTCTCTGTCCCGGCACCAGTGGGCTTGGGTTTAGTGGTTAGAGCCGGGCTGCCCCAGGCCGTGGAAGCACCTGCTCCCGATCATCCGTGCAGCCCCGTGAAAGGCCCAGGTCCCAGCCTGGCAGGAGAGGCCCCCTTCTGCTCAGCCCTGAATGACTTGGTGTAGTTAGAGAGTGAAGGCCTGTCCTGTGCACTGCGGGCAGGCTGACCCCTGCCAGAGTCTGCAAATGCCTCTCATTGCAAGGATCTCGGCTACACAATTTATGGTGATAGGGAATTACTCTTGGGCTTTCCTCATAGCTTGCTCCTTTGGCCTTTGGCTAAGGGCATACAAGACATGGGGACATCTGAATTCCACGGCCTCTGGGCTGGGGGGTTGCATGCAGGATGCCTGCCATGGATTTGGGAGTATCTGGAGCCCAGGGCTGAAGAGTCTGGGAGGGAGGATACTTGCTGGAGGTAGTGCCGCACAGACTTGAACAACTGAGCAATACCCAATCAATAGGATTCAGAACTGACTTGGCTGATTTGGCCCAAAAGATGAAATTTGAAAAAAAGAAGCCTGCTACCGTCTGAGGTGCCTACAGCCTGTGTTAATAGCCTCAAGCTCCTTCTTCGGAGTCTCAGATGGAGCCACAGCTCTGGCAATCACAGTCCTAGTTCAGCTGAGCCAGCATTGCTCTCAGTGACACTGTATTTGGGACCGACCTCTGGACTTCTGTCCCATGCTCTAGAACAAGGCCTACAGCCACCAAATTGCTATCAAGCTTGTAGGCACTTTGCACGTCTGAAAAATTGCTTCAGAAATTTCATGGGTGGGATGGCCAGGCCTTATTTTGGCAAAAAGTGTTTTGTTCTCCTTCTCACCTAATATTGGCCTCCTGTGAATAAAGGCATGGAATGTTTTATCCCCATGAACAAAAGACAAACTGTTGGCGTTCACTTGGTTGGAAAGACTGGGATCATTTAGTCTAGAGAAGAGAAGACTGGGTGGAGGGAGGCTGATGACAGACATCTGAAGGGTGGTTAAACAGAGGATGGTGATAGACTCTTCTTCCCTGGCTGCAGGGGAGCAGACAAGAAATAAGTCCTGCATCACAAGGGAAGTTCAGAGCGGATATTAGGAACAATTTTCTGACTCTGAGGGTAGTTAAGCATTGGAACAGACCAGCAGAGAGACTGTGGAAACTCCATCCTTGGAAGCTTTTAAGAGCAGGTTAGACGGGCACTCGGCTGGGATGCTTTAGACAGGAATGATCCTCCCTTGAGCAGGGCTGGACTAGGTGTGACCTCTTCGGGGCTCTTCCAGCCCTGCTTTTCTGTGATTCTTGGACACTTGGTTTGTGCCAGCACCTGTCACACATCTGCCACCCGTCCCCAGGGTTGACCTTACTACTCTGAGAGGACTGTGCCACAGTGCTGTGCCCTGGAGGCACCTCAGGACTGGGGCCTCTCTAATTAACTTTCAGTTGCTTGAACCCTTGGTTAAGACCGGACATCCGGAAACAGCAGCGTTCACAGGTTCTCTTTTCCTGCTCGGTCACTGCCTGGGTTGTTTGGGATGTTCCCGTCACTGTGGACTGCAGCTTACTGGTGCCAGGAGTTTGAGTGCAAATGCTGCAGCCCCGCAGCCGGCTAATGCCTGCAGTGCCCGGCTGTGCTCAGCCATGGGTCATCACAGCCGCTCCCAGCCTTGGCGCAGTGTTCTGCTTGGGGGACGACTGTGTGGAGGACAAGAGCTCCTGATGATGATTTGTGCCAGCCAGGAGATGACAGCCTGACGGGGAACATATGTTTGAAGGGCTTAAATTTGTTAAAAGCAAATTGGGATTCATCAGTCAGCTCCCTGGTGGGGCTGGCCCGAGCACGGCCTGGAATGGAGCCTGCCTGCATGGCCCCGCCAAGTCTTTGCATGCTCTGCAAGGTGGAGAGGACATAGGGTCAGTGCTACCTCCTGGCCTGGGCCTCCCTGGTACAGCACAGCCTTGCAGCCACCCTCCTCTGGCTTCAGGCCTGGCTGGCATCAGCCAAGCCTCTCATCACTCTCCATGTACCTGAAAACTCAAGAGCTGCTCTGTGTTGGGCCCAGGCCTGCGTGCCACCTACATAGCAGGGCTGGTGGCATTGTGTGGTATCGGGCTGGGGGAGAGACGGGATGAGGTGCACAAAGGGATGAAGGAGGGTGGGGAAGGGAGGAGCAGGAGATGGGCATGGAGATAGGGAGGCATCACTTGAGCCCAGGGGGAATAGGAGACAGTGCTGGACTCATCCTGCTGCTGGCATTCACTTCCTCACTGTCCCGTCTGCACAAGCAGGGGCTGCTGAGTGTCCTTGTGGCCCACCAGTATTGCTGGCGTTCCTGATGCCAGCAAAAGTGGGGGCACAAAGAGCTGTCTGCTGCCCACGCCCACGCTCTGGGTCTGCAGCCCTCCCATTGCAGAGGGGAGCAATGGGACTCACACAACAAGCCGCTTCTATTTCAGTCCAGCTCCCTGCACCTCCACCCTCACATGGGCATTATATAAACCCAAGCATGTGATCTTCTGAGTCACACCTGCGCCGTGATTAATTACACTCATTAGCAGCTGGCTGATGAGCAGGCACCTGAGAGAAGGGAGCTGTGGGCACATGTGCCACTTCTGCCCCACAGGCACTGCAGCAGAGCGACGATCGTTTCTAGGATCCGTTGTCGGCTGACGCTCGGGGTCATTCTGCATCTGCTGCACTGTGCAGCATGGTTTCCGTTCCCCCTTTTTTTTAAAAAGAGTCATGTCTGGGGCCAAATCAGTTCCAAATTCTGTTGACTGAACAGAACTCAGTCACTGAAATCTGCGTGCTGCTACCACCGGCAAGTCTCCTCCTTCCCAGACTCTTCGGCCTAGGGCTTCAGATACTCCCAAATCCATGACAGGCATCTTACATGCAAGACCCCAGCCCAGAGGCCTTGGAGTCGAGATGCTCCCTAGTCTCACTTGCCCCTAGCCAAAGGAGCAAGCTAGGGGGAAAGCCTGAGAGCAAACCCCATGACTATAAATTGTGTAGCTGAGATCTTTGCAGTGGGAGGCAGTTGCAGACTCACAACTGGGCAAGCTTGCAGAAGCACCAAACTCTCCCTGCAAGGATAGGAGCCTGATGGGCTTGGCTCCTTCCCGTGGGATCCTGCTCTTGGCAAGTGTCCTGTGGAGCATCTGGCTGGGGAAGATGGCAGGAGCACTTGCTGTCCCTGCTGCTCTCCCATCCTGTATCCTCTCCAGGCTCTATTCTCCATGGGTCACCTCCTGATAAGACTCATGCCTTAGCCGAGCTCCGCAAGGCTGCTTGGGAGCCGGCCCCTGCAATTGCATTGTTAATTGGCCCGAGGCAGACTTCTCCAGTAATTTAGGTAAACTGAAAAATTTGGGGAGCAATATGGCATCTCAGGGAGCAGCCAGGGAAGAATCAGTTTCTCTCGGAGCCAGTGGTTGGAGTGTGGGATGGGCTCAGAGATGCCAACAAGGGAATCTTCACTGGTCTCGCTCATGTTTTCCAGAGAAAGCCATGCTGTGGGCAGTGACATGGGGGCCAATACCAGTGGGATCTGGTTCTTTCCTGCACCAGTTTGGATCCTGGAGTCAAGAGATTGACAGGCAGAGCCATAATGCTTGCACTGCACGCAGGGGCCCACTTGCTTTTGGGGGTTGCTTATGAAGACTGGGCTGTGCAGAGTGGCCTGCTACTGCATGGGTTCTTGTTCAAAACGGGCTGCCCCAATTTGATTGGTGTTGTAGGGCTGCCCCTTCTCAGTGCCAGGCTACGTGCATGGTGTATTAGCGTCAGGGGCTGGCAACGGGGCCAGGCTGTGCCTGTGGGTGTTAGTGTGGGGGGCTGGCAGTGGGGCCAGGCTATGCCCATGTGTGTTAGCGCAGGGTTGTACCTGGTGATGAATCAGCTGCTGAGTCTGATCCTAGGGGGATACGGTGCTGCAGGGTTTGTTTTAATGAAAACCACAACATGGGGAATGGCCTGAAATTTGCAAGCAGTAATAAGAGCGCAGATGAGGGGGAGGGTCTCTGCTGAGCTTGGCTGCCCCCCATCCCCCCAGCCCTCCATGACTGACAAGCTGGGGAAGGGCAGAGCACATGACGGGGCTCGGGTCACGCCAGCCGGGAGCCCATGCCGTGCAGATGCAGATGCCCCCGCCCGCCTCGCAGGAACAAATTCCAGCTTTCTGATACGATAGCTCGCTCGGTGCCAAAGTAAACAGGCAGGGGGACTGGCTGCCAGCCAGAGCCGCCAGGGCCCCCAAAACAGCCCCAAGGGGAGGCTCCGTGAAATGCTTTTATTGCTCTGCCAGGAATGCGGGTCTTAGAGGTCCTCACAATACGGCCTCACAGTTCGGCAGCAGCTCCAGGCCTGCGGTTCAGGCCATATGGCCCCTCCTGTTCTTCAGGGTGGCCCGAGCCGCGAGCCCCATGCAGCCCCTCAGCTCTGCCCGCGCCTCGCTGCCTGGGGCAGCAGCAGATGGCAGGCAGAAATCCTTCTCACCAAATCCCAAGGGGAATGGGAGCGGGTGTGTTGTGGGGATGGGAGCAAGGACCCAGCTCTCCCTCCCACTCGCCTGCCTCTGGTGGTGGCTGGCTCAGCGGTGCAAGGGAGACCCTAGCGGAGAGTTATGGACATCCTTCCCAAGGGGAGGCTTCAGAGGCTGACCTGTTCGCCTGGTCAGAGCTAGCCCAGGTACCTCCACACAAGCTGCCGTCACGGGAATGACTGGCGTGCAGTCATGGCTACAGTGCAGCCCAGCAGGGCAGCCCATGGCTGGCCCCCAGGGGTAAGCAGGGTTTCTGGCTCTGCTAAGGATGCAGATTGCCTCCCTGTAGATGCTTTCACTGTACACATGAATGTCTACCCTGTATTTATATCCAGCAACCCCTCTGGCCTAAGACTCTCCACACTCCCAAGTTTGAAGACAGGTAAAAAGTGCTTAAGGACAGTGTTTTTCACAGGTAAAGCCCTGAGCTGGGACTCAGGAGCACTGCTGGGTGGCTTTCAGAAAGTCATCACTATCTGTGCCTCAGTTTCCCTGTCTGTAGCAACGGGGAAGTTGAGATTTGTTGATTAAAAAGCCCCATATCAGATTTAGGCCTTATTGCTTATAGGGCCCCGTCACTGTAACCTCTGAGCATCCTGAAATCTTTGCTTTCTGATTACCCCACAGCACCCCTGGGAAGCAGGGCTAGGCTCGGCTGAGCTGGGCTAGGCTAGACTGTTATCGCATTTCATGGATGGGAACTGAGGCCCAGCAAAGCCAAATCGACAAAGGGACTGTGGTCCCTAAAATGGGACTTTCGCAGAATATGGACACCCAAGTCTTGGAGTCATTACTGATGCCAAAATGAACATGGGCCAACAGTGTGGGGGCACGGTCAGGAAGGCAGATGCATCTCGAGCAGGTCCAGGGAGGTGATCCTCCCCCTCTATGCGGCACTGGTCAGGCCGCAGCTGGAGGACTGCGTCCAGTTCTGGGCGCCGCACTTCAGGAGGGATGTGGACAGCCTGGAGAGGGTCCAGAGGAGACCACTCGCATGGTCAGGGGGCAGCAGGGCAGGCCCTATGAAGAGAGGCGACGGGACCTGAACCTGTTCAGCCTCCACAAGAGAAGGCCGAGGGGGGATCTTGTGGCCTGTTATAAACTAGTCAGGGGGGACCAGCAGGCACTGGGGGAGTCCCTGTTCCCCCGAGCACTGCCAGGAGCGACCCGGAATAACGGTCACAAGCTGGCAGAGGGGAGATTCAGACTAGACATCAGGAGGTGCGACTTCACGGTCAGGGCACTAGGATCTGGGACCAACTTCCAAGAGAAGTGGTGCAGGCTCCTACCCTGGGGGTCTGTAAGAGGAGGCTAGATGAACCCCTTGCCGGGGTCATTTGACCCCAGTACTCTTTCCTGCCATGGCAGGGGGTCAGACTCGATGATCTGCTCAGGTCCCTTCCGACCCTAGAAACTATGAAACTATGAAGTCATAGTCCCTGCCTAATGGCCTGAGCACCTGCAGGTTGTGGGCACCGACGCTCTGGACATTAATGTTCCTGGATGCCTCCAGTTCTGCCTCTGCACATGCCCAGAAGTAGTTTGGCTTCTGGCTCACATCTAAGCCTAACCTGCATCTGCAAAGTAGGCCTTTTCTTGATGTATCAACCCAGAGAGGCCTGAATCCTGCATATCCCATGACAATCTTTTTTGCCAGGATCAAGATGTGTTTTATGTTTATAGCCCTTCTGACCTCTCACCTCCCAGGTTAGCAAAATAGCTGTGTTACTGCAGCCTAGCATCTGAGAGGAGATCACTTGCTGCAAGTGTGTGCTTAGTTATCTGGGAAGCCATTGTACAGACTCTACCGAACACAAATCTGACTAGGTTCATACGAAACATTTCACAGCCCCAAGTGTCGACAGTATCCCTGCCCTGAGCAAGTCGCATGTGGTTCTTGCATCATTACAAAGCAGTGGTCATGATATTATTTAGCTCTATGTGTCCATTCCAGGCTTCTGACTTAATGCCGGGCCTCCCAAAGCTCCACCTGCTACAGTTAATGCCACAGTCAAGTCACATCGTGAGTGTCCGATCAAGACTTGTCTTGATTTCCTCTCTAAAATGATTATCATTCAGCTCCACTCACTGTCATTGTTCCTGTCAATGTTGTTATTCTCACTGCAGCTTGAAAGGCCTGCAATTGCTATTTCCCCCAGAGGGGAGGGCAGCCAGACTCCATCTCTCTAGTGAGCTGCTGGAAGGACCTGGGGCTGACACAGGATAAGAAAAGGCAAAGCCTCCCCAGCTGTGAGCCCGATGGCTTCTGTCCCAGAGGAGCAGCTTTTCATGGTCACACAGCTGCACCCTGGCAGCCCTGCTCCTGCATCCCAGCTCCCTTTCAAACTTTGCCTCTCCTGTGCCACCAGTGGGGAAACAAAGCTTTCTGGTGCACTGCATACTTAATTGGGACATACAAGCTGGCTTCCGCCTATGACAACTCCCCATAATCTGCGCAGGCCTCATCAGTAGGCAGGCGACATGCTGTGCATCTTGGTCTGGAGAGGCAGAGCTATGTTCTGTGCCTTTTATTTGATTCTGCTCTGATTGCATTATCATTAGGCATGGGAATCTATAACACACTCTTGGATTCAGGGTTTTCCAGCCTTGTAGTTGCTCAGCATTTGTTGCTGTCACAATAGGAAAGTGGCATCTGTAAAGAGGGAAAAGCAGTCTCATTATAGACTTTGGAGGATGCAAACCATGAAGGTCCCTTCCTGCCCAGTTTCTCTGTGGTTCTGATTGTGAGGTTCAGGCTGCCAAGGCAGCTTGGGTGAAGGGGGGGCTTAGAAAAGGGCCAGAAAATGTGGGGGAGGAAATGCCAGGATGAAGATGATCAGACAGACAGAGAGATATGAATGAGGAACCTGAAATAAACCATGAGTTACAAAGAAGACAAGACCCAGAGTGGGAGAAAGTGCTGAAGGAAGAAATGGGGAAAGCTGAAGACCTAACCACTGACATGCACAAAAGTAGAGGCTGCACATTCAGCTCCAGACTTGGGCCTGCTTGCACTTTGCATGGAGAGAGAGCAGGGTGCTGTTGTTCAAGGAGGAACGGGCAGTGGGGACTCAGGGGTTCTGCTCCTGGCACTGCAAGGGCTGTGATCTAGCGGGCACAGCAAGGCGCTGGGCAGCCGGGTGGGCTGTGTCCAGTTCCTGGTTCTACTGATGTTGTGGGCCAAGTCACCTCTACAGTTGGGCTTCCTCATCAATGCAACGGGGCTGACGACCTCTCTCCACGGACGGGACCCTGTGCGGCGTAGGAGGAACCGCTGCCCAACTGTCAGGGCTGTTCCAAGTGACATGTATGGTGACCACACCTGGAAGGCTTGGAGCAGGGTTGTTTCTAAAGCACCTGAGCACGCGTCCCATCAGCATTAGCCAAAGGGATGCTCTCTGCAGAACCTGGCGCTTTCACACCCTCATCTGTGTTTGGCAGTGCTCTTCCTTTGTCTGAAGGGATTTGCTGCCCAGCCCAGGGGAACTCCGCTCTCTGGCTGCTCTACCCCGTCCCCTGCCCCCAGAGGTCGGCAGTCTGAGCTGCAGAAGGCTCCCCCCTTCCTGCCAGAAGCCCAGGGGAGTTTTTGGGCAGTGGGTGGGGAGCTGCGGGCACCACAGTCACAAGAAGGGAGGAGGAGCACGAAGAACCCAGCAGCTCAGGGAAGCTCTGCTTCCTCTTCGAGACCGGGTCTGTCTGGTCTCTGCTTCCCCACCCCACTACACAGGGCTGCAAGGAAGGAAGGAAAAGGAGCCGTCCTGAGGCTAACCTCCCACTCAGGCCCAGGGACAGGGAAGAGGAGCTTAGTGTGGCTGGTGCCCCGTTCCCACGAGAAGGCAGTTGAGAGCCCCGGCGCTGCAGGAGGCGTGGGGGGCGCGTGGGGAGCAGAGCTGATGTGCGGTCAAGGCAGCGGAAGCCACGGGCCGCTGGGCAGCAGCGGAGTTGGTGTCAGGCCGGGGGTGGGCAGATGGGCGCGGGGCAGGAAGCAGGAGCGGCAGGGTCCCGGGAGCAGCCAGGAACAGGGCCGAGGCTGCCCGAAGCCTCGGTGCCCCGGTGCCAGCATGGTTACCGCGCCAGGCCCAGCCCGGCGGGCATCGCACGGACCCGCAGCTGGGCTTCTGGTGGTCACGGGCAGGAAACCCGCTGCCCCCGCTGCCCAGCGGAGAAGGGGGCGGCCACCGCCGCCTGCCGGGCCCGAGCGCGGGGGCGGGGCGGGGCGGGGCCGCGGAAGGGGAAGAGGCGCCGCCCCAGCCCCGCGCGCCGGCCATGGCCATGGCGTGCAGCCTGAAGGACGAGCTGCTGTGCTCCATCTGCCTGAGCATCTACCAGGACCCGGTGAGCCTGGGCTGCGAGCACTACTTCTGCCGGCGCTGCATCACGGAGCACTGGGTGCGGCAGGAGCCGCAGGGCGCCCGCGACTGCCCCGAGTGCCGCCGCAGCTTCGCCGAGCCCACGCTCTCGCCCAGCCTCAAGCTGGCCAACATCGTGGAGCGCTACGCGGCCTTCCCGCTGGACGCGCTGCTGGGCGCCGGCCGCGCCGCCTTCCCCTGCAAGGACCACGACAAGGTGAAGCTCTTCTGCCTCACGGACCGCGCCGTCGTCTGCTTCTTCTGCGACGAGCCCGCGCTGCACGAGCAGCACCAGGTCACCAGCCTGGACGACGCCTTCGAGGAGCTGCAGGTGCGGCCGGGCGGGGCCGCGCTCCTCCGGGGCCCGGGCAACGGGCTGCTGCTGGGCCGGAGCCGGATGCTGGCTCGTGCCTCCTAGCTGAAGGCAGCATTTACTGCCTCGCTAAGGATTCGTGGGGTTGGGGGCCGGGGCTCCTGCTCCTCGAGCTCTCCCCTCCAGGCTGGCGCTGGAGGGGGCTGTCCCCGCGCTCTCAGTGAGGATGGGACGGGACGGGACGGGGCTGGCAGGCTGCTGGCGAGGGGTCTAGGGCACCAGAGCCCCTGGGAGGCTGCAGCAGAGAGAGAGAGATGAGCCTCGGCTGCTCCGGGGGCAGGGGCCCCGCGGGCATGGGAGCACGCGTGCGGCCCGCCTCTGGCCCCAGGAGGGGATGCTGGTTCTCAAGGGCTGCCCGAGCCTTGCGGCGCCAGGACTCGGAAGGTCTCCGAAATCCTCCTGTGTGCGAGTCGTGCCCTGCAGCTCTTCCTTGCTGAGCTGGTGAAACCAGGGCTGCTTTTGTCTGCACCTGGCATTGTTTCTGCTCCTTGACTCGTGCAGCAGACATCAGAGCAACTTGGCAGCTCAGGGATAAAACATGAATATTCCCCAGCTGTCAGTTGTGGTTTCTATTTGGCACCAGCCCAGGCTGACTGCGGGCATTGCCTGGCTGGACCAGGGCAGGGGCCTATTTGGCCTGACCTTGCTGGACAGCATCAGCTGCTTCCGAGGAAGTCACAGGGCTCCTCCAGCTACCCGCAAGGGAAGTTTGCCCCAACCTACTTGAATGAGCTGGGCTGATGCGTGCAGCAGAGGGGCTTGTGGTGCTGATCTATATTTTATTTGAGTGTTCAGATTGGCCGTATCAGTCCTGTGCCTCCAGAGATCTTGTGGCAAGGAGTCATGTGGGTTAATTCAGCGCTAAGGAGAGGAGTCTCCCTGTCTGTGACTGGGAAGCTGCCTTCCACTTTCAGGGTGCTCCCCCCTCATGAGTGTTCACGTGGGCCAAGCTCAGGTGTTTCAGGAGATGTGGGAGTGCAAGCAAGGGTTTCATGCAGGTGTCAGAATGGGCAGGGCCTGGGTGCTGGGCAACGCTGGGTGTTGCACCGAGTGCATCGGGTCAAGTCTTGAGTGATAGAAGCTGCTTGTGTTTGCAAAATACAGATCTTCATCTGTTATGAGCTGGACACTCCAGCCGCAGCTCTGTGATTAGTGACTGTGACCTTGCTTCAGGGTCTCTGTCTTGCTGGCTTTGAAAGCTATTGGTATTTATTGGCTGCAGCCTCCTTTACAGAAGAGCTGTTCAGAAAAGGGAGTGCCCGGGAGCTCAGGAGGGAGCTGGAGTGCTTTGCCTGCCTTTCTGATATTGTGGTCTGGTTGTCTCGCTGTTGTCTTTGTCCCAGCATGGGGAGGGTGGTAGCTGGATGCATAACTCCCTTCTCAGACCATGTTATCCCTAGCCATTACTTGGCCAAACCTCTGGCGTCTCCCAAAGTGACCTCTCCTGCTTGAAGAATCCCCAGGGGCTCCAGCTGCGTCCTGCTCCCCACTGCAGTGCACTGGTGTTATCCCAGCTGCAAAGCAGCTAGCACAGCACATGATGAGCATACAAGGGATTCGGCAGCTTGGAGCTCTTCTCTTGGGGCTGGGCACAGCCGTCCATCACCAGGATGTCTGAGCGCCTTCCACAAACATCAGCAGCAAGCGCCCCAGCAGATCTCTGGCACTTGGCCATTTGGATGGGGGGGAGTGACAAATCCACTTCCTGCTTTGGCAGGGCTTTGCTGTGTGTGGAGGGGTACTGCTAGGAGTGTCAGGTATGTGGTGGACAGAGAAAGCTCTGCAGTGCTTTGAGTAGACTTGGGCTCAATTCTCCTGATCTCTGGAAGTCTGTTCCAGAGCTGCATCTCTGGACCAAGATGGCTTTGCCACCAGCCCTCACATGCCTACTCCTGGACTTCGAGATCTGCATTGTCCCCAGGAGCACGGCTGTCACCCATGGTACATAGATCCACATTCAGTCTTTGGTGCAGCAGAGGCTTGATCCACTAACTTGGTTGAGAACTAGGTCCAAGACTTTAACCTGGCACTAGAAGCTGATGGGGGAACTGGCAGAGGGGCCAGAGCACAGCAGCGATGTGCTATCAGCAGCCAGAGCCATGAAGGCAGGAGGCAGCTGCATTCTGGTCCAGCAGGGCTCACTGGTGGCAGCAGCAGGAAGAAAAATTTCACAGTGAGGAACATGCATGTGTGTACAGGAGCAACTACTGCAGAGAAAGCTCTGGTGCAGAGGGCAGTCGGAGGCTGCACAGAACTTGCCAGGCTCTGATTCACACGTGTCCTTATCAGGCAGCCTCCTGACCCCTCCAGGCCATCTGCATTGCTCCCATGGAGCACAGTGCTGTTCACCTCACGCCAGATGCCATGTGGCTTTTGGCCCTCAGTTTACTTAGTTTGGTTGCATCCTTTTTTCATGTTGCTACAAGGGAGGGAGCAAAGTCTGGCTGTGTTCTTGTGTGGCCCCCGTCATGCCAGGTCCTGCCACAGAGAGCTTGCAGTCAGGTGAGGACAGAGGCTGTGCAGACACCAGCATCGCATGCAGTGGAATGGGAGATTAAGCACCCAGCCCTGGATAGCAGGGGAGAGTTGCTTGAGAAGAGGGAGACTGCAGGAGGTGACATGCCTGCTGCTGGGTCTAGCTGATATTGGCAGGAGGAGAAAGGGTCATTTCCCATCCTTGGAAATTCCTTCTCATTTCAGCCAAATGCCTGAGGTTCATGTAGGAAGGAGAGGGAGGAGGAGAAAGTGTTTCGCCTTCCTTGCAAGCAGGCACCTCTGGCACCAGTGCCCTCTGCAGGGGGTGCTCTGTGCTGGAGGGGTGCCACGTTGGAGTCTCCAGATGCACTTGCCACAGATGGTCTGCAGCCGGTCCCTGGTGGTCGCTGTGGGCCCTGCCGTGTGGGCAGGTGTTCAGGCACACATACGCTTAAGAAGGGATCTGCATTTGCTTACTTGATCTCATCTCCTGGATTTTGTGGATCTAAATTGGTGCCCAAGGGATTTAGATGTTTAATGTGATTAGGCAGGAGCTTAGAAGGGACAGGTGGTCTTGTCTCTTCCTGCCTCCCTTCCTGGAGCTCCCTTTACAGCTTTTGGGCAGGAGTTTGCCTTGTGAGTCCTCATGTCTGTCCCTTCCTCGCCCCACAGCTTGTGCATCTCCCATCCCAAGCAGGGAAGCCAGCTCCTCCACGAGGCAGTGGGCAGTGCCTTTGGAGCCAGCCACAGGGCTTGACTGCAAGCAAATTCCCCTGTAACGGGGAGGGGCAGAGTTGGCACTGGCTGCAGGGGACACAGCTGGGGAATTCCTCTGTGCTGGGATCGGGATGGTTAGTGCCTCTGCAAAGCATGGGTGGCCGGCCTTGGTGCCTGGTAATCATCTGTCCGACTGTTAGCCGAGTCCCACAGAGGCAGTGCTAATGGGCAGTGGCTGCTGGCCCTGCCTGTGCTCTGCTACCAGCCGGGAGCTTTGGCAGAGGTTTGTTTCTGTGAAGGAGGCAGCAGAGAGGGGTCTGTGCCCTGATAACAGGCCTGGGGCTAGCTCGGTGCCCTGCAGGACTGGCTGTGGGAACAGCCTGACGCAGCAGATGCAGATGCCTGGGCTCTTTACCCCAGTGTGTGGGTGTTGCTACTTTGACCAGCTGTGGAGACCAGCACAAGTACTGCCACAGCTGATCCTGGGGTCCAGGCAGGTTAAGCCAGCCTGGGCAGTGCCTTTGGGGCAGGCTCGGTGCTCTGGCCTCTGCTGGGGGCCTGTTGCAAGCCAGGACCAAATGCACATCAGCTATCATCTCTGTGCTTGGAGGCACGGCGGGCTCATTAGCGTGGTGCCCGTTGGCGGGTCTCTGGTGGAGGTGCAGAGATGGGGCAAAATTGTCAGTCTGGTGTCTGGCTGAGCTGAGTGCGAGGCACGGGACATCTTGTTGGCATGGGCCTCTCCCCTGCGCTGTGTGGGGAACTGCGCTGAGCTGACTGTTACATGGGGTGACCAGGAGGCCTGAAGGTCCCTGGGGTCAATAGTTGGGGTCTGCCATGGCCTCGTGGGAGACGGGTGTGTTGCAGCCACAGGAACAGTCCCCGCCCCATGTCCTGCAGCCATCGATTTCCCTGGGGGGCTGTGGAGGACAGTGAATGTCCTTCAGCATATAATGCCATTGTGCAGGAGCAGTGCTGCTGGTGCAGATGGGAGCTCCCTGCCTGGCTTCTGCTGACGTGGCTCCTCGCTGGTCCAAACTCCACCAGCTCCTCTGCTTCTGCAGGGTTAGCCTTGGCCCCTCCCTTCCACACCAGGCCTGGCGGTGGGCCCCACAAACAGGCGCTCTGCCCCACCCCATGCCACACTGCACCTCAACCGTGCTGTGCACAGCCCTGCTGAGCTGCTGGTGATTGGACATTGATTGCTCACTCCCCAGACAGTGTTAACAGGGCAGCTGACAGGTGTCGGCAGGACCCGTGGCAGGGAGACGGAGCGTGGTGCAGAGCGAAAGGGCTTGTTGCTCCCTGTGCTGTGATGGGAACATGACAGCGAGCAGCAGGGACATGGGCAAGAGGCACGGCACAGACACCCTCTGAGGGAGAGGCAGCCCCTGGCAGGGGCAGCTGGCTCAGAGCAGCCTCCCTCACTTGCCCTGGAAGGCGGTTCCTACAGCCCCAAGTTCCCAATCTTTTTGGACGGGAAGAGCTACCAGGGCTGGGCAGCAAGTGAGAGGACGGCCTTCCCCGCCAGCACGAGTCCTGCCTTCCCCCTGTTCCCGTGGCCCTGCCTTCCCCCACTGGGTGAGCGTGCTGCATTTCCCTGGCATCTTTCAATTAATCCCTTGATGCAGCCTCCATCGAGGAATCATTTCACTTGCTGCTTAGCTGCAGCCAGCTCTGGGGTAGAGCGTTGCAACTGGTGAATGCTGCACAGCCATGCTGCCTGACTGCTCCAGGCAAGCAGACTGGGTCTGTCCAGCAGGGCAGGGGATCTTGGGGAGGCAAGGAGTAATTGCCCGCGTGGCAGCTGGGTGGGGGCCAGACCCAGCTGTGGGGGAGAGGAGGTGCCATATGATTGCTTGTGAGCACAGGTGTCTCTGGCCTGCCCTGTCCCCCAGAAAAGAGAAGGAGCAATGAACGAGCAGCACCACTTCTTGCAACCCCTTGTCTGTGCTGAAGATCTCCCATCCCAGCAGGGACAAAGGCTGACCTTGCTTAGCTTGAGAAGCAGAGCACAGCCCCAGGCAGCCTGGCGTCCAGTCAACGAGGCTGCCCCTTATGCTGGCACGAACCGCCTTCTCCTGGCACCACCTCCGCAGGCAGCCCTGCCTCCATTCCCACTTTCCTCCCGGCTCCCTCTTTGCTAAAAAGGACAGCCCCAGGTTTGCACCGTTCTTGCCAGAGGTGAAGGGGCTGGTCTTTCTCCTTGTGCAGCAAGGAAAGGCTCCAGGCTTGTTGCGAGGAGGTTTGAGCATCTGTGGGCAGCAGCATGTGCCACGCATGCCCAGAGTGAAGCAGAGATGGGGCAGTTCTCTATTCTCCAGCTCCACTGTAGAAATCACCATCTCCTCTCTTCTTTTCTTTGGTGCTTCTGGGTTTGAGTTCATCTCTCCCTGGTTTTCCTGCGCACGACGATAACTGTGCCTTTGTCTGCACTGTTGTTTTCTCAGTGTTGGCCCTGCACATACTGGTGCTGTAGTAGCTGTCGGGGATCAGGCCTCTGGCCCCCCCCCGCCCCGAGTGTGAGACCAGGCTGCTTAGCTAGTGCAGTAACTGCTGCCATATGTAAGCAGCAGGCTGCTGGCCCTGGGGACCAGCCACTAGTGGGAGATGGGCTTTGTAGTCTTGTCTCGGGGTTGGGGCACATCAAGGGCTGAGACCAGTGTGTTGCATTGTGGCACCTTGGTTCCACGCTTGGGAGCCTTGAATTCAAACAAGGTCCTGACGCCCCTGTCCACTCACTGAGCTGACCGCAGCTGCAGGGAGCTAGGCAGGCTGGTGCTGGCAAGGAAGCACTGGGAGGCTAGGTGCATTGATGCTTACACAGTGATTTGAGGGCCCTGGAAAAGGGCAAAGTATTGGAGGATCTTTGTTTTCGGGGAAAATGCCAGAGGCTGGGAAACTAGTGGCTTGTACATCTAGCATGTGCTGTCATGATTGCGGGGTTGCTGCCTGGCTCCATACACCTGCCTTTGTGAGAAGGGGCCTAGGTTTGCTTGCCTGGGCAAGCCTTGGACGGCAAGGGGCAGTGCCCCCATGCTGGAATGGCTGGTGGCTCTGCACTGTAGGCTTTCACTGGGTAAGCATCAGTGCACCTTCAGGTCTGGGGCTTCCGATTGCTGGGGCTTGTATGGCCTGGAAAATGTCAGGCTGTTTTTATTAGTCACAGTTTCTTTAAATGACCATACATTTAGTTATGGAGAGTGCTGAGAGCTGTGCCCTTGTGCGTGGAGTGTTTGCAGTGGTGGGTGTGGGCCTGGAGGATGGCGGGGTGTAGGATGAGGGTGGCTGTGGAGGGGTTTCCGACATGCGGGAGCCTGTGTGCTGTACAGGGTGGGGGTGTGAAGGGGGAAGCGTATCATCAGGGCATGGCTGTGTGGGACTTGCAGAGGGAGGTACTGTGAATTTGTGCAGGGGTGCGTGTGTGCGTGCCTGCACGTGCCTAGGAGTGCTCTCTTGTCTGCCCATTATGAACACCAGACTTCCGCACTGTCACGCTTCATTTCCTTGGCCCTGGCCAAACCCCCGCATTAGCTGCTACCCTTGCAAACAAAGAGCGGGTGTGAGAGCAGTTCCTGGCACCACCGCAGAGCTGCTTTCCCCCTGTGCACGCCAGGGACCACACACACGTTCAGCGCTGTCTGCTTGATCTCATCATGCTGTTTTCCCCAAAGGCAAGGCTGGAGGCCTGCCACAGGCCATCGAGGGCCCTACTTGTGACAAGCGCCTGAGCATCTCATCGGGCAGAGTGGTGGCAGGAAGTGGGGCATGCGTGACTGGGGAGAGACACTGCCAGAGCTGGGAAGCCCCTCCGGGCCCAGGTCATGCTAGGGGAGAGGAGTTAGTGCAGGGTCTCGGCATCAACCGTTTGGTTTTATCTCTGGCCCGGAGCACGTCCATTCATTCTTGTGACATAAAAGCATTTGCTATAGCTGCTGAAGCAGGTCAGATCCAGTTCGGGGGGTGCCCCCTCCAGTGTCAGTGGGGGGCAACGGTGTCCCCTATGCGGAGCACTGCAGCTTTGAGGTTCAGCATGGCACGTCCTGCTCAGCTGCCCTGGGTGAGGGTCAGGTGGGAGGATGGCTCTTTGGTGCGGCCCTGTCTGCCCCACTGCTTTCCCCAGCAATCCAGCTGAGACCCCAGCGCTCCCTCGGCTGGCAGGACGCCCAGAGCCCTGCCAGCACGAACGCCCCGGCCCGTTCCATGCCCGGGCGCCCTCTCCTTGGGGGTGGCTGGGTAAAGAGCCACGCTTGCCAGTGGGCATTATTGTGTCAGGCCACCCAGCCAAGGGCTTTGTTGTGCTCCACTGGGCCTGCTGTTCAGCTTTCTTAGTTCTCTCTCCCCCCGCTACTCCCCTCGTAGCTCCCCCCGGGGCAGGGGTCAGCTGGAGTGGCTGAGTGCACAGCAGTCAGGGTGGTGGGTCAGCGCGAGTCAGGAGTCCTGAGCCTGTGGGAAGGAGGTGACGGGTCAGGAGAGAGCGAGGAGAGGCAGTGTGGTTGCGTAGTGGAAGCCCAGGTCAGGCCCCGCCACGTGTTCCCCAGCCCCCCGCTGACATGAGCCCTCGTTAGGCCCGGGCCTGTTGCTCCCTCCCAGCCTTTCCCCTGGAAAGGGGCAGTGCCCTTCTCATCTTCCCCACCCCAGCAGCAAGGCGCGATTTGCTCCTGTGTGGAAGCGCTGCATGTTCCCTGGAGGAGCTTGTTCAGTGCTTGCTGCAGATTAGCATCTGAGTGGTCTCTGAGCATACCTGTGGTGAAGGCCTGGAAGAGATGGGCAGAGCTCTGATGTGCCACTGCATCTTGCTCCTGGGGCTTGGTGTCCTCGCACGCCTCTGCCTCCTGGAGCAGCCGGCCTGGGGTGGCTCTTAGGGTGGCTGTGCTGGGTCAAAGCACTGGCCCTTCCCGCCCTCGTGGGCTGCCCCGTACCATTGTAGAGGGGCGTGCTGCAAGGGGTAAGGATGAGGGCAGGCCCCTGGGCCCCATCACAGCCTCTGAGCTGCTATGTGCAGTAGGCGCGTGCTCGGCTCCTCTGACTCGTCCGCTTGTCTCCTTGCCTCGTTTCAGAGGGAACTGAAAGAGCAGCTCCAGGCACTGCAGGACAGCGAGCGCGGGCACACGGAGGCCCTGCACCTGCTCAAACGCCAGCTGGCTGAGACCAAGGTAATGGGGAGTGGGCCCTGCCTGGCTGGGACTGGAGGTGGTGGGGTGGGGGGCACCGCAGCACTTCCAACGGTGGAGGCAGGGAGGCCTGTGGCTGCTGTCTGGATGTGGAGCCTGAGGCCCACGGGCCTGCAGTGTCCAGCACCTCTGGCCACATAACTGAGATGGGCAAGTTGGTCCTGTCCCTGGGATGGAGTGGAGCCTTCCAGCCCTGGTTTGTGGGGGATGCTGCTGACCCTGGCCTGGCCAAGCGGTCTGGGAAGGAGGGGAGCGCGGGAGGGCCTGGGCATGGGGGAGAGGCTGCATTTTGTTTCTCTTGGTGAAGTGCGGGAGAGGAGGTGGCCGCCAGCCTCATGTGAGCAAGGGGTGGGGAGCCACAGCACACGTACTGAAATTGCAGCGAGGCAGCGGAGAGGAGCGTGGCCCCTGAGCAGACAGGATGCGCGTGTAGAGGAGGAGAGCGGGTAAATATAGATGGGGGGCTGGCAGGCTCACTGGCTTGTGGCCGGGGTGCATTGGTGTCTGAGACTGGAAGGAGCTGCCATGGGAGAGGCGGGGAGGACAGACCTTCTCATCCTGATTCTCTCTTCTGTTCTCACTGTCCTGACCCACATCAGTCTTCTTCCAACATCTCAGCCTGGAGGCTTACACACCAGCTGTGACCTAGAGGCCAGTGAACTTAGAGAGTAGCTGGGTCTGTCAGGTCCTGCCTGCTGGGTTCTGACTGTATCATTTTCCCATGCTGTGTCCAGTCTCCTTCCCTGAGAGAGGTGACACTGAGCCCAACCTGCCAGGAAAAAGCTAGGAAGTTGCCTGTGGGTGGGTGCTGCAGCCCAGCCAGCCACCATGCACCGTGCCCAGGCACCTGGCGTGTGGCTCTTCCCTTGTGCCACCCTCTTGCTCCTTGTGATGTTACCACCCTGCAGCACAGGCAAAGGAGTCCCCTTGCCCTGCCAGTCAGGTCCCTGGGGCTTCTCCGCTACCTATCCGCTGCTGAGGGCAGGCTGCTCTTGCAGCCTAGATGAGGTGCTGTTGGTTATGAAGTGTATTGGAGTGGGGCACAGAGGCCCCAGCTGAATCGGGGGTTTTGTTGTGCTGGGTGCTTCACAAACGCACTGAGGAGCACTCCCCACCCAGGGCACTCAGCCTGAACTGACAGACGGGGAGGACAGAAGAACGACAATGATATGCCATCATGGATGGAGACCGGCTGTGGAAAAGTACTTAGTCAGGTATTCGAGCCTCTGCTCTCAGCGTGGTAGAAGATGGGTCTTCATTTCCCTCTGTGCAGGGTGCTGAGCACACCTGAAAAAACCTGCCCCTAAGTGGCATGCCTGAGGCCACGCAGGGGATCTGGTAGAGCCAAGACCTTCACCCGCCTCTTCTGAACTGTGCTGCAGTGCTGGAGCCGCACAAGGCCCCTCTGCTAGGGTGGGAGAGGAGCTTCCCTGAGAGTGCTGCCTGTGGCCTGCCCGGCTGGCTGGGCGGGGCTGTTTGCATACGAAATGCCTTCTGTCTCTCTCCAGCAGGTTTATGAGGTAGGATTGTCCAGCACCTGAAATACATTCTCCTCTCCTCCCTCCCCCACCACAGGGCTTGTCCACTGTGCCGTTTTATGAGCTGTTTTTATTTATCTCCTTGCTCTTCCTGTTTCCTGTCCTTGCTTACTTGAAAGGTGACCTTTGTTCTGGAATGGCTGCTGTCCCTTTGAGGGGGCAGCTCCTTTTTCTCTACCACACAGCTGCTGGCATGGGCTGTTTTAAACCAAAAGTGTCTTTCCTCAACTGGAGCAGTTGCTTGGGACACCACCTTCCTTCTCTGCAAAGGGCATCTGGCTGCAAGCTGGGCTTTGGCTGCTGCTGAATTAGGTCTGTCCAGTGCTGCTGCTGCTGTTGCTCAGTGGGACTGGTTGGACCCTTGCTGTGGGGATGGTACCATTAACCACATGCATTGTACCCATCCTCCATGGAGCCTCATTCTACCACTGTTTTCCCTGCAGCCCAATCCACAGCTGCTGTGCCAGCCAGCGCATCCATGCTCTGGGACTGGCTAAACATGGCAGCTGTCTTCCCACTAGGGCTGTTTTGGCATGTTCCCTTTTCTGGAAAGGCCTGTGCCCTTGGATCCTTTCAGGGTGAGGTACCAAACAATCTCTCTTTTCCCCTGGCCTCCCTTTCCATCTCTGATGGTGGTAGGGTATTCCCAGTGCCTTGTTAACACGGGAGGGAAAGAGGGACCAATATAGCCATGCCCAGACATCCAAAAATCTCAAGGAATTGCAAGGTTAGCTTGAAAATGGGGATTTAAAATGGCTCATTTCATCACGTTCTGGTTTTTGAGCCTTTTGGGCTGAGCTGGGTGACACCATTGCGCTCGTTCGTGGGGGCTGGCATGCGTTCTGTTTGGCATGGAGGCTGAGCTTTCCACGAGTTCCCGGGGCTCCAGGAGTTGGGGCTCTCAGCAGAACACCCCCCGCTGTGCGGCTCACGAGAAGTGATGAGCTGGCAGCTCTGGGGACAGTGCTGAGCAAGGGGCCCCGGCCCCGACCGGGTCTTGGAGCCCACGGGAGCTCCCTGGTGCCGGGGTGGAGCAGCTGGCTCGCTGCTCCCTGGTGCTGCGGATCTCAGGCCTTTGGCTCGGACTGAAGGGCTGAGAGGTTGCTGAGCCGGCCCAGTGACATGGGAGGCTTTGTGCAGGTCGTAGCCCAGGGAAGGAGCTAAAAGAGCTTTAAGTGACCTTTTACGCTCTCCTGTCTCTGGCTGGTCTGGAGTCCCTGGTAGGCTGCAGATGGTGTAGTCCTCTCTGTCCCTAGCTGTTGTGAGCCCCTGCACAGGCCAGACTCTCCTTAGGGTGCCAGGCTCGTGCTGCCCCCAGTATGTGCCTTTACTGGGGGCATCTGCAGGGCTCTCCCTGGGCAGCCTTCCCCCGGCCAGACTCGGGGCAGTCAGAGCTCCTTGTCACCACTCAGCCCTTTGACTTGGTGTGAAGGGGCTGGAGTAGCAGTGAGGCTCTTGCCCTAAATACCTAATGAGGAAATTGCTTTTCAGGCTGTATCAGCCTCAGTGGTTCTGTTGACTCTGCCCTTTTCCAAGGGCTGCGTCTAAGTGGCTGCCTTTTCTTGCAGCTAGTGAATGAGTCTAGTGTTTTGCAAGGCATTGGTGGCTGAACCCAGGCTTTCTATGCTCTGCCTCCACCCCTTTCCCAAGCACATCCCTGCCAGGGCGCTTTGGCCCTGCCCAGCGCAGCCGTGGGCTCCCACTCACTCAACCCATACAATTTTCTACTGACAGCCCCTTCCACTCAGTACCTGCCATTCCTGTCCAGGGGCTGCCCCTTGCTTTACTGACAGCCCTTGCCCTCTGCAGAGACTGGTATCAGTTTACAGGAAGCTTTTGGGGTGGATTTGTTAGAGCAATGGTCCTTGTTAGACGCGAGGCCCCCCTCAGAAAATGCCAGCACTTAGTTTTCACTCGTCTTTTTAACTACAGAAAAATCTCAGAGGGATTCTTCTGTTGCTGAGAACTGAGAAAGACCCCATCAGGTTTGAAATATCTGGGTTATCTTGTGAATTATGTTTGCACACCTAACAGCACTAACACTGTGTGACACCCTGTGGCACCCCTGAAAGGATCTCAAGGCACCCCAGGGTGCTGCATCACCTGGTTGACAATCACGGTACTAAATCCTAAGAAGTCCCCCAAACTCCATTGCCACATCACGTTAAAAGCATTCTACAGCTCCAGCCCTGACATGCTGCCTCACCCCCGTCCATCGCATCTGGCCTACCAGCGTCATTGTAGCCCCTTGTGGGGCTGGGGACAGAGTTGCCCATGACATTTGTCCCGTTAAAACAATAAAACATAATGCCTGATAATGACCTTTACATGCTGGGAGGCCATAAGAACTGGGTGAGTTTGAAACCGTCGCTGAGACCAGTGAACTTGACCTGTTGCGGTGCCGTTTTGTTCATACAAAGGCCAGAGCTTAAGAGGAAATGAAAAGGGAATGCGATTTAAATCGGATCCTTCAGAGCTGTTTTGTATTGGGAACATTACGCCACCAAATATCCGGCTCTGATGATGAAACTCCTTTTATTAAAAGGATCCTGCCAAGATGAAAAAGATATAATGTCCCCATTCTGTCTGTAAGCTGCCTCTGATCAGGGAGGTGGAATGGGCTGCACACCGTGGATTTACCTCCTTGCTGCTTGTGTGATCTGCTCTTTGCGTTTTGCATGGCAGCTGGACCAGTCGGCTTTGCTTCAGCTTGGCCTCCCTTCCAGTTTCTTAATGTCTTCAGATCCCAGATCTGCCCAACAGATCAGCAGGGCCACCCTGCAGCGTGCTAGGATCCTGAGGAAGGCCCCACCTGCCTTAAAATCATGGTATTAAAAGTAACAGGAGGTTTTGCCTTCTGAGTTTTGAACCCGTTAGAAATTGCGCTTTCAGCCCTCCCCCCAGCTAGTAGGATTACAGACATACTTGCCTGCTTAAAGTGAGTTTGGAGAGTCTCAGTTGCGTGACTCCAGGAGTTGGGGTTTCAGGGAACCCTCAAGTATCAAGAAGTGGGAAGAGCTGCTGAGGCAGATGTGGCCACCCAGTTTCCGGGAGCGTTAACACCAGACGCGAACCTCTTGTCTGGCAGACTTCTGTTTCTTGCTTCTCTAAATGCTGGAGTGCAGTTAACGGCGCCCCTCTCCAATGAGCACGTTCTCCTGGTTGATGTTGTGCTTTCTGGGCTTTTGAACCACGCTTAAGGACAATCCCTTCTTACAACTCTCCTTGGCGAGGATGTTTGAAAAAGAAAGCCCCGACTGGGCTGGGAGCAGGTGTGCTGCGACCACTTCCTGCCAGGCTCAACGGCTGTGTTGTGTCTTATTGTTTGCCTGTATTCCCCCCGGCCAGCTGTGTCCATCTGCTGCCTCTTGTCTGAGGCCGAGGCCAAGCCCATGCCCCGGGCTGCTGGCAGCAAGGCTGCGTGAGTCTGGGGGCTGCCGAGCCCTCACGGACACTTGCTGTGCCAGCAAAGTCTCTAGTACAGGCCCTGTTCTACCAGCATAAAGGCACTTCTCTCTGCATAGGCGGCTTCCTCCTCGGTGTGGCTTTCTGATGCTTGTAGCAGAATTCAGCTTTGCCTGGATAATTGCATTCAGAGTGCTGCTGGCACGGCTGCGTCCGGTGGCAGCGTGAAAAGCTCAGTTCCCTCACCAGTGGATCAATGGCAGCTGCGGTTACAGCACGTCCTCAGTGAGCCAAAGAACAGCATTTGTTGTGCCAGCTTGAAGCAGTCGACACTGGGCAACAAGCTGTTCTTTCTTAAGCTTGAGTTAATACAGTGGTACCCAGGGCACAGGATTGGTCCGTAACTGAGGACGTGGTGTCCTGGCCAAAACATCCTTCCTTCTGAAGAACCTTTCTGAGATGTGCCGCACCTCCACTCAGGATTGTTCCCACCTTACCTGGATCCTCACGGACAACTTCCACGAGCATTTTCTGGCAGAACAAACCAGTTTTCCTACACAGCAAAGCACATCTAGTATAGACGTGGCCCTTGCCTTGGACTGTGGGGTCTGCAGGCTGGTTAGTACAGCACTAACCAGGAGTGAGGATCTGATAACGTTCTGGGTCAGACGTCCCACCATCCCAGGGCTGGATCGTCAAGGACTCCATACCCGCAGTCGGGGGTCAGAATCTTCCCAAGCCTCAGCTCTAGTCTAGGCCCCAAGCTGAGGGCTGGATTCTCAGAAGTACTTTGCACCCAGCGGACACCGCTCTGGCTGCATTGTTCACAAAGCATTGAGCTCCTCTGAAAACCCAGCCACTTATGTTAGCTGCCAGATAGGAACAGCTTTGGAAAATGTCTGCTTGGTGTATAGTCAGCCCCACCTCTTCTCCTGTGTTCCAGCAATAAGTCAGTGTCCCACGTGGCCTGATGCATTTCTCATCCAGTGACAGGTAAAGAGAATCGGTTTTGGAAAACAGGAGAATTACAATTATTTAGAAGGGGCTGCAGGACCAGGCTCACAGTGACACCCAAGCTCTGATTTTTAGGGTGACTAGATCTCAAGCTAACTGGATCTCTCTCAATATTGCCCAAGTGGAAAAAGAAATCTCCGTAGCATGTTTCCAGTAACATCGTAATTATACTGCTTCCTTCAAGCAAAGTATTGCAAAGGGGCGGGGGAGGGAGCAAGACATTGCTTCAGAAGGCTGAGGATGGGAAGGAGTGGAGTGGTGCATCATGGCGCATGGCAAGGAAAAGTGCTGTTATATTCTTAGCATCATGTCCAGAGGAAGGAGAGGAGCAGGAGGCTGGGGGAGCTATGTAGGGATGGGATGAGGGGTTCCCAGGCCTGTTCCCAGCTGTTCTTTAGCTTCCGGCAGATGCCTTCCCCTCTTGGAGACTGATCTTAATAGAGGAGACAAGGGCAGGGAAGTGGGGAGGTAACAGAGAGGGGCCTGGGAGGAGAGAAGGCTGGAGCGGCAGGGCCCTTGCTCCTGATGTGCAGCCCATCAGCAGAGCTGAGCATGGGGCGCTCCAGAGCGGGAAGGCCATGGACTGGGGTTAGGGGCATTGGCAGAGCTGGGGGCAGGAGCTGACCTCGGTGGCAGTGAAGATGCCCTCCAGCCCAGGAGGAAGCAGCCAGCATGACCCCTCCCTCTGTCTGCCTGTTCAGTCCTCTGCCAAGAGCCTGCGGGTCACCATTGGGGAGGCCTTTGAGCGGCTGCACCGGCTGTTGCGTGAGCGCCAGAAGGCCATGCTGGAGGAGCTGGAGGCTGACACAGCACGCACGCTGACTGACATAGAGCAGAAGATCCAGCGCTACAGCCAGCAGCTGCGCAAGGTGCAGGAGGGCAGCCAGATCCTGCAGGAGCGGCTGACCGAGGTGGACAAGCACAGCTTCCTGGCGGGCATCAGCTCGCTCTCCGAGAGGTGCGTGCCGCCTCCCTGCCCGTGGGGCCTGTTCCTTTCTTGTCAGCGGGGCGGGCTCCTGGATATGCCGAAGGGTTCTGGCCAGCAAGGGCAGGTGGCTACAGGGTGCCACTAGCCACATTCATCTCTCTGTGTCTGCCTGGTGCCAAAGCTGCGGTGTCAGGGAATGCAGTCCCGTCTTGGGGCACATGGCCCCGTGGGTCTAGTGGCTGTGGCCTCGGACCCTCTGCCCCAGCAGGAGCAAGGACTAGGCTGCGTCACTGCCTGTAGCCTGGTGCTCTGCCCCTCGCTAGACTAGCCCCCCAAGCCCTTGACCCTCTCCCCTTCCTCCCCAGCAAAGCCCCCAGTGCAGTAGAAGCAGCGCAGATGCTTGCCGCTGACCCGACTGCCTCTCCTCCCAGGCTCAAGGGGAAGATCCATGAAACGAACCTCACATACGAAGACTTTCCTACCTCCAAGTACATGGGTCCTCTGCAGTACACGATATGGAAGTCGCTCTTCCAGGACATCCACCCAGGTAAGGTGCCTCCTGCCTGCCGTGGCAGCCCGTGCCCCGCACCCGGCGTTACCATGCACTGGCCATGGGGGCCCTTGGTAGCTTGTCAAGTCACCCATGGGTTTGCTTGGAGATGATGGAGGCTGTGATCCCTGAAGACCAGGCCACGCCAGGAAAGACACGTGAGAAATACCTGGGCAAGGAGGGCAGCCTGCTAGGCCTGGCCTGTTTGCTATGAGGAGATGCAAGGCCCTTGTGCTGCAGCTAACAGCCTGCATGTGGGGGCGAGCCAGGCTGGGGGATGCTGCAGGCTGCTCCCTCCTGCTGCACGTGCAGCTCCTGGCACATGGGTAAGGTGAGGAGCTGGGCTGTGGCTTAGCCCTGGTGCTGCCACTCTGGTGCCCTCCTTGTGCAGTGCAGAGGTGGAGAGGTCAACATCTGCAAGAGGACTTGGCTGCAGAGTCCCCTCCTGTGCTCCCTCTGCCCCTTTAAATTGTGCTCATCATCCCCCCCCCACCTCCCGCTGGCTGCTCCTGGAGCCAGAGGCCCGCTGTGTCCCAGGGGGCAGTCCTGGCGCCAGCTCCTGATGCTGAAGGAGGGGAGAATGCAGCAGAGGCTAACAGAGGCCGTCTCTGCCAGCCTGCTCCCACCCTTGGCTGGGGGGCGGGGGTGTCCCAAAGCACTGGCCCTGGCCTTGACAGGGACTTGTGGAGGCAGGACCCAGTGGGTGCTGGGTGAGACAGTTAGTCCAGGGTTGTGCATGGATCTGGGCAGGTGGGCTTTGAGTTAGTGCATTCTTCCCACTGGGTTCCTCACCACTCATGTGGTGAGGTTTGAAGTGAATTGCATATTAATCAGCCAGTCTGCTCCCAGAGAATCGAGGGGGCAGCCTCGCAGAGAGACACTCCAGGCAGCACCGTTTCTCGCCAGCCCTTTCTGCTGTCAGTAATTCGGAGCCTTCAGCCCCGTGCCCCCCATTCCTCAGCCGAAGCCTCCCCTTGGCAGCCTGCGGTCTGGATGCAGCCACTGCTTGGCCCCAGCCTCAAGAGCTTTCCATACCCTTCTTCCACTGCGCTTGGCTCCAGAGCAGCTCCCGAAACAGTGCAGCTGCAGCAGCCTCCATAGGAGAAGCCACTGTGACAGACTGGACGGAGCTGGGCCTGCCATCGCCTGGGCCCCACGGGTGATCGGGTGCCATGGATGCTGCAGCCTGCAGCCAGGAAGCAGATTTCCTTTCTTGGCCTCTGAAGGCCAGGTCTCAGCTTGGCCAGGTCAGACCTGAAGCAGAGGGGGAATTTGTCTGAGAAATTTCAAGTGAATGGGGCCATTTCTGGTGTGTGTCAGCCCGAGCAGATGCAAGAGCTGGGGTTGGGTTTCATTTTGTTTTGTAAATGCTCTGCAGCAAAAATGAGAGGAAGAAGAAAGATGAGACCGTCCTTGCTGGCTCCTGTGCTGCAGCTGAGTGCCTGAGCCCGGCATTTAGCTGATGAATGCAGAATTTCCGACGGCATTAATTAGCACTGCTGGGAAACATAAGCTCTGATGAGCTTAGCTGGGGCACTGAAAGGGCGTGGAGACCTGTGCTGCCATGAGGGGCTCTTGTCCTCTCCTCTGTAGTGCGCCTACATGCTAAGAGGCTGGGCAGTGGTAGGGAGGGTGTTTTTGCTCGTCTACAACAGTGGTCTCCAAAGTGGGGTGTGTAAGATGATCCATTGGGGTGCAGGAAGAAAATATTAGAACTTCTATTTATATTTATATAAATATACATATAGTGGGGGTGTGTGCTCAAAAATTTCTTACTGATAGGGGTGCGCGATCAAAAAAGTTTGGAGACCACTGGTCTACAAGCTGGGGAGGGCCCAGGAAAGGGTGAATGGCCCCAAGTCCTAGTCAGCTGAGGCCCAGTGCTTGCACTGTAGCTTTCCCTGGGGCTTTCAGCAGCAGGCCCCCTCAGTCAAACCCTGAGAGGGGGGGCTGGTGGGCAGTGCACTGTCACGCCCCCATCTTGCCCTGACCCTCTCTTGCCACCCCTGAGCTGCACATCAGTGCTTTCGTCCTTCTGCAGCTGGGATCCCAAACCCAGTCCCTCATATGTCCATGTTTTCCTCTGTTCTCGCAGCCACAGACCTGCACTCGTGAAGACCCCTTGCACCAGGGCTGGGGGCATGCTGTGAGGTAGGAGGGGAAGCACTGTCCCTGCTGAGGTCATTGCGGGCATCCCACTGCAGACCCCAGGGCAGGCCATTGCAGCTTGGCAGCACAACTTGGCAGCTGTGGTTCTTAACTATCCCACCCACAAGTTGGCCTGCTGAACATGTGCACCTGCCCCATCCTCCCTCCACCCACTGGCGGGTCCCTGGGGAGGAGGGTGTGCCACAGGCAGGGAGGAGGGTCCTTAGCCTGCAGAAATGCAGTAGAGGTTCAAGTACTGTCTCCCGGCCCTGGCACATGAGCTGCACCCTGGCAAAAACACCCCAGCACTTGGCATCCTTGCTCTTCCCGAGGGAAATGCCAATGCTGAGTCATCACTTGGGGACATGGGATACACCCAGGCCACAGGCCCATCACACAAGCAGGCAACTCTTGAGGACCCTTCTGCCCCTGCGCTCATCCAGGTGAGGGCCCCAAGAAGGTGCCTCCAGCAGGACAGGGCTGAAACTTGGGGAAGGGCAAGAGTGTTCCTTCTCCCTGCTTAACCTGAGAGCCCTATTGCAGGTGCCCGACAGCACAGAGCCCTGGGCTGCCCGAGGGGTGGCCCCAAGCACTGGCTGCATGAGGCGGGGGCTGCTTGCCAGCCCTGATTCAGGGCACCCAGTCCCTGCTGCTTTCCCTCCCGTGTGTCTGTGTCGGTGCCTGCGTGGAGCTGGACTCTGCACTGCCTCTGAGTCACGCTCTGTTCTCTCTGCTTCCGCAGTGCCAGCCGCGCTCACGCTGGATCCCGGCACGGCTCACCAGCGCCTCATCCTGTCCGACGACTGCACCATCGTGGCCTACGGCAACTTGCACCCACAGCCACTGCAGGATTCACCCAAGCGCTTCGACGTAGAGGTCTCAGTGCTGGGCTCGGAGGCCTTTGGCAGTGGCGTGCACTACTGGGAGGTGATCGTCTCTGAGAAGACCCAGTGGATGATTGGGCTGGCCCACGAGGCTGTCACGCGCAAGGGCAGCATCCAGATCCAGCCCAGCCGTGGCTTTTACTGCATTGTCATGCATGATGGCAACCAGTACAGCGCCTGCACAGAGCCCTGGACTCGGCTCAATGTCAAGAGCAAGCTGGAGAAGGTGGGCGTCTTCTTGGACTATGACAAAGGCCTCCTCATCTTCTACAATGCCGACGACATGTCCTGGCTCTACACTTTCCGGGAGAAGTTCCCTGGCAAGCTCTGCTCGTACTTTAGCCCTGGCCAGAGCCATGCCAATGGCAAGAACGTGCAGCCACTCCGCATAAACACCGTCCGCATCTAGGGGGCACGCCCAGTGCTGTGACCCTCTTGGCACACCAGCTGGACTCAGACAAGCAGCCCCTTCCCAGCCCTCAGGGCCAGTTGGATTGCAAGGCTCTCAAAGTTGCGTGCCCCGGGCTCTGCTCCTAGCATTACTGGCTGTGAGGAGTCTGGGACCTGCTGGGGTAGTTGGGGAGGATGCTGGGTTCGTGCCTCCCTCTGTCCATGAGCTGCCACTGACTGAACAATCACGGCTGAGCGCAGACAGCCCATGGGCTACCCTCGGGGCTCTCTGATGGGAGGGCTGTCACGCTGATGGTGCCTCTGGCTGGCATGGAGCTGTGCTTAGCCGAGCTGTGTGTTTGAGCTCCCTGCTGGCTCTGGGGATGGGGCATGAGCCTTCCCCCATGGGCAGGCTCCTGGCAGCCTCCACCGTGACTCAGCACTGCCTTAGCGTGAGGCCCCAGAGTGGGCCAGTGCAAGCGCTCTGCAGACGATGAGGCAGGCCCTGGCCCATCTGAGGAATGTGGGGAGGGGGAAGCAGAACACGTGCCAGCTGTGTTGTCAGCTCAGCACCTGAGCTGGGCATTGCCTTCAGTGCAGGGGAGATGCTCAACGGACACTGGCATCCATGCACCCCCAAGAGATAAGGGCTCCAATTCCCAGGGGCTGCATCATAGGCTTTGCAGCGCCCTGGGATCCAGCTAGTGCCGATCATCCCTGCCCAGCCCTGTGGGGCTAGAGCGCTCCTTGCTGGGACCTGACAGCCCCACCCTGGCCTCCCAGCAGCGGGAGGGAAGCGGCTGGCTTTCCCCCTTTGCTGCTCAGGGCGGCAGTGGTGCCAGCCCCCAGTGAGCGCCAGCCGCGCGTTTCCCCCTGATGCACAGGTCTTCCCAGATGGGAGGGTGGGTCTGGGCTCCTTGGCCCAAACAAAGCCCTCTGAGAAGAGTGTGCTTAGGGCATGGGCCCATCCCAGCCCTGCAATCTGGTGCCCAGGAGCGGCCTCCACAAGTGGCCTCTCAGGGCCGTGTGGTGCCCGGACTTGCCACATGCAGGAGGTCAAAGGGGTCACTTCTGTGCTTGCCATGGCCGGAGGTCTAAGCCAGCCCGTGTCCCTGGGGCCCTGCCAGTGCATTTCTGCATGTAGTCTGTGCGGTTGAGACCTGTTGGTAAACCTGCAGCTTCCTGGGTCCTGCCTTTACCCTGGCCCTGTTCTGCTGTGGGGACAGGACTTGCTGCACCGGTTACTTGACTGCCTGGTCCCCACCACCCGCTGCTCTGTGCATGCATGCCCTGGCATCCAGCTCTCAGCTCAAGCGTCACAGGAGAGCTGCTCAGATCCCGCACTAGTGTGAACGCAGCTGGGAGCAGGGTCTATGCATGCATGGGAGCCAGTGCTGACCCAGCTCCCCCTTGCAGGGGGCCAGTGTCTCTGGCCAGCTGCTGAGCCTAGGCAAGCTGCTGAGCCCATCTGCTGCACCCGTTCGGTGGCAGGGCTGGTGATAGCCCAGCCTGCTTCTTCGTGGACTAATGGTGGGAGCCCCGTACCCTGTTTGCAGCTGGCATGGGCCCTGGGCAGGGCCGGGGCCCCGTTTTGGTGATCCGTGTGCAGCTCAGGATGTCCTGGGCCCACCCATGGAGTCTCCTTCCCAGAAGGCCCCACAGCCCCATGGCTGCCCACTTGCATGGTGTGGAGGGGGAGGGGGCAAGGATGGAGGGGCACAGTCCATCTGGAGCCAGGGAGATTGCACAGGGCCAGGGTGGGGGCACTGCCATGTGATGCCCACACCCATGGCTCCAAGCTGGCAATAAATGCTGCACAACAGCCCCGGCCTGTGCTCGTGTGTGCGGCAGCCCCAGGAAGACCCCAACCCCTGCCTGGGTGCCATGCTGCACAGTGCTCCTGGCCCCCTGGGGCTGCTGCAGGGTCCCCAGGACCAGGCGGGAACTTACACATGTGCTCACAGAGCCAGACCGGGCAGGGCGGGTCCTGGCATGTGGCTGCCTGGAGCCTCGTGTGCGGCAGGTGAGCGGTGGCCCCGCTGGCCGTGGCCGTGGCTCGGGCTCAGGTGGCCCGGCTGCCTACACAGAGGGCAGAGCGCAGTGATTGTTGGCCCGGGCACAGGGGCAGGGGCAGTGTTGGCAGTGCCTGGGGGGAGCGGGGCTAGGGGATGCAGCCTCTGCCTAGCCCTGGCTCAGCCACCGGTCTCTGTGCTCGGCCGCAGGGGCCGGGCCACGAAAAAGCTGTATGGGGTTTTTTGTTTGTTTGTTTGTTTTGGGGGGGGGGGGGGGGGGCTGCTTTTTTAAGGAAAATGTTTCGTGTCCCAGGTCAAATTATTCAGATCACGTCCAAATCCATTTGAATCATTCAAGAACCATGTGTGGCCCTACTACTGGCAAATATCCTCCACCCCAGCCTGGGGCCTCAGATACTTTCACATCCTCTGGCAGGCATCCTGTGTGCAAGCCCAAGCCCGGAGGCTTGGGGTTCAGATGCTCCCACATTTCACTTGCCCTCAGCTGTATGGCTGCAGGAGCAAGCTAGGGGGGAGTCTCCCATTTCCATGAAGTCAGCACTAGCCGAGATCCTCCCACTGGAAGCTGGCTAGTGGGAAGCTAACTATGAGGCTCTCATAGGAAGTCCTGTCTGCAAAAAGACACGGGTGCACTCTCCACCTCACAGTGCCATTTTAATTGCATTACCTTGGTCAGAGTACTTCCCCTGCCACTATCCTGGTCATGGTATTTCCTCTGCCAGGTCCTCAGCGCCTGCTGCTATGTGGGGGAGGGAGCCAGCCCCGGCTGGAGGACCTGGCATTTTCCCCAAAGGAATAGAAACTTTTTGCACAAAGGGGGGAAAATGAAGTTAAATTTAGAAGTGGGGTGTTAGTGTTTCACTAGGATACACACTTCTGCACATTCTGACCTGTAAGCAAACACAAAGACATGGTGGTGCAATGGGAAATGTGCAGACAGGATGTTTTATTCCATCTTCTGGAGAAGTGGAAATACCCTGTGCAAATACGCCTCGTTGTTGCAGAATTTGCTTTGGAAAAATATAATTTCAACAAAGTACCAGACTAGTTTAATAGAACAGGCTCCCATTGTAAAAGATGGTCTTATTACAACAGGAAAATTAAAGAGCCATCCAAAATGCAAGATTAACAGTAATTTCATCCTGGAAATTAAATATTTAGAATGAAATGTACAAAGCCATTACAAATGTCACTTACACGGTTATTTCTGTATCTGCCATCTCTCATCACTGAACTTGCCACAAGCAAGACAAAAATCTAAGAAATTCAGAGACGGGGAACTGAAGAGCTCCCTACCCCACGGGGGAAGGAAACGGAGGGCAGCTAACCAAAAGGAATGGTTAGACCAGGGAAATGAGCAAGCAAAGCGGTAGCAGAAAATTTAGCACTGCACAGCTCTGTGTCTGCTGTGCCCGGGTAGAGGCAGCACAGCGGTGGACTGCATCGTTTATTCAGAAAAGGAGACCGTGCGCAGACATCACCTTACAGTGGTTGCTCTCTGCTTGGTGCAGGAGCTGGGACCATTTGCGTAAGTGCAGGCTGCAGGACCCAGATCCTGTTCCACCTAAGAAGTGCATACACGAATGTAGGAGTTTATGTGCAGTTCTGTTCCACCCTGCTTGAGATGCTGAAAAACAAGTAACACAAAGGGGCAGGGGGGCTTCTCCACACAGCTTTAGTCTTCAGGTCAGATGAGAGCATGTTACAAAAGCTGATGCCTAACAGATCTGTGGGACTCGAGCAGGGAGGAACAGAATCACACTTGGGCAGCTTCATCTACCTGGACACCCACAGTCTGTGATAGGATGTGGTTCTGTGTGACTTAAATGCCCTGGTCACCTGCTGGCCAATTTACTAACCCGTCACCAGGGATTTCTAAAGGGAAAGCTGAGTTCTTATTTTTGTTGTGGTGGGGTTTTTTGTCTGATCTAAATCAACCTGGATGTCTCCATGGCTCAGTGGCTGTCTGTGGTTTATGCCGGTGAGGAGCTTGCCACAGACTTGCTGCTGCCAGGGGTGTTTCTTAGGTCCACAAGCAGATTACAAGCATCCTTTAGCAAAGCATGTCAAATGCTTCCCCGGCTGCCAGCACTGCAGTAGCCCAGGCCTCGCTCTTTACTGCACGTCTCCCCATGGCCCCAGCCCAGGGTTCTAGTCAGCGTTATCCCTGCGGGGAGCAGAGGTCCGGAGACACCAGGATCTTCATCCTTGAGGGATTTAGATGCCTGCCTCCCATGGGGAGTGCCAGCAAGCCCATGCATCGTGTCCAAAATTTACCTCCCAGGGCTGAAGAGCAAAGGCTCCACAAATGTTTCCATGGCCAGCTCTCAGGTTGCATCAATTAAGCGAGAAGTCCTGGGCCCAGTCACCTGTGCTCACAGACAGTCACTAACCCAGGGAATCCCCCAGATTGCAACCTCAGACTCTCACCTGCTGTTACAAGGCACCAATGCCCCATAATATACCGTAGGGAAAGCTGGGAGGCGAGAGCACTGCGAGGCCAGGCTAGTCCCAGGCTTATCCTCCCCATGCTGTAGACTGCAGCCATTCATTCTGGTAGATCTCAGTTGGCTCCTAGGTTGCTTCCTGCATCCAAAGTGAGGGGGCTGCACCTTTAAAAGCTGTGCCTCTGAAATCAGAGGCAAAGTCAGTCTCTGGATTTCCTCAGGAGGGGAAGTCTCAGCTCGTCTCATGGGCAATGGCTGAGCATGTGATGCTGTTTAGCGCATGTGTGTTGGCAGAACAAGAGCGTCTTGCAGTCAGCGGAGGATGAGCCAGCCCAGCTCTTGGTTCATGGATTTATTTGCAGCTGCTAGCACTTTGTGGGGAGGGGACGAGGGTGAGGTCTCAGCCTTCTTCCTCCTCACAGGCTAGCAATGCAGCAGGGAAAGGATGCAGTCATCTGCCAGGAGCTTCCTAGCGGGCAAAGTGAGGCTGATGACAAAGGCAAAGCTGCTGGCTCACATCATTGCTAGGAGCTGGGGAACAGTCAGATCAGCCAGTGCCAACAAGCATGCACCAAGCTGATGGATATCATAAAGGCCCAAACCCATGCACTGTTATGGCTTGGTGTCCTCCCTGCCCCCAGGAATGCTCCACATTGCTGCACCTGCTGCCTCAGACACGGCCCCTGGAGCTCAGGCAGGTTGTCTTGTGCCACTGCTAGGATCTGCACCTGGTCCGGCGTGGCATTTCCCAGGTGCTCCAAGAGGAGGTGGGAGAGGGTGGCAGTCAGGGGAGAAACTCTGTCCTTAGGATGGACCCACCATTTTGCACCCATAATACAGTTCTGGTTCAAAGCAGAAGGCACCCGGTGCCTCTACCCTCACCATCCTGCACACTGCACTTCTTGGGGGAAGCCGTCATCAGGGCTTTCCTCTGGGATTGGCTTCCACAGGATTGGCACAGGGGATCACGGAGGCCGATGTCTGCCGCAGCTGGTCTTTGTCCAGCTCAGATATCCCCTAAAGCCACAGCCTATAGCATGGCAAGGACAACTGGCTCCTGGGACTTCCCCCTTCCCTCTGAACCTAGTGCTTCAGTGGCTGCTGCACAGCTGGTGCTTACAATGCAGGCCTTTGTGTGGCTTCCTGGCCAGCATTAACCCTTCTCACGCTGGCACTTCCCAGACATGCAGAAGGCAGGGCAGAGGTGCACCTTGTAGTCTAAAATACTCTAGAGCACAAGCTTTTGTGAACGTGAGTTCCCTTCAGCAGATGCTTAGCAAGGGCAGCAGGGAGCAGCGTGTGAAGGGGAGCGACTTGGGTACAAAAGGTGGGAAAAGAGGGGGAAAAGGATAGTGCTGGGAGAAGAAAATTAACAAAGAACCATCAGAACAAAGGGTCACAGGAGCTAATGCAGGTTTAAGAGCCTACAGTCACTGTTTAAACCCCATCCCATCATTTCCCCTTCAAATTGGGGTTTAACTTGTTCCTGCCTGAGAAGAGCTGCTCTGAGGTCAGCGCTGGAGCATCCAGGGAGGTTGGAGCGCTGGACGCAGGCCTGTGAGTCTTTGTGTCGGAGCCGTGTCCGTGCGTTGTGTCAGAGATGGCCCGCAGACCGCAGAGCGGCTCTGAGCAGGTGCTGGTGCGCAGGCCGTTGGCAAAGGTGCAGGTGAGCGAACCTCGGATGTTGCGTTCCTTGTTGGTCGGTCCAGTGATGACGTGGGGGCCCAGCAGGCATCCGGGTCCCCTGCGAGGCCTGGTGCCTCGGTAGCTTGTCCTTGTCTCAGGATTAGTACTGTAACAGGTCAGGGTGGGGCTGAGTCTGGCTTGTTGATCTGAGTGTCTCCGATTTGGGGGCTGTAGCGCAGAATCCTTGCTCCAGATCCTTAAGGTGTTTGTCCTTGTCGATGAGTTGTCAGAGAAGATGCAGTTGTAACAGAGCTTGGCTGCAGCTGGTGATTCTAGTGGTGAGCTTACGATGACAGCTGGTGGCATGAAGGTAGCTGTGGCAGTTGTGGTGACGTGGCATCTAGGAAATTATTCTGCTTTGTGGAGCTAGCTTGACGGAGGGTGGAAATTGTTAAAGTCTCTTTAGAGATTCCTTCCCATGTGTCCACATTACGAGGATGTCATCAGTGCACCTGAGGTAAACCAGGGGGATGCGGGGCAGCTGCTGAGGAAACAAACTGCAAGGTCTTCCATAAATATCTTGGCATATGCAGGGCCATACGTGTGCCCATGGCAGCGCCATTTGTTTGTAGGTACTGGGAGTCCCCAGCCCTGAAGTGGCTGTGCGCAAGGACAGAGTGGGAGGGTATAATGGAAGCGAGCAGTTTCCTCACTGGGGATGCTGTTCTTTGTGGCTTGCAGTCTGTCCTCGTGGGGGATGTTGGGGTATGGTACAGAGACGTGGCTTCCTGGAGATGCCAGGCAGGATTGGTTCTGCTCTCTGCTGGGCCATGGGATTGCAGATCAGCTCTATGGGAGGGGATGGCGCTGAGTGCAGAGGGCAGCTGCCTGACAGCCAAGCCCTGAGGGCTGGTCTGGGTTGTGCAAATGAGGTGGCAGGGCTGCAGGGCCACAAGCTTTGTCAGCTGGGCTGGATGCAAGCAGCAGTGTGAATGGAGGCTCACTGTGAACCAGCTGACATCCGTGGTGCTGGCCTCAGGTGCTCACTCCCCCAGCACCCACGCTTCTCTGTACACAGCCATGACTCTCAGCCCCAGCTCAGGGTGCAGGGTTGGGGCAGAGGCAGGGCTGTGTTACACATTGCTGTTCATCTGCGGTTTGAGCCCACCACTGAGGCAGCAGCTGCCCAAATGTCACGTGAGGCCACTGAGGAGAAGGCCTGGTGAATGACCCCTCCCCTCGCACCATTACCTATCAGATGGGTAAAGCACATGGCGCAGGGCAGGGTGTCCGTGGCTATTTGTCCAGCAGAGTTGCCAAGCTGGAGCAGGACAGTCCCCTACGCGTGGGCTGCTAGGGGCAAAGGCTCCTTCCTCACAGACAGGCCCCTGGGCAGAGCCCTGCTCGAGGGCCACCAGAGTTATGTGGTACCCAGGCTTAGGCCTGGGCTCTCTGTCCTGGCTGAGAGTCATCAGGGACCTCCCCCCTATTTATCCCTGAGCCTGAGCTTTGCCTGGCCCTTTCCCACTCTGCAAACCTCTCCCACATGGTGCTGGTGCCCCACAGTTCATTCTCCTCCTCTGCTCTCCCTGTCCCAGCCACTGGCAACTGTCAGAGCAGGGGCGTCCGGACAAGAGAAACCAGATGCAGCATCTGCTGAGAAGACCCAGCTTTATCAAGCGACCTGCCATCCCCAGGCACAGGCCAGAGAAGTCTTTATACAGCCCTTGGGTTTCTCTACACAGTGACGCTGCAGCTGTTCCACTTAAGTGTTATTTTAAACCAATCCAGTTAAACCAGTGCAGTCCATGGTGTGGACACAATTATATCAGCTTACTGTGGTTTAGCTAAAACCTGCTGTTGTAAAGTCTGAGGCTGCTACTGTTCTAAACCAGAGTAAGCGTGTCTTAATGGAGATTTCCAGCACCAGCATAGCCACCAGTTTAAATCACACTGGGAGTGAGCAGCCGCCACATTCTGCCTTCCATGAGCTGTTCTTTCCCTTGCTGGTTTGGCTCCAGCTGAGCAGGGTCAGCTGGGAAAAAACAGGGCTGGGCATTCATGGCTTTCCAACATGCTCGCCTGCTGTGGCTATCGAGCTATAGGCCTGGAGCTCTTGATCTAGCCAGGTGGAAGATTGAGACAGTGGGAAAGAAATGAATGTGAGCTCTGATCACAGCCGAGTCACGGACATCACATGGTCCATCTCAAAGGAGAATGTCAGTCAGGGGCAAGCAGCAAGACAGAGCTAGAAAGGGACCCTCCGATGCCCCATCTCCTCCCTTTTCATTTTGCACTGAAAGAAATCAGGCGTCAGAGGGAGGTCACCCCCACCAGCCCCTGTCGTGGTGTCAGCGCGTAACAGGTGCAAGCTGCCGCACAGAATAATGGCCCTGATCTAATCAGCACAGAGCTTGGGACTGGGCAGCCCCAGACTCCACGTATCAAGATATCTCCCCACGCAGTGATTGGTGGCCAGACCACAGCAAGGGAAAGGCTACGTTTCTCTGGGTAACTCAGGGGCAAGGCCGTAGTGCAGGTTGTTCATGTTTGCGACATATCTGGGCCCAGATACTGGGCTGCAAGCAATACCCTTCGGGGACGGTGTGGGGCAGGGCTGTCCTGTGGCTGGGCGGGAGTGTCAGGGGAAGCCAGACACCACCTCCACCCTAACACACAGGGGTGGCTGCACCTGTTTTTGTCGACAGAGCTGAACCCGGCTGTGAAGACAGGCATGTGTCCAGAATCGCATTCCCCTCCGTGACACAGGAAAGCAGCTGCCCCGGTATGACATGGTTCCTTTGTGAGAGGGGCAGGGGAGGGAGGGGCTGTTGAAAGAGGGAACAAGGATGAAGGGCCCTGAAGGAAGTACTGGACCATCAGCCGGGTCCACAACGGCTGCCAGCTCTCCCTGGGCCCTTCTGCAGAGCAGGTTGGGCAGGGAAGGGGAGCAGGCTGGCCTCATGTCTCCCTTGGGTTTTTGCAGGACCTGGTCATGCCTATCACAAAAGCTGAGGGGAATAATGAGCGCCGTGTCTGCGTTGCTGTCTGCGCTGAGGTGATTTCCCAACGCGCGGTACCACTTCATGAGCAGAGCAGCCCTTCCCAAGGGGAAGGCACCTGAGGTACTTCATGAACTTCTGTTCCAGAGAACTAAACAGGTTGCTGAATTCTGTGCCCTTTTCCATGGCCCCTTCCCTGGGTGTCGTGGGAAGGGCAACGAGTCCGAGAGGAGCCTTTTGCTTGGGTCCTGCTATGGGTTTTGAACAGCTTGGCTGATCTGCAGGGATCCTCAGGCCGCATAGCGGCTGCAGCTGGGGAGCAGGTAGCTTCAGCCTGAGATGCACTGTGTGGCAGAGTCCCAGCACAGCTCCTTCTCTGCTTCCAAGGTGGCTAAGCTCATAGTGGACATAGGGCAAAGTCACAACCCAGCCCCAGAAACTTGTCTTGCTCACTTCACCTCGAGTGGCTTGTGCAAGCTGGGGTCTTGGAGGCGGTCCAGGTTGGGAGGACAAATTGGTAATGGAGTTGTGTGCCTGCCAAGTCTGTCACCAAACCTCCCAACACGCAGCCTCTTTCAGACAGCTCCTGACCCAAAGCCCATCCTTTAGACTTGTCTTGAGAGCAGCAGTGCTGGTTCAGGCTGTGCCAAAGCTCGCCTCTGTTTCACTGTGCTCTCTCCCCTTCTCCACCTGAGCTCTGGGACTCTACTACACACAGTCCTGACCAAAACCAGGCTCTGTGACTCTCCTTCATTGAGACCGTTTAACTTCCTGAGCAGCCTTGCCTGGCCTTTGCGTTGGCTGGAGATGTTTAGCTCCAGCTTCCATGAGGCTGAACCCACCTGTGATATATGCCTGTGGCTTCAGTGATGTTAAATGCTCTGGCAGGATGCCTGGGACCAGGTGTACCTCCTGACCACTGCTTCAATGGTCCCTCATCTTTACATTTCCAGATAAATGCTCATTACCCTTTGCCCTGTCATTCAGATCAGGCTCATCTGGTTTTACTCTGAAAACCAACCACTAGAAACACTGGAGATTCACAGCTAAGCTGATAGCTCCGATCTTTCCTCTGCTCTTCAGCCTCCCCCCTCACCCCCACCCCCTTCAGGTCACAGACCCTGTCTCCCTGGCTACTCAACACCATTTTCTTTCCTTGCATGGGTCACTGCTGTCCCCTTTCCAGTGCCCTGCAAGCTACCCGCCAGTTCACAGAGAGCCTTCCCCGGTCCCACGCCTCCTTATAGGAGGCCAGTGATGATGTTTCCTTTCACGGCGTGTTCCAGCCCCAACGGCCTCCCTCGCTGCCCATCTTACCTGGGATCGGGATTCAGCAGTCCACCTAATGCAACCTCCCTCTGGCTGGGAGCCCTGCAGCCATACCAGTCCCACTCAGACAGCCCTTGCTTCACACACAACCTGCCCTGCCCCACGTTCATGAGGCCCAAAGCACTTTGTGTGAGTCGAGAGGGCAAGTGCCCTCCTCTCTGTTTGCAACCTGCCCCATTCCATGGTGCTGGGGCAGTGCTGAGCACCATGGGAGCCTGAACCATGCCTCGGGGGCCTTGTCACAACCACAGTACAGCTAATAAATAATTGTCACTGCATCTAAACCTAACAACGTGACAGGTTCTTCTTTTCAGACCTTCCACTGCCGGCTCTGTCTTGCACCTTGTCCCAGGCGATAGGTAGGAGGCTAGCCATGTATATGTGTGCCAAGACCCAGATATAACCTAGCCTTCCACTCACAATCTGTATTTTCACTGGCACTCTCTCTCCAGGTGTTAAAGCTAACAGAGATTGAGTTCACCTTGATACAGTTTTTCCCTACCTTCAAAAATGTTTTTAACATAATATTTTCATGACTTCCCTCTGACCTCCTCCCCCTTTGCCAAAAGGCAGGGAATAGCTTAACCTGATGGTGCTAACTTGATAACATTTTAATCCGGAAATGTCCCCAGTTGCAAAAAAAATTAATGAGTGATCATGGTATCTAGTATCTTATGTTTGTTCCCCAAGTACCATGATTGTATTTTATATTCTGTTTTCTATGTAAATTGTGACACACACAATTTCAAGATCAAACTGTGTTTTCATTTTATATGCGAGAAGGCCAATTGGATATTTGAGACTCAGTTCTGTTTAGCCAGATGAGGTAAATCATGTCTTCACAAAAGAAGCAGTATAGATAGTATTGGAGCTTTTGCAGTCAAAAACAAATACATTATTTGTCCAGAAACTGCTGATGCTTATTCTTCTCATTGCCATGGTCACTCAGCAGTATCTAGTTTGTCATAAATTTATTCCTACTAAACTCATTTCATTCCAAGTTCCTCGACGATAAATCATTCTACTGCAAACTGGATCCGAGTAATGTCTTCAAACTCATCCGAGATAGATATTCAGTAACATTTTTATCAATAAAACCAACATCGCTTTATTTCAGATTGCAACCTAACCTTGTTTGAGATGGATCATCGAATCCCATGGCGTACTTAAAGTCCTTGTTGAAGACATTTTCTTTTTAGAATAGAGTTGAATAAAATAGATGTTGTTGTGTCTGGAAATTGTGACGTTAGCTTACCAGTTCCCCAGAGTCACCCAATGCTTTTTTTCACATTGCAAATCCATCTGAGGTCAGACATCTGAGTGCATGCTTAAGAAGAATGGTTTCACTGGTAGTAATTTTTGGATCAGTTTGGTGCAAACCACCCTCTGCCCCAGCTCTGAAGGGAACTTGGTATTCTCAATTTGAGCTTGTTTTTAGTGATTCAAGTACACAGAGGGCTTTGGCAGTGTCTCTGGAAAGAGAATGGGTGGACCTCTGTGAGCACTTTCCACCAGGCAGTGTCTTTCTGTTTTGTGTGTACAAAGCAAGTCCTACTCCATGACTAGGGCTTCCAGGCACTATCGGTGTACAAATAAATCCTACTAATAATATTCCCCTTTGCAGTCAAGACCTGTGAGTCAGATTCAGTCTGGCCACAAGAAATCCCAGTGATACCTGAGTCAGAGTAAGTGTGAAAGGAAACACCTACCGAGGTTTCAGCAGTAGATCCTGCCTCAGGGCGCAGAGCAGAAAGTCTTTGGTGCAGCACTGTGAAGAGAAACTGAGCTGGATGGGAAATTTATGCAGAACAAGCTGGTAAGTTTGTGCACTGTGGGTGATTTTTGTGCCACCCGGCCAGGGGAAGGAGATGGACAAAGTACTTTGGAAACCTGGCGATTGCCTGTGTGGGAGCGTTTGGGAATTTTGTTTGTTTGCTTGTTTCTTGCTGATTCAGTCCCCCCAAAAAGGGTCACAGAGCCAAACTCACACCCCAGCACCTCTGTGTAAGTCAGTGAAGTGACATCAAGGACAGCTCTAGTGCTGTAAGTATAAGGTGGGGACAAAAGTGTCTTCCAGATGAGCCTAGGAGAAAATGGACAACAGGGGTTTTATGTAGCGGATATCTAGTGTGTCACAACAGTACGTGCACTCCCATCCAGGTCACACTCTACGCCATGGTCTGAGTAAACCCATGGGCAGGGGCCAAAAGGGGTGGAAGGGGTGAGCAAGAGGACAATGACTCTCCACACTGGGACTCCACCACTCAGTCTGCTTTCAGCCAAGCTGAAGAGGCTCTGGGAGTCATTATCTAGTCCAGGTCACAACCTGGATTAGCTTGCCAGGCTGCTGTGGGCTGTTGCCCTGCCTCCCCTCTGTGCACTGTGGGTGACCAGTGGCTATAATCAGACACTTAGGTGCTTTCATGAATCCCTCATCTACAGTTAGCGGTTTTGTTTCTAACAGGCCCCCAAGTTTGTTGTAAGCTAATCTGGCAGCAAGGTCCCCAGTTTCTTTACAATGATTTATTTTCTGAAGAGCAATAAATTATTCAGCCCAATCCTGCAGTCATGGGTGGCACTGAGAATCTGTCTGTTGGTTTGTGCAGGGGCTGAATTGGGCTTTATCAGATGCTGAAGGAAAAAATAATCAAATTCCACCTGGGATCCTTGAACTTGGAGCTGCTCCTTCAGAGTCAGGTGCACGATCATAAACCAGCCATGGTGAAACCTTTGCCCAACACATTAGACAGCACCAGCCTGCCGAGGCACCTGTTATGCCCCAGGGCACTGCCAGGCAGGCAGCAGTGGTTGGGCTGTAGTAGGGGAGCCTAGGCTGTCTGGGAAGCTGGAGGGAAGGAGGGATGTCAGCTGACTGATTCTAGCATCGTGTTGCAGGGCACACAGCTCCCCTTGCTGTGGTACACGTGCGGATCTCGCTAGGACCCTGGGAAGTGGGTTCAGCTCCAGCAACAGATCTGCAGCCAAACCCAGGCCAACAGGGACAGTCTCTGATGGGCAGCCAGCCCCCATCCTGCAACTTCTCCAGTGGAGATTATCTCTGTGGTAAGTGCCATGCGACACCTCTCGTGTGGGCTGGTTGGGGTGCTCTGGCTGCACGGTCCTGCCTCATGCTTCTATGTATTCTCCGGCAATAGCAGCCACTCCCGAGTTCAGGTCGGGGCTCGAGTCCCATTAGAACTGGTTAGTAAAATTCCACTTCTAGCTATCCTGCCACCCCTCCATCCAGGGAGAGCTTGTCTAGGAAAATCTGGGGGCAGGGAGAGGCAACAAGAAAAATCATTTTAAAATGAGGGTATTAAAAACCTTTCTTTCTCTTTGGACTCAGCACATCTGCAGAATGAAGGGACACTTGTACCAGTTACTTGTACTGAAGTGTTCATTGCCATAATCTCTGCCTGCTCCAAGCCGGGCTCCTTCCTGTGCTGTTCTGAGCTAGAGGTGAGGGAGGCCTGGGGAAAGGCAGTGGGGCAGGGATTCAGGCAGATGGGAGAATAGGGAATCCCGGGAGAGACTGGATGTGTGAAACCAGGGCAAATGAACCAGGGGAGCTGTGGGAGAGCAGAGAGAGGACAGGCAGGGCCTGAGGGCACGGAGTTGGGAGTGGGTGAAATCCCATGACCCAGAAGATTTTATTAAAATGTTTTAAAACTATTTTGAAGAAAACGTTGCAGATGAAAAAAAACAAAGGCTCTTTGGGTTTCCTCTTCCCTTTGCCCGGTCCATTTTTGCCACTGGAAAGGGAAGAAATAACAGCCTGCCCTTTTAAGGACAATTAAGAAAAATAAGAGGGAATATTTCAAGACACGTGGCAAACCCAACAAGTCCAGTGGGGGGACAAGGGCAGTTTGTGACAAAAGGGAGTTTTGTTCCAGTGGCTTTGACCAGCTCCTGTACAAAGGCTGGGGGCTGGCTGGGGAGCAGGAGGGCAGGGTCTGTTGCCAGACTTGAGCACTAGGAGGTATTTAGAAAGAAGTTTCCCCCTCCTCTCCTTGCTTTTCTGCAGCACGTCTCCCCTCAAGGTGCTTTATGGAGCAGGTCTATCTCTGCACTATGCAGGAGGGAAGTGAGGCACACAGAGGGGAAGGGGCTTGCCCAGGGTCGCTAGAGCTGAGTTCAGGGCCAGGACGCCCACACCCCAGCTCAGCTTCATTCACTTGACTGCGCTGTCCTAAGTTTTCAGAGCTGCTGCCCTGCTGGGTGATGCCCATTACACGAGCAGGGGAAGGGGGAAGTCCTCAGCAGAAAGCTGTGCTGAGATGGGGCTAGAGCTGATGTTGCACTGCACTGTCGTTAAGCCAGCGGTTCCCATTCCCAACCCATGGCCCCAGCACAAGCTGCAACACTGCTTGTAGCTGTGGGAAACTGAACCGTTAATACCAGGGGTGGCAAGGGGAGCAAAGTCTGCACTTCTTACTGCATGTTACTTGCTTGGTCCTCCCGCCAGGACCAGAGAGGCTGGGGCCTGGTGCTTTAAAGCGATGCCACACCTTGAAAGCAAACACATGCTGTGTCTAGAAAGGAGACACACCCACATCATAGCTGCCCCTGTCCTGACCCAGCCTTTTTTTTGTCCCATGCTATCTTTGCCCCCAGTATTTTCAAAGATAATAGGCAAAGGTCAGAATAATGATTTACTAGGTGGTTAAAAATCCTATTCCCTGCCCTGCAATAACGAAGTGTCCCCTTGGGACAGTCCAGGCATCCCTTCCCCAAGCTGTGCTTTCTCTGGCACACCACAGAACACAAAGAGTTAAAGAGGAAGCTGGGAGCACACAGGCTGCATTAGCTGCAGAGCACCAGGCAGAGCAGCCCTGGGGTGGCCTGGAAGGAGGGCGCTGTACATGCACACGCTAGGAGCCAGTGGGCAGGGTGGAACAGCAGCCGCCTCGTTGACTTCAGTCAGCCAAGACTTCGCCGTGGGCCCAGGTGCAGCCATCCTCAAGCGCTGAGCCAGGAGATTTTCATCCATTACGTTTGGAAGGGGCTGAGCCTCCTGGCTCCATTTAAGTCAGAACTTCAGGTTTCCCTCTGAGCAGCAGCAATAGGGGAGCTCATGCAGTCAGCCACCTAGCGAGGGCAGGGCTGCTGGGCAGCAGCAGCCCCAGGTGCTGAGCGGGGAGCAGGCAGGAAAGGAGCTGCTGGGGTCATGACATGTGAGACGAGCTGTGGGTCGAGCTCCCTGGCCTGCTGCACTCAGAACTGCTACTTGGGACCAGGTTCCCCAAAACATTCAGCATCAAAGCGCCTGGGATGTCCAGCCCCAGTGAGGACGGAGCCTTCTGGACAGTCCAGCCACCAGCCCCAGCCCACGCGGGGACGGGGCCTGGGCTGCTCTGGACCCCAAGTGCATCTGGGAACCCAGGAATGCAGGAGGAGGCCTGGGTGGCAGGCCCAGGCCCAGGCCCAGGCCCAGGCCCAGGCAGAGCTTGGGGGCCATGGGAGTTGGCCGTCCTTTGTGTAGAAAGCTCTTGCACAGCCAGTCGAGAAACCTGAAGCTGCTGAGAACTCGCCTGACACACTCACTCTGCTGCTCCCTCTTTCCAATGCACCCGAATAGAATTTGACCCATTTCTGTATCATACAAAAGTTCCCACCTGCAGAGGGAGGCAATTAGGCAGCTAATCACTGTAAAACACAAATGCCCCTGACAGTTCTGATGCCTCGAGACCATTAATCCTGGCAGGAACGGTCTTTCCAAAATGTAATGAGGCATCAGCCCTGCGGACTGAGCCTGCCGACAGATAAGAGCATTCCCCCTGCCTGCCTGCTTGCTAATTGCTCAGATACAGGCGGCTCCTGTTGTATGCCCATTAAGATGCTATGTTAACGTGCTGGATGATATGTAACATCAGGTAGCAGCAATATCCATTAGGCAGATGGATTGCTCTGTACTTGGGAAGGTGTCTCCTCTGCTGAGAGAGGGAGCTGCTCTGAGCCAGCTGTGTGCGCTGCTTTCCTGATGTTTTGCAAGGTGAAAAGATTTGAGGGGTGGGGGTATTGCCTTGAGTTGTGATCCTTAAAGCCAGCCAGGGAAGTCTGTTTGACAGACAACCACTCTGCTGGCTCTTTGCCTCCTCAGGGATGTCCTAGCTTTGGGATGGGACCTCAGTGGGTTCCTCAATCTGACTGTTCCCTTGACGGGCGGTGGTTGTTGAGTCTTTAACTAGTTGTCATGCCTCGTTTCAGTCATAGCATTTCAAGGGCAATGTGGCTCAGTGGATTGGTCACTAGAAGGGACTCAGGAGACATAGCCCTGTGTCTGTTGCCTGGTCTTGGGCAAGTTGCTTCCCCTGCACAGGTGCCTCAGTTTCCCTTTTGCCTTATCTAGTTTATGAGCTCTTATGTTGTGTACGTACAGCACGTTGTACACCTAATCTCCACTGCGGTTGATCTGCTGGGCACCACTGTGATATAAACATTGGTAAGGAATGCTGAATTTCTGACCTAAAGAGCACTGGGGGAGAAAAAGCTTCTAGACCAGCTCTGCTCCTCCCAGTCCTCTCCTACACCTTGTAAGGAAACAAAAATACTCTGCCCTGCTATTTGCAGGGTAGAAAACTGCCCTCCCAGTTATACGCAGCTCTTCTTCAGTCTAAAGTGCCTAGCCCCCCTGTCCACCTTGAACCAGCCTGCCTATCTTCATCACAGGAGCCAGTGTAGTAACTCCAGTACAGCTCCTTGCAGGATCTGATGCTCTGCACCATGATGTACATGCAGGAATTGTTCCACCCACTGCTGAAATGCAACACGTGCTGGTGGAGCACTGTCTCTGCCACAGCTGCGACGCCACAACGTAGGGCAGTGGTCTCCAACCACGAACTGCCAGGGACGGGACTCCCAGCCACCACCAAGCAGCTGCGTGTCTCTAGTGTCATCCCTGGGTCATTTGTTGCAGATGAAAATGGGATGCAGAACCCAGTAATCATTATCCCCTCCCTGCTCGCCTTCTCCACATTGCTGGTGGTAGGGATGATCCTCTGGAGGATTTGCTGGAGGAAGCAGGACACGGAGGTTGAACCCATCATTTTTCTGGAAGGTAAGGACGTATGGTCTTACTCCCCCAAAGGGCTTTCCCCCATTTGTTGCCTTCATCAGTGAGGGGCCACAGCAGCAGGGCCTTGGGCTTGCCAACCCACTGGGCCTCTCTGCTCAGGGCAGGTGCATCAGGCACTGACCCCCGGAGGCCTCTAGGGACGCATCCTGGAATCAAACAGCAACTTGGCTCAGAATTAGCATCTGGTCTGCAGCGAACCCACACCCCCAGCCAGGCCTGTGCAGCTCCTGGTATGGCCACATATTGAACCCCCTTGTAGACAGAAATCAGCCTCCAACCTTAGCTCTGCCATATGCAGTAGCGTACTGACATAAGAGAGGATGTGGCGATCTGCACAGCCTGGCACTTGAACACATCCCTGCCTCCCTCCAGCCATGGATTGCAGCGTCAGTACATAGCATGCACTGCAGGAACAGCATTAACAGAGAACAAAGCCCTGCACATGAAGCCGCAGACTTAAAGAGAAGAGATGGGGGAAGGGAGGAAGATGAGGGAGGCAGAGAACTGAGGCAAAGCTCAAAGACCTTTGATCTCTGCATCTCTGATATAGAAAACAGAGCCTGTGCTCCTTACTGCTGATGCAGTTATCACTGGAAGCAGGACTTACCCAGCTAGGAGCGCAAAGCAAAGAGGCAGGGTGAGGCTGTTGTACTTCAGCAGGCGCTAACCCCAGAACTGCCACTTCACTGCCAAAGAATTGCTGTGCCTGGCACTTGCAGGTCAATAGCAGCGCCTTTCGCTCCTCAGGGCCCTTTGTGTCCCCCCGGCACCTCCCATGAGAGGGTCCCCAAAAGCCTTGCAGATATTGCAGAACTCAGTCTCCTGGATGAGCTGGTCCACATCACCCTCTTCTTATGGAGAGGGACACACCCAGAAGGACTGTCCAGTCTAGTGGTTAGAGCACTAGCCAAGGCCTTTGCAGGCCTGGGTTCAAGTTCCCTGCTCCATCCCAGATTTCCTGTGTGACCTAGGGAACATCACTGAACTGTCCCACTCTGCCTTAGAGCAGTGCCAGGCCCAGGGTTACATAGCGAGTCCCATGAGAAGACAACCCAGGAGTCCTGACTGCGAGTCCCTTGTAGTCACCTCTAGACCCCAAGGCAGTGTGTATTGACAGTCAGTCGGCTGACTCTTCCTTGGCAGATGAGCAGGATGAGTATGACTCCTTGGCTGCAGCAGAGAAAATTCTGCAACGAAAGGACCCGCTCTTAGCAATGTGGGAGCTGCCTCAGGACAGGCACATCCAGCAGGAGCAGTTCTTGTGCGCTGGGCGCTATGGGCAGATTTCCCAGGCCACCATCATTCAAAGAGGCTCTTCAGAGACTGTCCAGGCTGTGATCCTGAGGAAACTGCCAGGTATGCCTGACAGAGAGAAGTCACTTGCCCTTTCTAGACTCATCCCCATCCACCCAAGTTCATTAGGAACATCCCTATCCAAACCATCCCATCGGGAGGCTTGTCTAATTGGTCCTAAACTACACAACCAACTCCACAACTACCTCCATTGCCCAAAACCCACCAAGAATAGCCTAACCTGCCATGGGTAATGTACGGGTAATTTTGCTTTGTTGCCCAGGGCCCAGCATGGGGGCAGAGGGCTGTCAGTGTCCCACCACAGCAAGGGCGGTTGAAATCAGTCCTTCTGTGTGCTGACTTTGGTGCATTATGGAGTGCTCCATTTCCTTTGGTGACTGCATCATATTGGTGGCCCGTGTTAAGCCTGTGACCCACCCAGAGCCCTTGTGATCCTTGTCATCAATGCTGCTGCCTCACCAATGATTCCCTTCCCATGTCTGTGCATTTGCCCCTCCCCAGGGGCCCATCATCTCAGTGGGGCTGTCCAATTTTGCTTTGTTGCCCAGGACCCAGTTCTGCTCCTTTACAAGTGCTGAGGCTATCAGCTGTCCTGGCTGTCCCCTCTCGCTGCCCATGCCATGTGCTAACCTTGCTTCTCCTTCTTTACCCTCAGCCACCGCCAATCCCAAAGAAGTGAGAGATTTCCTAGATGTGATGAAGTTTCATATCCAGATCTGTAACCACGACAGCCTGGTGAAGGTGCTGTGGTGTCAGAGCCAAGCTCTGCCCTTCTGCATTGTGCTGGAGGCCATGAGCCTAGGAAACTTACTGCCTTTCCTATGGAAAGCCCACCAGGTAGGAGGTGCTCCCTGGTTTGAACATGGGCAAACTGGGGTGGAGGAAGCACCACGCCATGCGCTGCCTACCTTCCCCTCTGCTTCTCTGTGCGTTAGCACCTTCTTCTTGTGCCTGGAGAAGTGCCGCTGGTGGCCATTCCAGCACAAACTCTTGTGGTGCAGTAGGAAAAAGATATGTGTGCTGTTCATGTAAATACCGTGTTCTGCAAGTAAATACACTGTTCAGGTGCACTTCTGTGGGATGTAGTGCTCAGCTCAGCTTTTCTTGTGTAAAAAACACTAGAAGCAAAGAGAGACCTGAGCATGATCCACACGCACTGGGAAAGCCAAGAAACCAGAAGGCAGAGAAACAGCCTCAAATTTCAGACACTTCTTAATCTCATGATACTGCCACATGGGTTTGCAACAATGAACAAACCGATGCAACGTTTCCTCTCTCTATTAGATAACAACTGCACTCTGGAAGCACCCTGTAAAGTGATGGTGAGAAGTCTCATATTTATTCTGTAGATGGAACTTGATCCTGTACAACGTAACTCGTGACTTGTTCTAGCTGTCAGCATGGCAGATGCCACCTGGGGCTTACAGTCTCATTTTTGCTGTCTTGGTTCTTATTCCACATCCACCACCATAGTTTCTAGATGCCTCTTTCCTTCAGCCTCAGCATCCCTGTCAGTAAGAAAGATGCTGGAATCTTAGCTGACAGCTCTGGTAAAACACAGACTTAACCAGAACTTGGTTCCCTGGCCAGTAATGCAGGATGAAAAGGAACAAGTTGGTTTTGTGTCAATAAATTGTATAGGGGGAATTAAATATTATTTTGCCCCTGTAGCCACATACACGGTTGCATTGATGTGGGACTGGAATTCATTGGAAAGGGTTTAAAGATTAGACCCAGCTACTCTGAGTGTGGTGATTGGTGCCCAGGGATTAAGGTATCATAGCTAGCGGGAATCCATGAGAGATAATTAAATCTCACCTATCACAGCTCAGATAGCAAGAGGATCCATGAGGCTTCAAACCCAGACAGCGCCCTGAACGCTGCAGAACACAGGAGGGAATTTTGAACTGAGCGAGTGAAGAGCAGTGAACAACTTCTGCTAGATGAATGTTCACCATTTTTCTTCACTGCTGACAGTAGATTAAAAACATCTCAGAGTTGCCAAAAATTTGCTGCAAATTTCTGCATTACAGTCCAGGGGCTAATGACTCTAATTGCATACTCTTGCTTATGAATCCTGATGGGAAGCTGCTGTCTTGCTGGGGAGGAATCTGATGCTGCAGAAAGTTCCTGAGAAATGAGAGCAGGTGGGAATTTCAACTGGAAATGAAACACAATCTGCCTCGTGTGACATTCCTATTGTCAAGGAGGCAATCGTGGCACTTTCCCACAAGAAATGTGTTGGTTTTGAAAATGTGGCTGACTCCCAAAGCAGCGGGTCTCTGTCATGTCCTAGGCTGCTGTGGTGGCTCAGTGCTTACATGTCATGGCCACGGCTGGAGCCAAGCTGGCTTTGGGCTGCAGATGGGTGTGAGCTGCCTCCCCGCTGTGCTCAGCTTGCCTCTGTCTCTGCTCCCGCACTAGGTTTGCCGATCGTTTTTGCAGGATCTCTCCCAGCACTGGGAAGTCCAAGCTGGAACAGTTGTGTTTCGGGGACAGGAGGAAGCTGCCGCCTTACTGAGCTGTCTCTTCCCTTTGCCTTATCAGGGGGACTTGTCCATTGCTGAGCATACTTACTGCCTGACGGAGAAGAGGGTCTATGCTATGGGCATCCAGATAGCACGTGGGCTGGTATGTAGATGGAGGATGGATCCAATGCACTAGCTTGTTTAACAAGTTGAACTATTAATAGCCTTTAAAGATGATCCCTGGATGGTTTCCATGGCAACACCACACCAACCCCGCCCCCCGGAGCTGCTAGATTAGTGAGATGATCCTGCAAGAGGTCCCTGAGCTCAGTGCCCAGCTGGTGCAGCACGTGGACCTGCATGTTACAGACAGAGACCTGGGACCAGACGGTTGAGCCCTACAAGGCCGAGACAGAGCTCAGCTAAACAATGCTGCCAGAGGGGGCTGGGTTGACCTGGGGATGTTCTGGGCAGTGCAGGGCTGAACCCACTTGGCATACTTGAAATCAGAGCCCAAAGCCCTACATGGCATGGCATGGATGCAGCAGCCCGCCCAATGGCTGCCTGTAGCTGGGTCACTGGCTCCAGGTTGCTCCAAGGCCTCTTTCACAAGCATCCACTTGGATTCTCTTCTTTCAGGAGTACTTGACCGTGAGCCAAAGGCTGATCCATGGCAACGTGGCGGCTTACAACATCCTAATCCACCAGGATCTGACTGTTCGGCTCTGCGGCCTGGGGCTGGCTGCCAAGGTCTACTGCAGGGGCACGTTGCCACTCAGAAGTGCAGCAGAGGTGCCCATAAAGTGGCTACCACCAGAAAGGATCCTGAACCAGCCCATCACAGCGAGGAGTGATGTGTGAGTTCTTGGCTGAGGGAAGCAAAGCCCAGCCCCAGGGTGACTTCTTTTCAGGGTACACACACCACCACAGAGAGAAGATACAGGGGACAGTACTGCATAAAGCCACTTGCTCACTGACTCCCTCTCTTTCTACCCACAGTGCCATGGCCTCAGCTAAGCTGGACTTTTGAGGGGGCTTTCCTCTCCTGAAACTCTATGTGCATGGGATTTGTACCCTGCGTGGCTCAAGCAGCATGGCAGTAATGGCTGTGTTCTTGGCCTGCGCTAGCACCATTGCTAGCAGTGGCAGTGCAGAGTCCCCCAAGGGCTGGTGTGTCACGGGTGATGGTAAAACCTTGGCTGAGAGTAGAGGGCTGAAGTGAGCCTGTAGCTCTGCTTGAACCCATCACCCTCCCTGCAATTCACTGTTGGAGTGCGTTGTCCTGGGATCTTGGCTGTTGCAAAGAGATGGGCAAAGATGAAGGGGCTACCATGGGATGCACAGGGACCACAGTCACTCTGGCTGAAGGGCACTTCAGCCGTCCAATGGATGGAGCATCAGGGGCTTTCCTGGTGAAACTCTAATGCAGGAAGCATTCATGCACTAGGGAGTAGCCCAAGAAAGTGCAGTTTGGAGCCACCTCCACCCGGATCAGAATCAGGTGTGCTACCCAGCTCGGCACAGCCCAGGGCGAGGCGCCAAAGATGCAACGTGATCTGTGACCTCTTTGCAAAGTCAAACAGCAGAGATCTCCAGAGCTACCTGAATCATATTCACCAAGCACAAAGTTCAGCAAAGACTGGCAGTGCCAAGCACTCTGGTTCTCAGGGAATTGACCCCTTAGTCAGAATCATGGGACGCAGAGCAACAGACCAGGGGACTTTAAAACTGGTGGCCCTGTCACTCTGTGTTACAAGTGGCACCCAGAGGCCCCAGCTGAGATCAGGATCTTGTTGTGGACCATTCTTCTCAGACCTTGTGGTCTAAACAGAGAAAATAAATTAGGCAAGATCATATAGAGGGCGGGGACTGGAGCCCCAGTGTGCCACGTCCCAGTCAGGTTGATCATCCTGCACTACACTGCCTTTCTTCCAGTGGGCTGAATGTGGTCTGTATTGGAAACGTATTAAACCAAGTTATGCCATGTTATAAAGTGATACAGAGCAAAGCACTTAGGCTTGGTTAAGCAGAGAGAAGTTGCCCAATTTGCAGGACAATCCCCATCCCCAGTATTCAGCCAGCTCTGGCTCACACTCAATGACACCACAGCTGTCAGTGCACAAAGGTTGCATTTGTGCCCCTCCTGGAGGCAGCTGGAGTCTCCCCAGGGCTAGGCCTTTTGAAAGGGACCAAGGCAGACATCTGGTGTGGGGCTCATGGGAGCGGGGGGGCTGGACACTCAAGTGAAAGGTGGGGAGGAGAAGTGCTGGGAGGACTCTGTGTTTTACAGCTTTTCTGATGCTCTTCAAACTTCCTTACTCCCCAGGTGGTCGTTTGGGATTCTGCTGTATGAAATGATCACGTTAGGTAATCGCCCCTTCCTCCTCGCTTGCTTGTTGACTGTACCGCCTGATGACTGGGGACAGGGAGACCCAGGGATCCCTGGCACAGGCGGGTTCCTCCTGCAGCTTGGCAGGGGAAACAGCCCTGCTTCAGGATGTTCCCCGAAGTGCTGGCCATGGCTCTGCACACAAGCCAACCCCTCAGGCCCCAAAGGCCATCTCGCTCCAGAACGCATCACTTGTGACACTTAAGGGTCCTGCAGCACTTCACAGCACCGGGTGTCCCCTCCCTTACAGGTGGGCCAAGGAGATGCTGAGGTGTGAAGGGACATGCTGGAGGGTGCTGCACTCCCTAGCTACACCCTGCCGGACCGGGGGTGTTTTTTAACCTATGTGAAATCGGGGACGTGATTTCACGCACGCCCACACCAGGTGGTTGGAGCACTTGCCAAGGACATGGGAGACTCAGTTCAAGGCCTTGAGAAGAGGGGCTTGGGCCTGGGCCTCCTACCTGCCAGGGCACTGCTAGAACCACTACCAGGCAAGAGTGGATGGCTTGGTTGGGAGTCCTTTCTAATCTCAACTGGAAACACCCTTCAGGCCCTACAAGAACCTTCTTCTGGAATCTCCGCAAAGAGAAATGTTCTCACAACACAAATGGGTTTTGATGAATTGGCAGATCTTGATGAGAAAAATGTTTCATGAATAGATTTCCCAGCCCCCTTCAGCACAGCGCTCCCACGAGCGCGGAGAAACCAGCACATCAGGGTCGTAGGAGCGAGTGGCTGACGCTTGTGGAGGGCAGTTAGGTGGGCTGATGACATCCAGGGTACAGGAGGGGGACTTCTGCCCCTTTAAAAAAAATCCAGACATAAGTCATAGAGAAAGGGCAGGCTGAGCCTCCCAGCTCACCCGCAGCCTTGGGCCAGAGGGACGGTGTGCACACCCATGCCTGGTCTGCTGCCTCATGCTGTGCACTGATCCGGCCCCCTCTGAAGGGTGGGCCAGCACCCATGAGTGTCATGGTTTGGGCTAGTTCCTGGCAGGGAGGCTGAGGCCCAACCCCTGTGGTGCCTGCTTCTCTTGAAGCAAGTCTGCAGCAGAGCAGGAGAGGGTGAGGGCACGTGTCTGTTGAGGAATGGGCTAAGCTCTCACCTCGCTGCGCCCTTTGCTGCAGCAGGCAGCATGCCGTGGGGAGAAGGCTGACTCCAGACAGGTCATTCCCACATCGAGCCAGCCTGTCTCCCTCAGACCATTGTCTCCCAAGCCACGTCCCCCAGCTGAACCTGGACCAAAGCGTAGATGCTGCCTCATTCCCATCTCCAGTCCCCACTGTGCAGCACTGAGGCTGGGCTGTGTTCCCCTGCGTACGCTGTAGTTGCCAGCATCTCTAGCCTGGGTCTTTCCCCACCCTCTGAGCCAAGCTCATCTCCTAACTAGGGAGCAGTCTTGACACTCAGCTTAAATGTACTTGTAATTTCATTCCCCCACCCCTTGCTATACACCCTGGACCACACCGCCCCCACCCCCGCCCTTAGCTGTCGCTTGGTCAAATTTGGGTCAAGAGCCCCCAGTACATCCAAAAGGTCCCCACCTGGAAGAGTCTCCTGTGCAGTAGGCAGATTTGAGCCAAGGTGGGTAGGTAGGTAGGTAGGTAGGACCCCCCGCCCCCCAGCCAGCTGTTTCCTAACTGCTGCATGTCTGTCTGACCATAGAGGCCAGGGAACAAATCTGGGCAGCTCATGGGGCCCTGTAGGCTGCTGGAACTCAGTCCCTTCCCCTCATTCCTTATGCCAGGCTCCTTTGTCTTCCCCTGGTCCTGACCCACTTGCACTGCTCTTCTCTGAGCCCAGAGTCCAGATGTAGGAGAGCCAGTGTCTGCACTGCACATGGACCAGTGCTCCTCTGATGACTGCTCCCTTCCCCTCCCCAGGCGCCCCTCCGTACCCGACCCTCAGGCCTGCAGACGTTCTGGCCGCCCTGCAGCGAGAGCACCGCATGAAGAGACCGGAGCAGTGTGGCACCAGGCTGTAAGTGATGCTGACCCTGCACAATGACCAGTCCAAGACAAGACAGGCAGCTCTTGCCCCAACCCAGGACAGCCACAGCATGTGGTGTCCTGTCCACAGGACCTGAACCATCACATTCAGGGACCAGCTTCCCATTGTGCCTGAAATCCTAGGCACTGAAGCATGTTGTGCCCTAGGCAAAGGATTACCATGTCTTCATTGAGTCAGGCTGGAAGGGATCTCATGAGGCCATTAGTCCAGCCCTCTGCTCAGGGCAGAAGCATCCCAACTAAACCATCCCAGCTTTACACGGGCTCTGTTAGCACAGCTCTTCCACTCTCCCCAGGCTCCTTCATCAGCCCCTCAGAGCATCCCTTGCTGCTGGGACTAAAACCCGGTTCCTGGCTGTAAGGTCTTGCTCTTCTGTGCAGGGTCAGATCGATTGCTGCATTTGGGGTCAGAAAAGAATTAGTGCAGTCAGATAGGCATGAATTTGGCCGGGGGGGGTTGCCCTCCTCTGTGCGGGGGGCACAGTCCTCTTCCTTGGGTCGCTTGAGTAGATTCTAACTCTTGCAGTGGTGGGACACTGACAGGGCTCTTGCTCTCCTGCTTTACCTGTGGCAGGTTAGGATGTTTATGGTGTTTTTGGGTAAGTGTGATAGGTTTGGTTATGTAGTTTTAGGAATAGGTTAGATGAGGACTTGTATGGGATGGCTTGGGTAGGGGTGATTGTGCCCTGAGCGGGGCTGAACTAGACACCTCTGGAGGCCACCTTTGGCCAATTTCCTATGTTTCTCTGAGATAGCCTTGCTTTGTTCCGGGACATGTGCAAACCCCACTGCCCACCAGAGACCTCTCCAGCACTTGTGTTCCCTGTTATGTCTCCCCCACATTGCTTTTAAGTGACTCTGCTACTGGACTGGCTGCCCTGGCCCCTTCTGTAGGGCAAATAGCACTGCCCTGAGCTGGAGGGACCACTCCCATGCAGAAGGCCCACCTGCCCCTTGTCTTCTGGCTTGAGGTACATCCTGCAGGGGCATCTGTGTTGGGATACTTGTCCACCAGGAACTGAGCTAAGATCCAGTATCTTGTTTCCCAGGGGAGCCACCTAATCACCAGCAGTCACCATCCATCCATTAGACTGGAAAAGAGAGAATGGTGTAGCCCACTGCTCACCTGAGCCACCCAGCACTGTCCACTGGGGTCCACTAGAGACTCAGTGATTCAAAACAATTGACCCCACCCCCCCAAGAAAACCAACTGATCCTAGGGCACAGCCAACCTACTAGTGAGCCTTTCTGCTCTCCCTCCACGCTGCCACCTCCTTCCCTTGAATGGGATCACCCTGTGGCCTCCCCAAGGGCCTGCTCCTGCCCTTCTTTTATCACCAGCCTTTGGAAACGAATTGGTAACGAGCAGCACTAGTGCTAAGGTTCAGACTGTTGCAGAGGGAGACAAGACCTGACAGGCAGGAGGGTGGGAGACACCAGGTCAGAGGCAGGACTAGCACCTGGCCTGGGGCACACAGGTGCTCTCAGCTGCTGCTTTCACTCAACAGAGCGGAAGTCCCCATTTGCTAGGGGCAGCAGAGGGGAAAAAAAATATCTCCCCAGGCTGAGATGTGTTATCAAAGTCAGACACTTTGTGCCCCAGGCTTTTTGGAACAGTCCTGGATAATGATAAAGAAATATTTAAGGCCCCTGATATCCAGCTGTTTTCCAGCACCCCACCCCAAAGGGCACCATGGCCTGGAAAGTGCCTGGAATTAATGTGAGAAGAGATCAGCCAGCTCCGCTCCCACCGTGTTCAGTTTAACTTATACCTTTAAAACCACGACAGGCAGTTTTAACTGGTATGGCTGAGGCCTCTCCACTGCCTGCGGGGCGGCACTTCCACTGCTGCCTGCTCCAGGGAGGCGTCTTGGCCTCTCTGCGTTTGCCCTTCTCTAGGCACAGGTGGGGACAGAACCATCTCTGTGATTGGCGACAGGTACCGGGTCATGAGGAGCTGCTGGCGGTGGAAACCTTCGCACAGGCCCGCCTTCCCCGAGCTCCTCGAGCAGCTGGACTCGCACGCGGGCCGCGCAGGGACCAAGCCACTGACCGGCCCGGAGCGGCTGGACCTAGACCACTACCAGCGCCTGGCTGGGCTCTCCCCTCGGGAGGCTGCCTTTGGGCTCTGCTCGCAGCCCGGCGCGGGCGGCCGCCGCACGGCCCTGTGAGACGAGCGCGCCGCCGGACCCGCCGCGTCTGGGCGCACAGACAGCAGCAGAGCCCGGCGGCCCAGGCACGGCCCGGCTCAGCGCCCCGGAGCAGCTGGGGCTCCGCGCGCCCGGCCGGGGGAGGAGGCTGCGGGGCGGGCGCCAGGCTGGGCTGCGGCGGGGCCGCTCCCCCGGGCAGGGAGGTGGCGGGGCGGGCGCGGCGAGGCCTCCCGCCGCCAGGGAGCGCCGTGCCCCACTTCCGCTAGGCAGGAGCAGCCGAGTGCCGAGGGGCGCCCCCCCGCGCGCGGACGTAGCGGCCATGGAGCCGGGCGGCGGCCGCAGGGACAAGGCCAAGGCCAAGGAGCCGCTGGCGCGGCTGGAGAAGGCCAAGCAGAAGTCGGCGCAGCAGGAGCTGAAGCAGCGGCAGCGCGCGGAGGTGCGGGGCGCCGCGGGGGGAGGCCGCAGCAGCGGGACAGGGCTTAACCGTTGTGCCCGGGCCGGGTAGGGTGGGGCCGGCCCCGCCCCGCCCCGCCCGGAGTCCGCGTTTCCGGGTAGCAGTGTCCGCGCTCCGCGTCTCGCCGCCGGGGCCCGGGCGCAGGGCCTTTTCCCGGCTGCAGGACCCGGGCCCGGAGTCGCCCGCGCCGCGCCGCGCCGCCCTGGCTGGCGCCTGCGACTAGGGCCGTGGTGTCCGGCCGCTCTCACGGGCCCTTTCTCCGCGCAGATCTACGCTCTCAACAGGGTGATGACGGAGCTGGAGCAGCAGCAGTTCGATGCGTTCTGCAAGCAGATGCAGGCTTCCGGGGAGTGACGCCCGCGCCGGGCCGGGCCGGGCCGGAGGGTTGGCATAGCTACTTCCTGAGCCTGGTCCCACCTGCTCGTCTTACACCTGCCTCACCCCAGTGTGGAGCATTGGTTCGTTTGTGCTCCGTCCATTCCTGTTAAGGCCTGGTCTCTCCTTGCGTTTATGATTTTGGTTCAAAACGTAACATTTGTAAAAATTAAAAATAGTGCTTGTACTTGCCTGATCTTGGCCCTTTCCCTCTGTGGCCTTGGAGCACACCTCTGCTGGCTGTTGGGGTTTGTGGGTTGTGGCTCAACCACAAGGCTGGGCCTGTGACCTCTGAAATACCCCTGGGTGCAAGGTACAGACATGGAGCAGGGTCTGATGCTGGCAGCCATCTGCGGAGGAGACAGATGCAGGGAAAAAGCACCCACTGATACGGAGTAGCCTCCTTGAGTGAGGATGTGCTCCTTAGAGCTGAAGTTCATTTTTAGCTCGGCTCCTTGCTGCAGTGTGATCATAGCTAGCCTGCACCATGCAAAACTCCTCTGCCTTTCTTACAATAATGTTCCCGTCCCTGTATTCAGTCACATGGTGGGAAAGCGTATGTGGGAGAAGGTGTCTTTTACTGAGATTAATGGGCCCTTCTCATACCCTTGGGAACCTCCCATGCTGCAGGACCTGATGTGCTCAGCGTGCCCCTCGTTTCCTCCTGCTGGCAGCTGTGACTGGTGGCCACTTGTGTCACCTTCCAGCGAGGAGAGCTGGTGGCTGAGTAGCAGCAAGGTGTGACCCTTGTGCTCTTACAGTTTCTCCAAGGCTCAAGGGTAATGTGCTACCAAGACTGTTAAAGGGGAGTTGAGGTCTGGTTGGACCTTTTGCTTTTCCTGGATGTGGGACTTGCCACCTATAATTGGTGCCTCTGAGAACCAGGAAAAACACTGAGCCTTACAAAACTAGATGTACTTGGGGAGCTGTCTCGCCTTCTTTCATCTGCTGCTAGGTTACGGGAACAGAACATCCTCCATGTTGTATTAACAGCAACTACAAGTGTCTTGTTGCTCATAACAACGTTACTGGAGTGGGCACTGAGCACGTTACTTTTTTGTAATATTGGTTCCTGAAATGTCCCGGTGTTGCTGGCTGATACCTCCAGTGCTGCTACATGCTCTGTCATTCCTGTTTACCTGAGCAGCTGCAGGTCAGCGGGCTCTTTCTTTGCTGGACAGCTTGCCTGTTGGGAATTAGTCTTCAACTGTGTCCGTTCTCATAGATTCTTGATTTTAAGGTCTACAGGCCATTTAGTCCAGGGCTCAGCAATGTTTTTGGGCAGAGTGCTAAAGAACAGCCACAACCTACTTGGAAGATGTTGGCATGCCAGGGGCAGATGGCAGGGGCCTTAACAAACCATGAGGGTCACTGCCTAGCCTTTTGCTCCAAGGCCCAGCTTGTAACAGGGATCTAAGAGCCCAGCCAGGCAATTTCAGTGCAAAGAGAGCCTTGGGGTGCCTTGCATCATCTACTTCAGTCTCATCCTCTTCCCCACACTGGGACTACCAGGAAAGTGGTTTAGAAGACCAATTGCGTGACAATGCTGGGAATAACAATCTCATGTGGGAGTAACTGCTGTGCAGCTGTCCATCTTCGAGCTCACAGCTGTTTCCTAGGCAAGCAGGGAAATGACAAAGGGTTGCAATCTATATTCCGGATTTCTCCGCAAGTAAGAATGGGGAGATGTCTGTCACCTCCCTCTTTTCTGCAGCTTACGTTCTTTCACCAACCGTTCATTTTTAGAAATGGATGACACCCACATGAAGCTGTAGCACTAGATTGTTTCCTTCATGTTTTATTTCCAGAGATTGAACATTAATGTTAGGTACAACTTTTCCATTCCTATGCCCTTTCTCCTCAACCAAGCAAATGCCAGAAAAAAATTAAGTTTGAGATGCATTTTGCTACAATGATCAGTAAAAAGTAAATATAATAACTCCTGACCTCCTGTCAGTTTTTTTTAAAGAGCTGGGACAGACTCAGATGCTTCCCCATCTCAGTTTTCCTTTTGAAGAGTTAATTGGAGTTCCCCCATATTTACAGAAGAGCAGACCCGAACGAGCTTCTCCTCCACAGCATTCCAATATTGGGGGTGTCATTCTTTGTACAATTTATTCAGGGCTTCATTGATAAAATCCCACGCCACAATTACTCCCTTATAATAAATTACTATGTACAGTTGTGGAACATTCACCAGATGAGTAGTTCACATTTTAGTTGCCAGGGCAGGACAATTTCACAGATACTTCACACGCAACAGCAATAGCTGAGCTACACTCAGTGTGCTTGTGCTCATGGACACCTTGGTTGTGAGCTTTTTTTTGCTCTCACAAATCCATTGTTGTACCAACCGAATGTACTGACAAAGGACATTGACGGGGTAGTGCAAGGTGCTACAGCCTTGGGTGAGTTGCCGTGAGGCATTAGAAAAACACTTGAATCAGAACTCTTGGAGGCAAGGTGATGCAAGCTGGGAACATTTATGCTTCCCTAGCTGAGAGCATGCTGTGGTAAGATACCACCCTGTGCAATTCCTAGGTACTCTTCTCCAAAAATGGAACAAAAAAAATGGTGGGGGACCAAATGCATCAGAATGGAGCCACTGTTCTGGCTGCCGAGAATGCATCAATGCCACTGCTGCTCAAGTCACAGAAGTCAATGCCTGTGATTGAAAGCTCTGTCCTTCAAGTACTGTGCACCTCACAGATTTGCAGGTGTTAGGGGCTGGAAGGGCCCTCTCGAGATCATCAGGTCCAGTACCCCTGTGCTTGGGCAGGAAAGTCTGCTGGAGTCAGATGACCCCAGCAAGGTGAGTATCCAGCCCCCAATGCTGCCAGAGCCTGGACTCAGAAATCTTCAGATATGGCAGTTCTGACTAGTGCCACAGAGTCTGGCTAGGTTTTATGCTGCCTCTGCTCAACAGAGCAAAGTATGAATTCCTAGGGATGTTGGTGTAGTGCCCGAAGACTGGAAGAAGGCCAATGTGGTGCCGATCTTCAAGAAAGGGAGGAGAGTGGATCCGGCTAACTACAGGCCCATTAGCCTGACTTCTATCCTGGGGAAGATCTTAGAAAAGTTTATTAAGGAGGCCATCCTTGAGGGACTGGCCCAGGCTAACATCCTAAGGGACAGCCAGCACGGGTTTGTTGCGGGTAGGTCTTGTTTGACCAATCTCATTTCCTTCTATGACCAGGTGACCTATCACCTGGACAAGGGAGAAGAGATTGATGTCATATATCTTGACTTCAAAAAAGCTTTTGATCTGGTATCCCATGATCACCTCTTGGCCAAACTGCCCAGTTGTGGGCTTGGCTCCACCACGATCCGCTGCCTGGGAAATTGGCTTCGTGGTCGGACCCAAAGGGTTGTGATTGATGGCAGTCAATCATCATGGTGCCCTGTAACCAGTGGGGTCCCTCAAGGCTCTGTCCTGGGACCCATACTGTTCAACATCTTCATTAATGATGTGGACATTGGAGTCAGGAGCGGACTGGCCAAGTTCGCCGATGACACCAAACTTTGGGGCAAAGCATCCACGCCAGAAGATAGGCGGGTGATCCAGGCTGATCTGGACAAGCTCAGCAAATGGGCAGACGAGAACCTCATGGTGTTTAACACCGAAAAATGCAAGGGTCTCCACCTTGGGAGGAAAAACCTGCAGCTTCCTTATAGGCTCGGCAGTGCTATGTTGGTTAGCACTACAGAAGAAAAAGACTTGGGGGTCATCATTGACCACAAGATGAACATGAGCCTCCAATGCGATGCTGCGGCTAGTAAAGCGACCAAAATGCTGGCGTGCATCCATAGATGCTTCTCGAGCAAATCCCGGGACGTCATTCTCCCCTTGTACTCGGCCTTGGGGAGGCCGCAGCTGGAGTACTGCGTCCAGTTTTGGGCTCCACAATTCAAAAAGGATGTGGAGAAGCTTGAGAGAGTCCAGAGGAGAGCCACGCGCATGATCAGAGGTCTTACGATGACAGGCTGAGAGCCACGGGACTCTTTAGCCTGGAAAAGCGCAGGCTCAGGGGTGATCTGATGGCCACCTATAAGTTTATCAGGGGTGACCACCAGGATCTGGGGGAACATGTGTTCACCAGAGTGCCCCAAGGGATGACGAGGTCAAATGGTCACAAACTCCTGCAAGACCGTTTCAGGCTGGACATAAGGAAGAATTTCTTTACTGTCCGAGCCCCCAAGGTCTGGAACAGTCTGCCATTGGAGGTGGTTCAAGCACCTACATTGAACACCTTCAAGAGTAAATTGGATGCTTATCTTGCTGGGATCCTATGACCCCAGCTGACTTCCTGCCCTTTGGGCAGGGGGCTGGACTCGATGATCTCCTGAGGTCCCTTCCAGCCCTAATGTCTATGAAATCTATGGTGCACTCAAAATTTGAGACTCAGTGGCACAAACAACTGGTGAAGTGTATCTGCTTTGACACAAGACATACTTCAATAGTTGTCTGTATCATTGGTCAGTGCACTAACAACTCGACTGGGCGTTGTACTCCTTTGTTACTGTTATTCAAACACAGCCTAGCAGATATGTCTAGGGTTTGATTCTGTGAGACACTCAGCACTTTCAGTTCCCTGGGGAAGGGAACCGCATATCTCAGGAGGCATTCAGCACCAGACAGGACGAGGCTTATGAGAGGAGAGCTTCAGGAGGTCTGTAGTCAGCCCCTCTGTGGGATCATGTAGACAGTGGGACTCCCCCCACCAAAGACCCTGAGAAAATGAGAGGCTGAATGTAGATGCTTATTTGACATACCTGCCATTCACAGCATCTTTAGAATTTTTGTATAAAAATTAAAAGCCTAACTCAGGGAGTATGGCTGCCTTTTCCCCCCTAATACGCTTTCAGCTCAAACCTTTAGGAGGACACCAATGATCAGAACTGGTAAACGGATACTTGTTTCAGTTTCTTTCTCTATAGGAATGATGTTCAGGTCATGATTTTTTGTCAGCAAAGACCATAATTTGTGCTGTAAAGACTGTGCTGCTCTTTCTTACCCCTGTTTTATGTAAATACAAGTTTCCTGACTGCAGTGAAATTACTCCAGGTTTACACTGGGATCAAGCAGGAGCAAAATCAGGTGTCTGCTATTCCCCTAATATTGAAACATTCCACTATGCTTTGTGCTGGAGGGAAAAAAATGGACATAGTAAAAACAAATGTCCAACTGGAACACGACTCTGGGGATCAGAACAACTTGTAAGTACTTGTATGTAGTGGGCCAATTTCTCTGATATTTCATCAGGAGTGAAGTCTTGGGTCTGTATTCCACAGACTGTACAGTACAAGACAAACTGTAGCCAAGACAGTTTCCTATTGCTAAAAATAGTCACTAGTGGATATTTGTACCATCCCTCAAACTTACCGTTACCGGGACAAATTTATACCAGGTGTAAGACAGTACATCTCAGGTAAAGGCTACAAAGCTACATTTAGGCCAAGTTCCGTCCTGGTGCAATTATACAGGCTACAATGTTCACTCCCAAACTTAGGGGGACGGTCATTATCCCTTAGTCTCCAAGCAGTTTTCCCCAATCCAGCATCTTAGCAGGTACTTTGTATTTGGGAATCCTGTCTTTTCTTCCTTCAATACAGGATTCTCACTACAGAAATTAGGTTCCAGTGCAGTTAGATTTTGGTCTATTCATGGTTTTGGACTGAGGTACAGAGGGTCCCACTGATTTTTATTTCTGTGAGTGTTAAGGGTAGTCTGCAGTTGCAGTTTGCTGGTTTCAAGCCTCAGTTTGCAGAGAAGCATGGCTCATGATCACCTAAAAACATAATATGACATACACTATTCCAAATCCCAGCTATGCCTCTGTTCTCGCAAGGCCTTTGCGCTGGGTAACAGCTCTGCCCACTAGCACAGGGGTGCTTACTGAATTTTGGCAAGCCATCAAGGGCCAGATGGCAGGCAGCCAGGAGCACATGCATATTAATTTTCTAAAAAATTTTAGGGGCCCCACGAGCCAGACAGAATAGTCTGGCAGGGCACGTCCAGCCTACGGGCCACATTTTGCCCACCCCTACGCTAGCATCTGCAGCCGATCTCAGGCTAGGTGGTTCAGTGTAAACCTGCTGCTTTGTCTAGTCACAGGTTCTTTCTGCACGTTGACTTTTCAGGTGTGCTCTCTAGCAGTGTGCAAAAGGTGCTCTGTATTTTTAGCCTTCGTGTGCTGTTGCACAAAAGGTCAGAGAAGAATCTGAAACTGCCCTACGCTGATCAAGTAAAAAAAAAAATCTCTCTCCTGCTCCCAAATATAACACATCTATATACAAACACAATTAAATAGGCCCGCCCAAGCAATTTCCATGCTGGCTAGGTAGGATAGGTCACTTGGTTAAGATGTTAAGTAGCATTTTTCAAAACTAACTTTCAAAGCTTAAGATACTGATCTCAAGAACTGCAGATAGTGATCTCAGGGGTGTACTTGGTCAGATAGTGATCTCTGCCTTTCTGGAACTCTTCCAGAGCTGTAAGAGCTGGCAAGAGAATTTAGGACACCGGGGGGGGTGGGGAGTTAAAGACCAGTATGGAGGTGGGAGGGTGGGGGGGGAGAGGTGGTCTATTATCCTACAGTTCCAGGCGCAGCAAACAACTTCCTAAATTCATGATTAAAGGACACTAATTCTGAAAATGACTCTCATAACATTAAAAACCACAGTACAGGTTTAAGATCATGAATATGTACACTCATATCTACATAAATACCACAGCAAGTTTAAGTGAAGTTTCCTCAGTAACTGGAGTTAAACTTCAAGGGTTAGTTATTACACGTGCCAGAGAACAGGCACTACGTGGGAACTTTACAAGAGGAAGGGAACCTGCAGGGGCTGTGTTTTTATGTCCTATCAATCCAGTCTTAAAGTGTTAGCCAAGGTGATAATGCATCCTATAGCTGTTACTTTCAAGTAAGGAAGATGAAATCTTTACTAAGGATTAGGCAACTGGTGGATGTTAACACAGAATCAGTCTTCATTTAATCACAGGTGTTGCCTTTGGCTGGTTGTCGTGGTGGTATATGAAGCTGTTGTCATCTTCATAATACTGAGCATGCAATTAAACTTTGCTACTCCACAAGGCAACTGGGAAGAAGATGTAAGATGTTGACCAAATGAGATAGTAGAGAGATGCTACTGAATAGGAAGAGAACAAAACCATCAGGATTCCTGCAACAGAAGAGCAATATAGAGAAGCCAGTCAGATACAATTTAACAGAACCAAAGGAATTACACATACACTTTGCCAGATCTCAGAAATGATTCTGCTAGGAAGGTCTACTCTTGGCTGGAAACATGTCACCTTAGACACCAGAACCAATGCTTTATATAAACCTGATCTGTTCCTGTAAATAAAGTGTTGTTCCCACATCACAAACATATCAAGGTACTACCAGCAGCTCATATGCTGCTTCAGGCACAAGCTACAGTGTTCAGCAATAGGTGTGGCTGCGAGAGGATTAACACGGGATTCTGGCCCTTCAGCTTGTCCAGCAGACACAAGCGGCAGGCATCTTGGCAGCTGCATGGCATGTATAGTGGTTTCTATGCCATGCTTTCTCCACCACAGGACAGTTTCCCTACTGCTCATCCAGATAAGGTGGGATCCTTTCACAGGTGCTGTGCAACAGTAGTACTGTGGGTGTGCAAACAGTGCAAAACACCTACAGATGATTCACAAGATAAACCCAAAAATCTCATAGGACTCCATGGTGTTAAGAACTACTGCGGTTTTCCTGAGTTCTGTGCAACAGATGACTCGCAGTGTTATTTTTCTGTAGTCAAAAAAAAAAAAAAAGTGAAAACTCAGAGCTGGCTTTTTCCGAGGGGTCCCTTGAATTTAACAAGGTTGAGAACCACCGATCTACTGTGTAGTATCAGCAATAGACAATAAGAGCCAAGGACTTGAACTGGCTTATTTTTAAAACTCACCCCCTGCGTAGACCACCTTCTTCCAGGGCTGGGACTCCAGAACTTTGTCGTGGGGATAGAAACCCTGATCAACCATGAATAGGATCATTACCAGGGCTACTGTGCGCAGCAATACAAGATTGCCTCCAGTCAGGATATATGTTCCAGTCAGGAGTGATGAAGCATATGGACAGGGCAGGCCCCGGTACATGAAAGGGATCCCTACAAAAAAGGGACAGAGTGTATTTTTTTCCCCCTCACCTGCAGCTACATTGAACCCTACATATGCAATGCTATTACAGGCTCTTCTTGAGAAGGATAATGGCAGACCATACACTTACCACTTGAGAAGAAGCACAACCGAGCAAAAACTGCAAGCACATAGACGATAGATAGCAACCCATCCAGGATCCCACGAGCCTGCAGGAGCAGAGCAGTAGCCAGCCCGAAAGAGGTGAAGTCAGCAAAGTCATCCAATTTGGCACCTGCAAGTTAGTGAGAAACACAGCTGGTCAACACTCACGCCACCTGCCCATAGTACCACAAGTGACAGTAGCAGGCAGGTGGTGCCCATAGGCCAATACCACACCCTAGAAACAAGAGCCAAGTCTAGCTCTAGTCCTGCAACTCTCAGCCAGGTGCTGCAGCACTCTGGGAGTGCCTTGAGATCCTTTCAAGGGTGCTGCAAGGTGCCACGCACTGTTAGCACCATTTGGTGAGCAAACATGATTCAAAAGATAAACCCAGACATGTCGCATAGGAGTCCAGAGCAGTAAAACCATTCTGGCCTGTTGTGGTCTTTCTGAGTTCTTTTCAACAGAAGAATTGCTTTGGTATTTTTGTGGTCAAAGAGAAAGTAACAACTAAGAGCTGGCATTTTCTCAGGGGTTCCTTAAGTTTAGTCGGGGGGACCTTAAGGCTAATGAGGTTGAAAAGCACTGCTCTAGTCATTAGGACACTTAATGGACTGCATCCATATACTTAACAGCATGTGTGCAAAAACCCCTCACCACCACTGTGACATGTCTCATAAGAAAAGGTTCACCAAGAACCTATACAGGGATATTTCTAACAGCCAGTGGCATAACTAGGGTGGGGCAATGGAGGCAACCAACCTGGGTGCCAATAGAGGCAGGGGGTGAAAAGAGTGGCTTTTGACACAGGTGTGCAGTTGTGGTGGCAGTGGCCCCCAATCGCCACTGGCCCTGTGTGGGGCAACCACCCTGGACACTAGGCTGCATTCTTAGGCTGCTGCTGGTAAACTAAGGCTGGACAGTGGCCGGCAGAAGCTAGTCAAAATGGATATACAGCAATTTCTTATTAAAAGAAAGGGTGGGTAGTCATTAGAACAGCCTATGAACTGAGGTGGTCAAATTTATTCTCAGGTTTTGGCCTACAGCAGGCCATTGCAGGGAAGACGGCTGAGAGCGAGCTATGTGGAACCAGGAGGAAGTGAGATGGATCATGGCCTGGAAGGAAGCAGGCCTTGAGTTCTAGCTTGAGGCCTTCCTTGTACTGGTGGGGGAACCACCCCCTCCTTTATCCAATGACTATTAAGTGTGAGTGGCAGTGGCTCAGCTTCAAAAGGAGTGCCAGGGGGTGTTTGAGTAATGCCTAGTCTGTAGTGTGGTGGTTGCAGCACCGTGCTGGGCATGATACAGGTTCAAGTCACCGGGGGGCGCTAGAACTTGGGTTTATGGGCTTCCTAGACAAGTGCCCTGGTTACTCAGCTATTGGGGTTTAAATCTGGGAGGCCCCTCCTCATTCCCATGTCATTTTTCTGGGACTTATCCTGAGGTACACTTGCACAAAGCTACATATGGGTCCTGCTAGTATGTAGCCCTACTGCACGTGCTCAGGCTATGGGCACAAGCTTACACATGCACAGTATGAAGCCAGAGCCAAAAAGGGCTAGCTAGGCAGCCAAAAAAATTGCTATTGAGACACACAAAGGGAAATAAAATTCCATTCTTAGTGCTTAAAAATGGCCTCAACATTTGCAGTAACACGACTTACCGTGAATTACTAAGGAAAAGCATATTTATTTATTGCTGCTAAACAGAAGCACATAGGAAAACAGAATAAAAACAGAGTGCATGAATTAAAAAAAACAGATCAGATTTAGATACCAATTTCTACTTGTTAAAAACTTTTTATTTAGAAAGACACTGTCAAATGTTGAAATTTCATAGATTTCATAGACATTAGGGCTGGAAGGGACCTCGGGAGATCATCGAGTCCAGCCCCTTGCCCAAAGGGCAGGAAGTCAGCTGGGCTCATAGGATCCCAGCAAGATAAGCATCCAATTTACTCTTGAAGGTGTTCAATGTCGGTGCTTGAACCACCTCCGCTGGCAGACTGTTCCAGACCTTGGGGGCTCGGACAGTAAAGAAATTCTTCCTTATGTCCAGCCTGAAACGGTCTTGCAGGAGTTTGTGACCGTTCGACCTCGTCATCCCTTGGGGCACTCTGGTGAACACATGTTTCCCCAGATCCTGGTGGTCACCCCTGATAAACTTATAGGTGGCCATCAGATCACCCCTGAGCCTGCGCTTTTCCAGGCTAAAGAGTCCCGTGGCTCTCAGCCTGTCATCGTAAGATCTGTTTTCCTGACCTCTGATCATGCGCGTGGCTCTCCTCTGGACTCTCTCAAGCTTCTCCACATCCTTTTTGAATTGTGGAGCCCAAAACTGGACGCAGTACTCCAGCTGCGGCCTCCCCAAGGCCGAGTACAAGGGGAGAATGACGTCCCGGGATTTGCTCGAGAAGCATCTATGGATGCACGCCAGCATTTTGGTCGCTTTACTAGCCGTAGCATCGCATTGGAGGCTCATGTTCATCTTGTGGTCAATGATGACCCCCAAGTCTCTTTCTTCTGTAGTGCTATCCAACGTAGCACTGCCGAGCCTATAAGGAAGCTGCAGGTTTTTCCTCCCAAGGTGGAGACCCTTGCATTTTTCGGTGTTAAACACCATGAGGTTCTCGTCTGCCCATTTGCTGAGCTTGTCCAGGTCAGCCTGGATCACCCGCCTATCTTCTGGCTTGGATGCTTTGCCCCAAAGTTTGGTGTCGTCGGCGAACTTGGCCAGTCCGCTCCTGACTCCAATGTCCACATCATTAATGAAGATGTTGAACAGTATGGGTCCCAGGACAGAGCCTTGAGGGACCCCACTGGTCACAGGTCACCACGATGAGTGACTGCCATCAATTACAACCCTTTGGGTCCGACCACGAAGCCAATTTCCCAGGCAGCGGATCGTGGTGGAGCCAAGCCCACAACTGGGCAGTTTGGCCAAGAGGTGATCATGGGATACCAGATCAAAAGCTTTTTTGAAGTCAAGATATATGACATCAATCTCTTCTCCCTTGTCCAGGTGATAGGTCACCTGGTCATAGAAGGAAATGAGATTGGTCAAACAAGACCTACCCGCAACAAACCCGTGCTGGCTGTCCCTTAGGATGTTAGCCTGGGCCAGACCATTAAGGATGGCCTCCTTAATAAACTTTTCTAAGATCTCAGACTGCTTTGAGGTTATCCTGGAAAAAATGGATCTACATTTATCAAAGCCCCCAATATTTACCAACAGCAAATCCATCAGCAAGTAAGAATATCTGAAGCAATAGGAGGCACAATAATGCAATAATTAGCTAGCATAGGGCACGTCTACACATGCATTAATGCGCTGTAATTATGGTGCATTATGTTTAGTACCTCCAACAACAGGTACTAACTTAATGTGCTGTAATCAGTCCTACTGCGCAGTAGTGCCGACATACGGTATGTCTTTTATGTGTGATGCTAATGCACAGTAGACTAATTCTAGTGCACATTAGCACACATGTGCTCATGCATAGCAGAATTAGTTTATGGTGCTTTAGTGTCTCGTGTAAACATGCCCATAGTCACCTCTGCATTTGAAAACGCTCCTAGCTGGCTCACGTAAATGGTGTAGATGGATTTATGATCGCTGAGATGACTTCATTCCCAAGCTGCTGTTCAACCCTTTCCCAAGGGATAAATTTGCTTTTACTTCTAGTCTAGTTGCTAAGCAGACTGCAATCTGCAGGGCGCAAGGCTCAAGAACTGGGGCTGTGGTTAAACTGCTGAAGGGCGGCAAGATGGAACTCACCCAGGGCTGAACAAGCATTCAGTTGCCTAGCAACTGCTCCATCAGCTAGGTCCAGCAGGAATCCAATCAAGAGCAGCCAGCAAGCACAGTAGTATAGCCTAGAGGGAAAAAAAAGAGTGAAGAGCATTAGCGTTTCTGTGGCTTTGACAGGCTCCTGAGTTTATAAAAGGCAGCAACAGCATTAACTTTTACAGCATGGCTGTGCAACTGCCTGCAAAGCTATGTGTGCATGGCTCTGCATCAACATAAAGGCCTGAAGTTTCCCAGTGTCTTGTACCAAGACTTTCCCACCTCACAGCAAAAAGCTCCTCAAGACTTTTGCACACATGGTCTTCAGGGCCCCTGAAAGCTGTTGGGGAAATTTAAGGAGGAGGAGGAGTAAATTTTGCACTGTGAAATTTGGACAGGCAATTGTTACTCCTTAGACACAGCTCCTTGTTCAGCCTTAAAGGAAGGAGACATGTTTGGCTTTGAACCAACCAGAAGATACAGGAATAGAGAGGTGAAAGGGACCTCAGGAGGCCATGTGGTAAAAACACTACTCAAGGCAGGATCATCCCTATCCAAACTAGCCCAGCCAAGTATCTGTCTGATCTGCACTTAAACATCTTCCAAAGACAGACATTTCACAACCTCTGAAGGAATCTGTTCCAATGTTTACCGCTCAAAAACAGCACCTTCAATAGAGAATTAGAGGGAGGGCAGCATCAGTAGTGATTTATTTGCACTGTAGCTACAGCTGGTCTAGAGTGAGCTAACTTAAATACTGGTAGCAGTCTAGTCTGTGAGAAGCTGTGCCCCTGTGTCTAATTTACCCACGTACCCAAGCTAATTAATTTTGAACCACTTCTACAGTACACTGCAGTGACTCCTGTAAATGCAGCATGAATTTACCAAAAGAAAATCATGGAGGAGAGGAGGAAGAAATAGTGGGGAAAAAAATCAGGACCTTGTCTGGGACCAAACCAGTTGAAGGTGTAACAAAGCCTTGTGGGGAGACAGAAATGAAACAAAATAAGGAGCATAGGACAAAATTAAAAGGTGGCTAGGCATAGGTGCAACACCGGCCCATCCACAGCTATTTATTCACTTTTCTGTTTGTCTCCTTCAATTTGGCTGTGGCTGTTCTAGACTCTTGCAGCACAGCCTGCATCTGGGTATCGTTAAAGTGTAATAAAAGGACTACAGTGGCTATGTAGCTACTTTGATAAGCAGAGAAATCTCTCACTAACAAGAAAGGATAAAACCTTAAATATACTTCTGACTGTTAAGAAGACCACCTGGAAATTTAGATTTTTTTTTTTTAACCTCTTCAGGCCTCTTTTCCTTCCTATCTGCCTTCAGTCCCATGTGTTGTTTAGATCACCTGAAAAAGATGCCCCAACAGCTCACTGGTAATTCAGTACAGAATCATGTCCCAATTTAAATTTCCAAATACTTCTATTAAAGGGCCCAGGGTAAGTGTCAGAAGTAATCTGTTTCAGCTGCTTGCAGTTAGCGGTGCTCAACCTTCTGGGCCAGGTGAGTGGCACAGGGCTAACTGGGGGCTGGATCCATCATGGGGTCAGTGTGTGCGATTAGCCTGTGGGTATGGGCAGCCCAACCCCTCCTGCTGGATGCAGCAACAGAGCAACCTCAGGTGCCAGGTCATGTCACCCAGCTCTTAGGGCTCCCCGCAGGTCAGGAAATATGGTGGCAGGGAAGCAGTGGCAGCATTATTTGGCTGCTGCAATTAATGCTGCCACTACTCCCCCATCACCAGTCTCCAGACCTGTAGGGAGGTGCATGGTCCGCAACACACCCTGTGGGCTGGATTTGGCCTGTGGACTAGAGATTGAGCCCTACTGCCTTAGAGTTCAGGGTTAATCATAACCTGCTTTTAAACACTCCGTCTCTGCCTCCACTAAGGGCTTAAGTGTTAGTTAGCATGTTTAAAATAAGATAACAAGATATTTTCCTAATTCAGCTGTGGCCTTAATTGTACTGACTATTCCCCCAGTGAAGTGCATGGAAGTTTCAGCATTGACAATATCTGTCTCCTTTCACTCCTGCTCGTTATGCAGCCCTTAACAGAGTTGTGCGACTTCAGAACAGGCCCCCAAATACAGTACATACCCATTTAGATTGCAGAGGATGGAAGACAGTCCCATGATCAGGTTAGCCATAGAGATGGCATTGGCAGCATTCTTGCGGAGAAACTCCAGAGCCTGAGCCCGTCCTGTTTGCTCACTCAGGAACAGCTTCTTTGTGTACTGAAATACACCTGGAACCCAGGGAGAGACAGTTAAAGACCGAAGAACCTTACCTCTGCCTCTCCCACTGGAAATTATTTAAGCATGGATCCTTGAAGAAAAGGGGAAGGCCTAAAGTAAAGTGTGGAGTCTATACTTAAATTACCAAAGAATATGCAAATAAATGGCTCATGGGTCAAGCTGGGGAACATGAGTGCTCCTATTGAGTTAAACATAGAACTGACTTTCATGGGGATTCTTTTGCAATCTGTCTGGGGACACAGATTTGCTGTTAGAAGGGGATAGAAGCTTCTTGGCCTCTTACAATTTTCCTCCTTACATGCAAGTAAAGACAACAAAATGCCAAAGAACAACAACAATATTCAGTCAGTTTGGCTTTAAGAGTAGATGCAAAACCAGTGGAATGGGGGTAGGGAACATTTTATATTTAGATCCTTCCTTCAGAATAGTTTACTTTTGAGTCTGCTCTAGAGTTGAAGAAGGGGAGCTCTTCCTGTCACAGGAGAATAACCAACTGTTTTCCTTTGGGAAGGCACATAGCGGTTCTGGGTGTGTTTGTTTTTCCCTTTCATCTGCCTTTAAACTGGCCAGCACTGATACTTGTGCTTCCTTTGACAGCTGTGGATGCTGAACCGCCAGTCAGGCTGTATCCTGTCTGCCCCACAGAAAGATATTTAAAATGAGATTAGCTTCCAGATGCTTTCTGAAAAGCATGCATGCTGCCTGGAGTATTTTCATGCACTTCAAGCCTAGTTTTACACCTGATTGCTAGGCATTGAGATTTCTCAGCTGAGTCAATCTTAATATGAGTCAGGCATCTGCAGCCCTTGCATTCTTATGTGCATGGAACAGATTTTTAGGCTTAACCTTTGTCTTTTTCCATTTTTAGTCCCTCTCCCCTGAATAGGACATTATAGAGAGGAGGAAAGACTGCATCAATGACCATGTGATATCAGGCTGTAGCCTGAAAAAACTGCTACTTTTACAGATTTATTTTATTCACAAAAGGTGACATTCATTCTTGTACAAAGGGTTAGTCCTAGTCTGTGCTTCAACTAACCCTTCAACAATCCGGCTTAAGTGGCACATAAGGCCTTGAGGTGGCTCAAGGTGATGGGAGTTTTTAACAAGCAAGTTAAACTAAGACTGGGAGGAGGGAAATGAATCAGGTTCCACGACACATGCAGCCAGAGACAACATCATATGAAAGCGATTCACTCTTCAAATATTCAGCCTAACTTCCCCACTAGCTTCCATTCATCCCCTTCCACAACCACACACCACAGTTACACAATAGAATATGCATATATTTTAAAGCTTTAGAGAAATGTTCTGAAAGATGTTTCTAGCTTACTCCCACATCCCCATATCCAACCACTAAAACAAACAATACAAACCCTATTTTACTTTGAACTCCCCCCCCTCCCCCAAACTTACAATAAAAGCCAACCCCACTTGTTAAACTCTATTTATCTTATATACCTATAGGGCTACTCTTTAGAAAAAGTGTTAAGGGTCATGTCCTACTAGTGTGTTTTGCACCCTGCCCTTGACGTGTTTCCAAAGCCAGGCAAGTTCATGAGATTCTTCATCTGAAAGAAAACAGCATGTCAGAGCAAAACAAAAGTCAAAACCATCAATGTGAAACCCGTCAGGTTGGTTTATCTGGGTTTACCACCCTCCAAGCCCTCCCAGGGCTCATACTGGGCCAATACAGTAAAAGCCAGCATTTTGTTAAAACCCATCTTGACCAGAGTTTCATTGGCACTCGCTCCAGTGAAAAACAGAATTATCAAGATGGATCCATTGGTTCCATGTTAGGAAATACCACTTGTGGTTGCGCTTAATTTTAGTTTCCTTTTTACACAAAAAACGACAGTTTACTTTTGAAAATAACCACCAAGAATACCCCATTTAAATTGTAAAACTGTGTCCATTCTAGGCATTCAGAGAACAGAGGGAGCGAGTCACTTAAAATTAATACTTGAGCAAATAAAACATGCTTAAGGAAGACTGAAAATCTCGTTATCCCATATCACAAGTCACCCTGCAGTTTATTTAACAAAAAGCATAGCAAGAAAGGTAACATTTTGGGAATGGATGATTTATATTGGTGAACATTTGAAATGCTTAATTAAGTAACTGCATACTAAATGTAAAATTAGTGATCACGAATCACAGTGAATTGTGATGCCTGCTTGTTAAATAGCAGCATTACCCCTGGTAGAAAGGCTCTCGAGATAAAAGGTACAGGAATGTTCCCTTTGCAAAGGTTGTGCTCAGCAGAGATGATGGAGAACAGTCAGTAACCTCCAACTACATGAGTTACCTGGTTAAAAAATATTGTTAAAAATTAAGTCTGAGAGAGAGATTTTCATAACTAAAAAAGTAACATCTGGACTCTGGGTCTTTTTGAAATCTAAGCAATTTTTGCACATAGCTTAAAGTAAAAGAACACAAAGGTCACAGAAAACAATGAAAGGAAGGGGACATACCATACAAAAAAAAAAATCAAGTAGTTTCATGAATTAAACTTGTTGATTTGGCATCAAAACCATTGCTATACCTTAGCCACTATGCACCACTCCACCGCTGAAGTCGCTATAAACCCCTCTTACCCATCTGTTTAAATTAAGTCTGTGCTTGCTTTGTATCACTTCAGCAGTACAAAGCTATAGAGTATGCTGGCGATGCTGGTCCATTACATATGAAAGCATAAGGCCAGTTACAGAGTTTCTAGTTTTCAGACTCTATAGACCATGAGTTACACGCCTCCAAAGCAACTGAGTTACACGCCTCCAAAGCAACTGAACTCAGCTGGATTACATGGACGCAGTCCAAGGAAGAGTTTAAATTCTCTAATGCAGGGGTGGGCAATTATTTTGGGCAGAGGGCCACTTACTGAGTTTTGGCAAGTCATTGAGGGCTGCATGATAGGCAGCCAGGGGCAGATAAATATTAATTTTCTAAATTTTTTTAGGGGCCCAGCAGGCTGGATAGAATGGCCTGGCAGGCCACATCCGGCCCCGGGCCACATTTTGCCTGCCCCTGCTCTAATGGTAGACTGGAAACATTGCTGAAGACACATTTTAAAATGCAACATAATTGTACTTCAATTCTCACTTCAATAGTCACATGAACAGAAGGGAGAGAGAGGGTGAAAAAAATCCCAATATTCTTATCTGTAAATGAGAGTGACAAAATAAAAACCACCAACAAATGGTGAGAAGCCAGCTCCAACCATTTTGTTCAGTCATTCACTTTATGCCATAGAGCAAAATTAGTCTCTGTGGAACACCACTGACTTCAGCAGGTTCATACTAAGGGGAAGTCTATACCATGTAAAAAATTGGTTTTCTGTTACGAGTGTTCTTGTGACAGATTCTGCAGTCCTTGTGCACTTCTCTGAAAACATGGGGGTTCCAGGTTTTTAGCCCAGTGCAGGAAGCTCACTGTATCACTTAACATCTCATTTGAGTCCTGAAAATAGAAAAATGTGTAGGACTTGAGCTGAATACACCCTTGCAAACTGTCCCCCTGTACAGGGATACTCACCCAGATTCCAAGATCTATTCACTCCAGCCTGAGGAGCATTTCCCCATGTTACACATTCCATTTTGTACCCGTTTGCTTTGCTTTCTGTAAAGTTCACCTGCATTCTAAGTCCTCCAGCTCGTAACTCTTCTTTGGGAATGTTTCCCTTTAACTGAAAGGGGACTTGTTACTCCTCGGTACTGCCCTTGGAATGGAGTCATGTTGTAGAAAACATCTTTTGGTTCCCATTTTACACAGCTGGATTCTGTCCCTCAAAGACAATGCTTGTTCCCACCCTTTTGCAGAACAACCTGGGTGATTATTTCCAGACCCTATTTAAGTACTGACTCAACCAGATCCTATTAGCTACATGTGCTGGACATGCAACTGCAAGGTAGACATAATAGAATGCATGCTTTATGTGCTAAACTAATGTTTTAAGTGAAGAGCTCCCTTCATTCACTCCCAAAACACCAGTTAACTGTGCCTTGGTTTGGTGCAGCAGGTGGACATTTACAGTTCATACGATACCTCTCAAATGGAACATATCTGCGGTGTTTACACTCAAGACGAACTACCCCTAATATATATTTCCATTATACTATTTTCTCTGCTTTTGAATCCCTAAGTATCATGTTGCGTGCTGAACTTACAACTGTTCCTTGACAGGTAATTACAGCTCAAGCAATTTTGTGTATGTTTTATGAGAACTCAGCTACTAATACACAGCCAAATGCAGCAAGAGCAAAGTGTCAGAAAGATTAGGATTCAAAAACCTTAGTACTGCTTGTAAATGTTACTGTTCTGTGTGTCCCCATTAGCGTCATCTTCTCTTCTTTGCTCCCCACATTAAACTGAACAATTGGAAATACATACTCAACCTCAGGAGCAAACTGCGTTTTCCCTTATCCCTGATTTTCTGTCACAGTTGAGAGGTAGAGCAAAACTTATTGCAAATAATGCAAGTGTTCCATCCCCAGGCAGGGATAGAACTAGCTCATACTAGTAAATTCCCAGAATGAGCCTTGCAAGTTTCTTTTGCTAGATGCCAATACAGCAACACGTACAAATTAAAAAATATCCAAGATCTCTGCTGGATTTTTTTAAAAACAGATTAAGATAACAGCTGTTCTCCCACATCATGAGCTTCTTCAGAAGAAAAAGAACCTCTGAACTTCATCTGCCAGGCAGAAGGCTTCCCCCATTTTTAACACTGTTACTGGGTTTAGTTTTAAGTATCAAAACTATTTTTTATATGAACTTCTACATTTACACTACCATTTTAGCACGTTATATATATAAGACCCCAATTTTCATTTAACTCATTCTGATGAGTATCAGGAGCAACACCACTGAAGGTAATGGCATTACACCAGCACAAATGAGATAAGAATCCTGCCTCCGCAGTCCTTCACACCTTTACAAAGTGGGTATAAATCAAACCTATAGTGTCAGTCTTTTTCATTAAAAAAAAAACAAACAAAAAAACTAGCTGCTCCTTCACTCAACTCAAGTAAGATCTACAAGAGCTGGCCCTCAACCCTAAGTGATTTCAACTGAAGTTTTGTGTGACTGTATCATGAAAAATGCAGCCTTTCTAGCCTACCCCTAGTTAGCTCTCACTCTGATCTAGCAGGGACCTGTATCAGCCCCACACACCAGTAAATCCTTAATAAGGGGCTTGCTTGGGCTCTTTGTGCTATGGGGAGTCTAACTTCTGTGAATTCATTTTTACAAGATTTGAAAGGAGAAATATATTAAGCCACAAGTATGGCATTGAGGATGTTATAAAAAGGAGGATGAATGCACAGTTGTAACATGGGTTAATAATTTGTGTAAGGCTATAGTTGGAGAGTGCCTAATAAGTCAAGCCTTTAAAAAAAGAAGTCTACACCTATTATAAGACTGAACTGTGACATCAATGAAAATCCAGCCTCCCCAGGACAGCCTTATTAGAGAAAATACAGCCTTTGAATTGTCAGCACTGACTCTCCCTCAGCCCACATTTGTAAAGAAATGAAAGTGGTGATACGAAAAAAAACACAGCGGCTTGATTTCATTCTCTCAGCAATAGCAATCAGCGTGGAGGTTTTCAGTCACATTAAAAGTGATTAGCTTCAACAGGTAAAGCCCAGGCTATTTGGATGTATATTCTTGTTGGTCATTTTCCAACAAAGCAAGCCATTAAATTTACTAGACATATAACAAATTCTTTGAAGACATACACTATGCCTATCAATAGTAATGGAGATCTCTACAGAGCAATAAGCTATGTACTCCACAGTGTAAATTTTAGATATTTGTCCTCATCCATCCCTTCCCTGCTCCCACTGATTTCAATATAATTTTGTCACTGACTTTAGGGGCCCAGTCCTGGTCCGCTCGAGTCACAGGCCCAATTTTCATCATATATCAGGTGCGTACAAGGCCAACTGCCTCTGACTTCAGTGGCATTGCTTCTGGTTTATGCAGGAATAACTCCACCAACGTGAAGAGGAGTTTCACCATTTTAAGTATCAGGCCTAAATACTATTAATTCCTTTAAGTATTTTCTGGCACATCTTGAAATAAGATGATGTGGTTTAAACAGCTAAATCCTACTATCCTTATGTAAAACTCCCAGTGGGTCAGATTTTGATTTCACTGGTGAAGGTGCAAGCTAACTTCAATGGTCTTACTTTTTATTCTGAATTTGCCAGAGTAACAGATACCAGAATCTGATCCATTGACTTGGATTGCCTGCATACAGGCTAATGGATAATAGCCCAGAGAAGTACAGTTTGGAAGCAGTATTTTATTCCTTTTCCTGTGACTTTGTTTCAAGTTAAATATCAACCCGCTAGTTAAAAACTAGTTCTTCTGAAGAGCACAGCAGAATTAATGAAAACCCATGACTGAATTTTAATTGGGGTGTTACTGACCACCTCCGAGTTGCTGCAGACAGAACTTCTCCCCAGCAGAAATCTTGGATTTTTAAACAATCAGTGAAGACAGAGAAAAATAAGGCAGCAATGAAAGGATTAGAATCTTCATGTCCAAAGATGCTTTTGGCATCATAATGGCTAGCTGATGGCATCAGCATTAGGCAGAACATGGATGGAGGGCACTTGAAGGATTTTTAGAAGAATTTAAGTATGAAATTGGCAAATCGTTACTGTTCTGTTGTAAAAAAGGAATTATCCACTGGCCTCCAGTAAGGCAAGTCGGTTCCCTTTTTGAGTAGTGTCTTTCACAATAGCCTGAGTACATTTACATCAACCATAATTACTTGGGGAAGGCAGTTGTTAAAAACATTCCATTCCGCTTAATTCTCTCCTACATCAGCAAGACACTGCTGATTTCAGTACAGTTACTCCAGATTTTCATCAGTGTGAAAAAAAAAGCCAGGCTCACTACATCCAGCTTTCAATGAGACAGTGTAAGCTCCCCACTTTTAGAGGTACTATTCCAGCTCACACTGAAGCTAGTGAGACCCTTTCCAACAGAAGCTGGATCAACATTTTATGATATATGGGCCACATTCTGCTTTTGGATGCCTGCATGCCTCTCCAGTTGACGTCAAAAGGGGTTCTCTGCAGAGACCACAAAGGCAGGATATACTCTCGTGGTTAGGAATTAAGCAAACTAATACAAGGAATGTGATAATGCTGCTGGTTCTTGGAGAATTTCCAGCACGGGCTGAGTCAATGAGCTCGATACAACAGAATTGTCCCAAGAAAGAACAAGAAAGTCAATCCTAGACTTAAGTCACCTGGATTGCAAGAGATAGACAGCTCCACATCTAACCTTCTACAGCAAAGCCTTCTCTTGCAAACTTCCACCTCAAATATCCTTTTCTCTTGGCTTTCAATCTTGGGGGTTTTTTTACTGCTAGGTCAACCAAACAATATTGAAATGGCTTAAGGAAACCCTGCTGAATCTGAAGAAAAATGCTGTATTTTTTCTGTCCAGTTAAATTTTCACTGGTGCCAAGAAATTGTTTGAGAAGGGGAGAAGGGGTTCTTTGTGCATAGTACAGACACTGCTGTGCAAGTAGGTTTCTTGCAGGGATGGCTTGTTTTAACAACAATGGGTTTTAATGTGGCTGTAAAATCAGCTGCCTGCTGGGGCAACTGAACAGACAGCAAATTTGCCTCTTGGCATGGACTGAAAAGCAAGATGACCAAGTTCAAATGATACATGGGAAAAGGTTAGAAAGCTATTAAAATAAATACACAATCCCACTAACAATAGTTCTAGGATGCTTAGATAGGATTCAAACTCAGTGCAGGTCTGATATAAGATGCTCTTCTGGCTGAAATAAATGCAGGTATTTCTCATAATTTGTTTACATGTTAAAATGTAAGTGAAAAGAAATAATGCAGGGCTTCCCCCAAGGTTTTAGGTCACCACGTGTGTCCAAATACCAAGCAGTCTCCATGGACAACACCCCAGACATTAAAGGGCTAAAATGCAGAAAAGTTCTGTCAGTTAGAGGAGGAGCAGGCAACCTTCTCCAGCTGCAGGCCAGAATGACCCAGCCTGGGTCAGAGACCGGCTGACACTAGGACTGGCCACCACCACCACCAGTCTCTGCAGCTGCGTGGGGGGAATGCCCAAAGCCAAAGGTCCCCTCCCCCACAAATGCTGCCTATGGGCCAGATCTGGCCTGTGGGCCATAGGTTGCCAACTCCGGAGTTACAAGGAACATTTAGGGAAAGAAGTTAGTTCAGAATATGAGCCCCCCGCCTTCCACTGCGGCTTTGGGGGAAACCCTGCGGGGAAGGTTGTGGGGGAAGGACGGTGAGCAGCGAAGGCTCTAGAAGGCTTTCCAGTAACCCTCCTGGGCATGTTCCCATAGCATTGCGTAGAAGAGAGAGCTTCAATGCGATTTCTAACAACATCCAGTTCTACCTGCTGGGAACTACCAAAGCCCAGTTTCTGGAGTCATTACCAATTTACATTTACTGAGAATCTGGGACCAGAGGTGGTATTGTTATTCCATGAATGGTTAGTGACCTGCTTCTTTCAGGTTCATATTCAAGGTACGCTTATTAAAGTGACAGGCATTTGGCTTACTGATCCTCTTCATCCACTTCTGTGACCACAACACCTTCCTTGTAAAGTAGAGGGAATCTGAGTGACTTCCAAAATAGCAGGAGAAAAATTCATCATAACTGAGTGGCAGAACATAAGAACAATGCAGTGCGGGTTTTTTTGTTTGTTTTTTACTACTTTTACTGGCACAGACTCTCGGGACAACAGTGAGGTGATAGGCCATAGTTGTTCGTCCCCAGTCAAGCAACCCCCACCCCGCTCATGGGGGGGAAAAAAACCTCACACACTCCAAATTATCCAACAGTCATACATGCATATTTTAAATAAAATAATTCTGGGAAGGAAGTTTCACTACCAAGTTCTCAAAACGGGTGTTAAACAGTAAGGACAAAAGATCTGTAACAAAGCCTGTGTCCTTTTAAAGGACACATTTGTAGTAAAACTCCCCTTAGCCTCAGTATAACTGGTTTTGTATGTCTTCAATTAGCTCAGTCTATCAACAAAACCCTTTCAGCAAAACTGCCTTAAAAATATGTACGTGCTTCTTCCTATCTAACCTGGTCAGGAAAGCATGAAAGGTGCTGCTTACCATGTGAGTTATCAATTTCCAGCCACAATTAAGCAAGGCAAGTCACACCTGAGTTCTCCAATACAACGAGCTGAGTTGCAAAGAGACAACAGCCTGACCTTCATTGCTCACCTGCGTTATCCTGCCAAGGTCACTGGACCCCAGCTGTCTTTCCTGCCTAGTGCAGGGGCTGGACCTGATGATTTTGCAAGGTCCCTTCCAGCCCCCTAACATTTATGAGCCTGACACCTTGTGCAGTCCTCTACTTTGCTGTCAAGGACCGGGTATAGTGGGTATAACACATTTAACTTTCCCATTTACTTAAGTGGGAAGATCAAGTAAGTTAATGGAGTTAGGCTGGTTTTCCATCATAGTAAGTGCAATCAGAATCACTGCACAATAATTAAAAACAGTTTCTCCAAGCTCAGTTACCGCAACTATTGTGGAAGGAGCATAATAAAGTCACACTGTATTCCTCCAAATCCTATAGCAAGGCACCCTGAGTTCTTTGAAATGCTAGCACAGATGACTAGAAATTGGCAGTAGCTTGCAGGAAGTGATTTTAAGAAACGGATGATTTTTCTTTCGGTTATATAGGAAAATGCCTCTACAGTCACTCCAAATAACTGTTGTTACAATAGTATCTCCTATGTTATTTACAGTTAAATTAATTTGTTTTGCATTTCCCTATTTAATACTGCTAGTTCTATTAGCTACAAAACTGCCTTGTAGAAGATGTCAGAAAGAAGCTGGAGGTTTTATCAGCTAGGCAGAGATAGGATAAATACTAGTTGGACTACGCCATTAAAAGAAGAGAATTAACAAGCACTGGAATTTTCATCGTTAGGCTTCAGCACACACATGCTACTGAAATGAAACAGATCAGTCACCCGTTCTTAAAGCTTCTATTCCTATGAATAATAGGAAAAATAGCTCTGCACTGAGATAGGCTTAGTTAACATTTGATAATTATCTTTAGAACCAGCAGTTCAACAGAAATGAAATTAAAACTGCTCTTGTAGCACAGAGTGGACTCTGGACATTTTATAATTATCTTAACTAGATATTAAGAGTGGCTAAAGACCAAATGACTGATTCTGACCTCTTTTATTCTGGTATAAGACCAGTATACCATTGATGTCAATACAGTTCCTTATGATTTATATACTACTTTAAGACAGAGCAGTCCAGCTCAAGGTCTCCAGAATGGCTTGAGGAAAAGTTTCAAAATTATTATATCCCAAACACACTAGCCAGCACAATTATATTGTCCTTTTGTAATTCTCTTGCTTTGTGGGAATTTCACCCATGATTCATTTCAGAAGATAGGTATAACCCAATCCTAGCAACTTAAATCCTGAGAAACTGCCTCACCAGAAGCTGCGAATGTTAACATCACCTTTCCGCTTACAGCAAACCGTTTCCAATCACACTTATCAGGGCAAGACAGGAAATTACTTAAAACACACTTTCCCCCCCCCCACAAAACCTTCAGTATTTAAATAAAAAGTCTGTTCTGTATGACTCACCTACGTCTATTTTATTCCATGGCCACAGGTGATAATTTACAATGGAATCTAATTAGTTGTTGCCCACTGCAATCTTTTTCTAGTTCAGAAGAGATGGAAGGCAATGACAATGAAGCAAGAGCACACAATTGCTAGTTCTAGCAGATTATAGTCTGCTTTCAGCTATCAGGAAAAAAGAGGAGCAGGGAAAAAGAATGGTATTTATCATTTAAGCCGGTCAGATTCACAGGCAGCACAAGCCAACCTATCTTTATACCATTTTTAATATTCACATCTAGTAAGAGACATTTAAAATCCCCAATAACATCTTCCAATGCTGACACTGATAGACATGTTGTAGAGAGGAGTCCAAGAAGAAAAATGCCTCTGTGCTACATGCTGCATTTTGCTGTAGTTGGGGTAATGACAGGTCAGAGATTGCAGTTTTCCCTTCTATTTCCACAATATATGGAGAGCAGCATATTATGGCACAGGAAACTATTAATCACTAAGAAAACATGATGGTTTTTAAGTTTGGGTAATTAGTAGGGTTGTGCAAAGCTTCGGGTGCTGATTCAATTCGGCCCAATTTGGTGGCCGAATCTCTGAATTCAAACCAAACCAGGGGACCAATTTAAAGGTCCAAATCGATTCAAAGCTCTCCAAATCTTCAGAAAAGATTCAGAGAGCTTTGATGATTCGGGCAGCCCCTGGTGGCTGCAGCAGGCAGCTCCAGCCACTCCGAGCTAGGGAGGGGACCATGGGGAGACTCCTGCCAGCTCCCCGACCCTTCTTCTCGCCCAGGCCCCGCATGGCTGCCCCACCTGCCCCAGCTCCCGGTACTTTAATAAGAAGCCCTGGTGCTCACCGGGTGCTGCCGGGTGGGGGGGCAATCCCTGGTGCCCCCCACTGCCCCACATTGCATGGGGGTGTCGGAGGGCTTGTGGCAGAGCTCCCCATGCAGCATGGGGCAGCAGGGATTGCCCCCCCACACACACTTGGCAGCACCTGCTGAGTTGGGGCTTTTTTCCCCCGCAAGTGCCGGGAGCTGGGGCAGGCAGGGCAGCCATTGCCAGGCTGGGAGACGGGCACAGGAAGGGCCTGGCTGATTCAGAGATTCAGCCAAATCGAATCAGGACAGTGATTCGACTCACCAAATCAAATCACTGTCCCCTGAATCAGCTGAATCCAAATCGAATACTAGCCACTTCGCACAGGCCTAGTAATTAGTAATTATATCATAATTACAAACCAGTTTGTTAAAACCCAATTGCTAAAGTTCAGAAGAAAGGAAGTTGGATCATGCCCAGGAATGGTTGTATGAAAAACCTTCTAGAGCACAGGCACAGTAGACCAGAGAAAAATGTCAGCTAAAAAGAATAATGAAACCTATCATGAAAGAACAAACAAACCTCTGGCAGTGTGGAAGAACAAACTTCACATGCATCCCAGAATCACACACGCTAATGTTAAAAATCGCCAGTCCAGTTCTGCTCTTAAAGGTGTGTACACAGTAACTAGTGACTATGAGGAAAGTCACATTCACGTATTTGAGGGAAGAGCTATATGGCCCTTTTCAGGCTATGATTCAACAGTCACTAAATTCAGTGTAAAGAAAGAGATTTCACCTGGAGTTATGTTGGACCCAAGTCAACATCAGTTCATACACATAACTGATTGTTACAAATCTATTTTTGTATAGAAGCTTAAAGAAAAGTACCTACATTCAAGCTTAATTCTTCCTCTGGAAGCTCAGACTGACCTGGATATTAATAATTTGAAGTTTAGTGTTTTCAATTCTTTGAGACAGAGATGAGATCTGTCTAAGTTTGCAGCCTAAATGCAGGAAATGTCTTAAGATGGGAGCTTTTGAGTGTTAGGGTGTTACAGAAGTCAAATTTAATTTTTCCAGATGCATTGAAAAGGACAACTTCTTGCCAAATTCATTATGTAAGCTGTGTATCAAATACATAAAGAAACCTAGTAATGGATTGTTAACCACAACTATTAAATCTTACAGTATATTTTGTATAACTGCTCATGTGATGAAAATCTGTAAGGCCAAGTTTTGCCCAAAGGCAGAATGTTCCTGTATACTTTGACTGAGGAAGCTGTGGGGGAACTGAAGCCACTGAGGATAAAGAGGTGCAGAAAGCAACTCCTTTCTAGGATCCTTTCCTCCCTAAAGAACCCCTACGCTTTTGCAGTTGGGACCCTGACAGGATAGTGTTAGGAAATGACCAGTCATTGAACATGGCATGCTCCTCTTTGGGTCTGAAGAAATCCAAAAGGCAAAATATATGAAGAAGTAGAAGGAGCAGTGCCCTGAGGGCCTGCGCTGTTGGTAGAGGGAAAACAGGGAGTCTCTCAATGCCAGCATCAGCAAAGTTACAGTCTGGTAGCTCTGCAGACTGTCCAGGCCGCAGCTCCTCCCCTAGGTCCTAGGAATGCAAGTGGTTAAAAATGATTCGTTATGGTAAGGATAGCCAGAGTCTGGAATGGGAGGTGGTGCTCTCCCTTACCCTGGGGGGTCTTTAAGAGGAGACTGGACAAGCACCTGCCTGGGGTCATCAGACCCCAGTGCTCCTTCCTGCCCAGGCCGGCAGGGGGTTGGACTTGATGATCTACTGAGGTTCCTTCTGACCCTAATATCTATGAATCAATAATATAAGCTGGTTGGAAAGCTTTCACAAATTTCCCCATTTTCCAACCCATTCCAACAACTCAGGAGTAAGTTTCTCCTTTAAGTGTTCAGATTCTAAAACTTGACTTTCTCTTTCGCTCATTTGCACAATAGCAAACCTTTGGCAAGTAAAAATCTGTGCGTGATAAATGGAACATTTATTCTGTGCTTCTTCCCTGGTCCCCCAGTTTGGATGGTTGCTGGTTTGTTTGTTTGTTTCATTTTTTTAAAATGGAAACAGAGTTGGATGAGTAGAAAAGTAGGGAGAAAGTAGCAAGACATGCTCAACATTGGAACCACTACTCACCAGAAGGGGGTGACAACATCCACATCTTTGCTGGATTTAAGCGGCAGTGGCACTCTTCTGCTACTGAGGGGTAATAAACACATGTATAGGAAGATTAGCTCATGCTCACAGTACCTATCCCCACCGCTTAAACTGCTCATCTAGATTACAAAATACATGACATAAGAGGCCAGCTGACTGGGAAAGGTTCCAACTCAACCTAAATAAACCCATTTTGCATACCACCTTATCATCTGTCATGGTATTTAAAGTTTTTATCTCCACATTTGCACACCCAGCTGCTCACCCACCAAATTCTCCAGAACATGGACAGCTCCTCTCAGTTGTGCGGAAGGATGCGTAGCTAGGTGGAAAACCACGCTACCCGAGTGATAGTCAGACGTTTTCAGATTTAGACTCCAGGGAAATTTGAAGAGACAGAAACTTCCTTGGCATTTACATCTCAGAGCACACTGAATTTATGAAACCCCACACCTTGTCTGTTATAGCTCCAAGGTGTCAGAGGTGCAATGTGAAGATACCATGAATACTTGGAAACTACAAACCTGCCCGCAGCACAAAGATCCTATTACTCTTTGCTTCCAGTAAGGGCGACTAGAACGTGTACAACCAATTTGTCCCGTGCTTCTGAACGATCAGAAGTGTACGCTGGAAGTGGATCAGACTGCTAAGATCTGTACTCTCTCTCCTTGGTTTTTTTCTTTTGGAGGGGGAATGAGGGAGGGGAAAGTAACTGGGATGCCTTCTCCCCTCTGCTATGATGCCAATGAGTGGTGGAAGGTGGTGGCAACTTATGAGGTGGACAGGTCTCCAGACATGCACATTTGGGAACAGCAGGGTATCGGGTCGAAGGTCAAAAGAGCCACAGATGCTGAGGACAGAAAGCTAGTTTGAGGGCTCTTCACAAACTCAGAAGGAAGAGGGTGCTCACCATCTTTGGTAAGTAATCCCCACCCCTTTTGCATTTTTATTTTAAACTTTTTGCCCTTGTTCCCCTCCTACCTCCAAGTTCCATCACTCCTCTTTCAAGTAAAATTGGGAAGGGAGCGGGGATTATATACACACTTGTTTTTCTGTTTTAAACTGTGGCGGGGGGGGGGAACATTCCTTTGGCAGCCTGAAAGCAATTTAATCCATCCACAAGAGCGCTACCTGCTTTGCAAAATATACCTAAAAAACACAGCAGCCTTACAAGATCAAGTCACTCGAGTGGTGTTCTTCTGCAGTGGGAACAGAGCCCATGGCAACAGTGCAAAGAGGTAAAAGGTCTTTCATGTCAGATATCTAAAGAATCAACATAATTTATTTTGCAAGGCGCTTCAGACAGGAATTGTGATTTACTGCACTTTAACCTTGACAGCATGAGAAATCTCCATGCAATTCTCTATCCCAGTAACGGGAAAGAGGAACTAGCTGCTCAGAGTGTGTTCATACCATCTCAATTCACCAGAGCTAACATATGTTTACATCGTAGTTAAGTGGAGGTTCAATCTGAACAGCAAAACTAGGAGGAAAAGCACAAATGTTATGAACCCAAGTTTCCCTGGAAACACACCCCTGCCATGGAAGACCATTATAATGCAATTAGGTAAGCAGCTGTAGTCTGCCTGCCAAAATACCAGGACAAAGTCAGAAGTTGCCACATCTAGTTTGTGCTTTACAGAAAAAAAAGAGAAAAAGGTCTGCAGCTGACTCGGCTGTACCAGGTATCTGCGCATGCAGACGCCATCTGCCTACTAGGGGAGAAAGTGGAAATGGTAGAAAAAGAAGACAGAGATCCCTGAGCCAAGCACCAATAAAACCAGGCTTGCTATCAATGTCAACAAGACTAAATGTGTGATCATACCCACAAAGGAATGAGGTAGAGACCTCTAAATATTCAGGAACAATCACTGCTGAACCTGGATAAAATAACGGCATCAAGGCAGAGCTCAAGAAGCCTTAAAATGCATTGTTACAGTACAACTCTCCAGCCTGTCCTGGTATGCAGACGTGAATCCTGGACGCTGAAAAAGTCACATGGAAAAAGACTGCAAATGCTTGAAAACAACGTGCTAAGGAGTATGCTTGGTGCAGTAGAAAGAAGTGTAGGGAGGAGAAGAAACAGCCGGGAACCCGTGGCCCTTTACAGAGGCCGATGCTTCGGGCCGGGCTGGAGCACAAGACTGCGCGGGCAGGAGGCCCCGAGGCAGAGCCGGGCCGCGGCGGGCGCAGCAGACAGGCGCGGGGCGGCGGGGCAGGGGAGGGCCCGGGTGGCAGGAGGCGGAGGAGGGTCGGTGCCGCCCGGGGGACGGAGCCTGGTGCCGGCAGAAGCCGAGACGAGGACGAGAGGCTCGGCCGGGGCGGGGCGGGGCGGGGCGGCCGAGCGGCGGGTCCCGACGGCTGCCGGAGCCCGGCCCGGGGAGATCCCGCCGCCGCGGCTCGGGCCGGGTGTGCGGGCCCGGCTTGTCCCGGCGGCGGGCCCGAGGAGCCGGGGGAGCCCGCTGCAGGCGACACGCGCCGGGCCGGGCGGCGGTGGCGGTGGCGGTGGCGATGGCGCTGCCGGGCCGCCCCGCCGCGCTCAGAAGGTTGTGGGAGCTGGACAGCGCCCGCGCCCGCCCCACTCACCGCGGCGCGGCTCGGCTCGGTGCGGTGCGGCTCGGCTCGGCGCGGCTCGGCTCGGTGCGGTGCGGTGCGGTGCGGCTCGGTGCGGCGCGGCGCGGCGCGGCTCGGCTCGGCTCGGCGCGGCGCGGCGCGGCGCGGCGCGGCGCGGCTCGGCTCGGCTCGGCGCGGCGCGGCGCGGTGCGGTGCGGCTCGGTGCGGCGCGGCGCGGCTCGGCTCGGCTCGGCTCGGCGCGGTGCGGTGCGGTGCGGCGCGGCTCGGCTCGGCGCGGTGCGGCGCGAGGGCGCGCTCCGAGTGCGGTTCCGCGCCGCCGCAGCCGCTTTATGGGGCCCGCGCGGGGGGGCCGCAGGAAGTGCCGCCCCGCGCCCACGCGATACATCCAGCGCGAAGCACAGCGCCGCGGCCGGCGGTCAGTCACGAGCGAGCCTGTAGCGCACTTGTGCGGGAGGTGAGGAACCTGGGCCCAGGGCACTGTTGAGTCTGAGGGCGTTCCCGCCCTCCCGGGAGAGCGATGCAAACACAAGCCCCCTCCTTCCCTCCTGGTAAAGCTCTGCCCCTGCAAAAAGGGCCGGGTTTTGAAATGAGAGAGTAGACAAGTGAGGGCAATCTCCTGTGAACAACCCAGGGCTGTTTATGAATTGCTCGTTAAAAAAATCTTTGGACAAAAGCTGCACAATCTGCCTTGGGAACTGGGACTGGAACCCAGCAGACATCCCTCCCTGCAACAGAGCACCCCCACCCTGGGCCATGTTCCCTCCGGCTTTCTCTCCCTCTCTCTCACTCTGTGAATCTTTTTTCCCCCCCTGCACAGTGGCCCAGCCTTAACAGGAATGGTGGAAAGATCCCTAACACAGCTTTTTCTCTAGGTGGATCATAAGGGCATTCTCCTAGGAACCATTGTGTGACTTTGAACCCATTAGGTGACACCCAGGACATTTCACACAAAATGTTCACGAGCCAGGGAGGTAGAAAGCAAGAGGTCAGACAAAGTGCAATCCGACAGACAGACCTCTGTCCTGTTGAGCAGCCTCCTAAGCACAGAAGAGCTGCTGCTTATAAACAGGCAGGACATTGGAGCCAGCCAAGGGTAGTAAGGCCACTGGCAACCAGGCCGAGTCTGGTAATTAGGGCCAGCCGAGGGCTAAAGCCCACCTCCTACCTTGACTCCTAACAGACATTCCCTGCCCTTCCCAAAGCCAAAGGAGGGCAACAGACCCAGGTCACCCTCTCCCTGGGAAAGTGTTAGTGCCAGACCTGGGAGCCCATCAAGTTGACCAAATTGGGGGAAAACCAGAGACAGAGAGGATGAGCATAGTCCACGGACGAAGGAAATCAAGAAATCAGGAAGTCACCAAGCAGGGCCACCAAAATGCACCCTAAAATTAAGAGCAATCCTAATGCCGTGGCACCACCTGATCAGCTCCCTGGTCTTCTGTAGGGGAAGTGGAGGGTCAGGTGATAGTTCCCCCTCCCTCTTGCTCAGACCCCGTCCGTAGGCCACTAACTCTCCCCGCTCACCTTGTAAGGAACTGAAGCACCTGACTTATGTTTGTGAATCCCACTCCTGGAACCAGGCACCTACAAGCAAGGCTTGGAGCTACCAAGTGTCCCCCAGCCTCTGTCCTTCTGCAGATCTGGGCCTGAGCCTTTGTATGTTAATTCTCCACCTGTAAACTGAGGCTAACACCTCAGCCCTGCTCTCCTATGTCCTGCCACGCAGGCTGATTGTGAGGCAAAACACATTAAGGTGTGCGAAGCACACAGCTCTCTTGGTAACAGAACCATGTTAGCACCATCAGCAGAGATCTATGCTGGAGCCTCGGAACTACTTCAAGCGTGCGAGCCAGTCAGAAACTGCCATGACGTCCTCCCCAACAGTGTTACTGTCAATAATCTGCAAAATCTTGCCCCCTTCATAAAACACCTTTACTTTTCTGTGCATCACCTCCAGTCAGTATTCATCTCATGTGGGACTGCCAGAGCTGGGGGAATTGTTCACTACATACATCTTCACTAAACTGTGGTCTTTTTTCTCTCAATTGCCAACTCTGTTTCTCACTGTCTGACCAGCTATAAGAGGTGCATAAAACAGCTGGAGTGGAATATCTCAAGCTTTTCAATACAAACTCTTGTCACCTCTCTTCCACATAGTCTGACGTGCTCATAAATTCTTTCATCCATGACCATGACTTGCTTTAGCAGTATTTCATGCTCTGAAGCCCAGTCATAGGCCATCAAGAGAACCATTGTCTGTGAATATTCAGCAAAGCATTAACTTCCTGACCATTTTTATGCTGGTAGGCTTTGAAAACACCTTCACCACCCAAATGAATACAAATCTATACATCTCTCTTCTGTTTTTCTTGTGCAATGGTGCTCAGAAAATATAAAGGTCTAGCTTTGCTCACAGGATGGCACCAGCAGCAGGAACTGAGCTATCCACCCTCTGGGCTCAGCTCAGGGCTGGATCCCAGTGCAATTTGATTTTGGATACTTCTATCTCTTACCACCCCGTGCTGCACCCCTGCTGCTACTGACTCTGCTCACAGCAACTTGAATGCAGTCCTGTTTTTCCTAAAGACCAATCAACAGACACCTCTCTTTTAAAGTTGCTATGGATATGTGTGTGTAACATTTTGGACAGGGTTAAATCTTGTTACCAGCCATTCATCTAGGGCCAAATCCTGAGCTCTTTAACTATTTTTCACTCAGCCTGCTCTCAGGCCAAGCTGTCACTGACTTGACTAGGAATTGGCTTGTGAACCTTAGGACTGGCCTTTTCATAAATGCTGCTTCCCAGAAACTTGTCTGTTGCATTTTTAGCAGGACAAAATAGTCTTTTCATTGCAGAATGGCAATGTGGTAGAGTGAGGCCTGGCTCTAGGCTGGATCATTCGTTCTGTAGAACTAATTGAAATAGCTAATGCAATTACTTGATTTGAAAAGTGTATGTTTCAAGAACAAAGCATCCCAGTTTTGCAGTACTGCAACACTATCTGAGGCACTCATCAGAGGTTTGGGGAACATACATAGGTCACACAGAGCGGTAAAGTCATAGCTATGCTAACATAGGACCTCATCAGATGTTTGGACAAAGCCAGGGAGTGCAAAGCTTGCAATAACTGGGAGATAAGTTAGTAGTGGTTTTTTTGTTTAACATTGTCCTGGTACATGGTAGCTCCTAGTACTAAGTAGCTGTCGATACCAGACTATTCTGGGGAGAAGCACCTCTCAGAGTCTGAATCTAGTTAAAGATCAGTCTGAGATGCAAGATGTGGACTCTCTTTTATTGGAGGTTTTCAAGAGGAGGTTGGATAAGCAATGATCTGGGATGATTTAAGAATTGCACCCTTGCATTCTTGCAGGAGCTTGGACCAGATAACCTTTGAGATCCCTTCCAACCTTTGATTCTATAATCCTGTACTGTTAGGGCCACTTTTAGCAGGTAAGCGTTACTGAAGGAAGAGTCTAAAGGACACTAACAGGGATAAGAAATCTCAGTGGAACTGCCTGCATGTGATTATGAATGCTGCAATTTCTGCACTGTAAGTAAGCCAGCAGTTATGTAATCAGCTAGTCCTGCAGCAAAGCAGTATGGGAGCTGAAAGAAGCTAGCACACTCAGCCAGCTGCAGTCCATTATGAATGGAGAAGGCTTAGTTTATTGCATCGGGGCAGAACTGATGGCATTTTTTTGTCAAGTTATTGTGTTTTTATGGAAAATAATATATTGAAATAAACAAAAAGCATGGAAAATTTTCACTTATTTATAAAGTTTCTGGTTTTAAAACAAAACTAAAATTTTGCACTGCAAATTTTGTTTCCTTTTGCAAAAAATAGTAATATTTACAGGTTTAGGATTTCAGAGGATATTATCCCCTTTTTCCTATATTTTCCTGGGTGGCAGGAAATAAGGAGGGATTCTGGATCAATTGCCAAACACGTCTCACAGAAAGCTTTATGGGGAGAAAGGTTAAAATTTCAAACTTTCCTTAGGAAAGCAGCAGCCTTCTAAGACAAGCAACTTGAGGCCTATGGGCTGGATTCAGCCTCCCATGCAATTCTTCCTGGCCCGTGAAGCCCCAGGGAATTCTGCATTGATTTGGCAGTGACAGTGCAGTGGTAGTAGCAGTGGCAGAGAGAAGTGGCACCGCCTAGGTCAGAAGCACCAGTCACCCTTGGACCAAGCTGCAGCATTTCAGGCTGCTGTTTAGAAAATGTTTCTGACCCTTGCTCTAATGCAATACAGAGGACCACCTGCCATGAGGTGTGTGGACACCTCCTTTTTGTGAATCACAGCTTTGGGTTAAGCTGATGGACCTCAAGGCTGAGCAGTGGAGCTGTCCTGGGGGAATCTTTGCAGACAATCAGTTAGCAGGAGTTGCTCAACCAAGGTCATCAGGATCCTGGTCAAAAGCAGGAGCTGCTTCCATGAAACAGGTCTCTCCAGCCTGTTGTGAAAGTGCATATCTAATCTTCACTGGTCAAGGGTCTCAGTGTCTGACACTGCCTGCAGAAAAGCAAGTGGGATGCCTGGGTAATCTCAAAAAGAAACAAACATGGGTACAGGTAATACAATGACTTGGATGCCTGTGTCGCTGCTGTCCATCTCTCCTTTGGATGCCTGTGTCGCATGGACCTCTTTCCCCCCCCGCCTCACATCCCATTCATCCCCCCAAAGTGTGATGAATGCATTGCTTGAATTCACTCCAACCAGCCCAGCTGCGACAGTGGTAAGGTAGCGCACTCTATTTTTCTATCCCCCCCCGGAGAGATGTGAGGTAATAACACAACAGATAAGGATCTCAGGGCAAACCAGTGTTCATCACGTATCTCAGGATGGACAGGGGGTAAGACAGACAGTGGGCATGGGTGATCAGGTCACCCTGAAACAAAAGCCAAAGGGCTCTTATTGAGTAAATTTAGACTGACAGAAATACATTGCTGGAAGATGTCTCCAGAGCTCTGCTAGCCCACCCCTCCTCCAGTGCAGGTCCTGATACATTTGTCTAATATATGCAATATGGCTACACTTCAGATCAACGCAATTTACTGTAGCAGGCAACCCTCAATCCTTCTAGATTGTGTTGGATGCGTGAGAGGTCACGAAGACCTTCAATGCAGGAGTATGGAGGGGGTGGAGGCTGCCCAGACCTTCCACCCCGCTTTAGACCATTGAGACAGACTTGGAAAGGCCAGACTGGTGCCTCAGTGGGTGTGCTACATGCACATGCAGGAATCAGACCTGGGTCTCCCACATGACAGACAAGGATTCTACCACAGAACCACAGCAGCAGGGCAATGCACTGTACTTAGCAGAAGAAGACTAAGCTGACCGACTATCCCCAGGCATGCCCTAAGGACAGTGAGGTAACTGCCAACAGTTATGGGAAAGCTCAGAACGCCAAGGACTAGTTTAGGTAAGGAGATTAAACAAGCAAAGGAAAACGTATGTGGAATATGGTGGCAGAAAAGTTCTGACATTCAGATCCATGGGGCTGTGGGAAAGTGGGTGTGGGAAGCTCCTCTAAGAGTACTTAAAATTAGATTGGACAATGCATCCTCATTTATTCTGCTGGGCTGTCTCCCATGGTAATTGGCAAGGAGATGTCAGATTGGACAAAGTCATTTAACTGATCACTTATTTCTGTCATCTGATCTTACTTAGACCCTCTAACAATGGGAGAGTACCACTGTCACCAGCCCCGGCTGTGTCTGCAGAGAAGGGCATTAGGGAACTTCCCACTCCTACTGGAGTACTTATGTAGCAAAGCCCAAACTCAGGCTGGGCGCTGATGCTTTCAAAGTTTGGTCAAGTCTAGCTGAGATAGGTCCAAAGCCCTGGCAGCCTTGCACTAGCAGTCCCGCCATGTCAGCACTGGGGTTAAACTAGTGCTAGGAGATGTGTCTTACTTCTGGTGGCTCAGGGCCAACGAGGCTGGTTTGGCATCTGAGCAAGAAGCAGAAGCAACAGTTCCACTGACTTAGGAAGGAAATTTGAGGTGTTCAGTGTTTAGCACTCGCAGCAGTCTGAAGTGTGTTAAGTGCCACAGCTATATGCAGAAAACCTCCCATGAGTCACACAGTACTTGAATGCTGCCTGGCATGCAGGGCACTGCCCACACAGTTTGTGTCGTTGGCTCCTGAACACTATTGCTACCAGACCATTATTAGCAGCAATTTGACTCTATTCTTGGCTGAAAAGGTAGCAGTGACTACTGAACTGTTGGCAGTCCTGAACCTCTGGGCAATAAAACCACCTATAAAAAGGAGATGAGTAATGGCAGCAGATAGCCCTTTTTGCCATACGAGTATTTGGAATGCAACAGGGTTTTAGAGCTCTTGTTTGCTGCCATAGTAGGCAGTGTCATGATGCATACAGTTCCAGTGTTTGGGGCTCGCAGGCCTTTGCAAATGAGAGAGAAAGAAACTGAATAACAGTTACATTATATGTCACAGGAGAAAACGCAGTCCTCTGAAATAGCTGAGCTAAGTAGAACGATGAGAGTGTTTTCACTCTGCCTTCATGGGGGACATCAGAAGTGGTGCGCCACATTTTGAGCTCATCTCATTGAAGAAACTCCATTGATTTCAGTGGTGTTATGGCAGATTAACACCAGTGTCACATCATCTGAATCTGGCTCAGCACTGCCCTTTCCAGAATCGGTAGCCCTGTGAGCAGGAGTATTTCCTAGCAGTTAGAGCATAGAAGTGGGGTTGGGACTTGTGGATTTTACATCTGGATAGACTTCGTAAGTTTGAACTAATATTTACCTTCCTGTGGCCTCACCTTCTCCATGTGTGCAGTGGGTCTGTCTAACAGGGCATCACGAGACTTGATAAAGGAATGCCTATTAATGCCTGGAGACTCTCAGATCATAGAGAATGGGAGGAGTATGACACAAGTGGCTTAGATATGTCTTAACAACTCCAGAGGCATGAGTTTGAGGCTCCCTCTGGGCTCAAGTTGAAGGCTACCTCCAGGTGACTCTGCTTTAAATGGGTCATTCAGCTGGGGAGTCTAAAGGAAATTGGCCACATCGCTCATTTCTGGGTTGGTGTGATTACAAAACCTAGAATGCCTTATGCTATCCATGGGCTGCTAGGCTCAAGCAGACTATCACAACTCCAGCTTTGTACCTTGATGGCTTTTGGCAAGCCTGGAGGCCTGACATGTCTAGAACCCACCACCAAACACAAAACTTGACAGGAAAAGGCACAGGGTAGGTGAGCCCATATAAAAAACATTGGTCAGAAGTGAACATGTTATATTGCTAGGACAGTGGCCACCAGTCTAGCTAATCTAAGCCATCATCACTGACAAGCTTGCACACAATATGGAATTGCCTCTGCAGTGCAGCTGAGTCTCTTGTAAACCTCTGAACATATATTCCAAAAGTTACAGCTCCTGCATCCACCTACACGCTCTCTATATTCCCTTCAGCGACCATTGCACTATTCCTACCATTTTCTTCTTTCCTTTTCTTTCTTTTTTTTTTTTTTTGAGCTCTTTGTTTTGGATCCCTGCATTTTCCTGCATGTAGATGCAAGTCATTGCCTTTAAGAACAATACCTATTATTATACACTACAGTTAATGGGAACAATGAAAGTTCAGAGCCCAGGAGAGACTACAGTGAGGAGGTGCCCATGATGTGTCAGCCTGGGCATACGTAGAACACCTACTCTTTTTTTTGTTGCAGCAGATATGCAGAACATGAGAAAGAAAAGGTGCAGTACAAAGAAAACTTGGTTGCAGTGGTTTCAATTGCATGCAAAACTCTCTGGGGATCCGTGAAGAAAAAACCCTGCAACTTCACTGTACCATTTCTTGCTAACTTTTCCAGGTGCTGTTAAGATGCTGTCAGCATGAACATTTCTTTGTCGTAGAAGAACCAAGTAGAGTTGGGAGGTAGATGGTCTCTCTGTCCTGTATTAAGTTTTGAGATTTCAGATCTTGTTTCCTGTTCCATAGTAGGGAAAAATGTCAAATTCTCAAACAATTTTCATCTGGTAAAAATTTTGGGGGAAAAAAACTGCTTGAGCCAATGTAAATGTTCTTCATAGAGAGTTTTGAGACATTTAGATTCCGTTTCTACCCCTTTTAATTAAACAATAAAAGCTTTACTACAGGAAGCTTTAAAATATAAAGCTGTTTTAAATTAGAAAAAGGCTTTTTTAAATTTAGAAAATACCAAAAGCCCAATCTGATTATTTCAAAACCATGTCCCTACTTCTGTTTGAATCAAGGCATTTCTCAAACTGTCCTTTGTCTGCAACAAGATTTGCTTTCAACAAATCTGTATTTTTTCAATGAAAAAACATTGCATGCAAAAATTCCCAGCCAAGTCAACCAGCATTAGCTACAGCAAAGCAACCACATCCCCACCACATCAGAAAGACACATTTCAAGTATCAGAATAATCAAAAGCCTACACAAGATTAACCGCCCTTTGAGCTAGGTACCCAGGTTTTGTAGCCAATGTCCCACAAAAGAATGAAGTGGCTATCATGAAGTTCAACTATTTTTTACTTCCCCAGCCTGAATGACTGGGTGCCCATTTACAGACTGGGGCTTGGGTCTGGAGTGAGGCCTGCATTCATATCCCTGGAGCTGTAGCAGGGCACGTTAACTGCTGTGGCCCTGTGCCTCATCAGAACACAAGGAGGAGGTAAATTAATACAGCTCTGTTTATCTTCCCACACTTTGACACCTAAAGTGCCAAGTTTAAGATTGCGCCTTCCCCGTGCAGCTTCTCCTTCCCAAGCTGACTGGCAGCCAACAGTTGGCTGGCCCACTCTATTCATTCAGTCTGGGAGGCTGCAGCTTGCATTGCCCGAACAGTATGTCATGTAAAGGAACTCCTGGCAGGAGCCCATCACAATACCCTTCCACCTGAGTTCATAAGCTTTATATAGGGAAAATGCAGTGTCTCTTCACTGTTCAATTTTTGCCAGGGTCAGTCTGTCCCCGCCACCCCTGAATTACTGCTGCCTGCTCTGTTGGCTAGAAGAGCACTAACTTGTCCCACTTGGACAGGACAGTGGGAGCCTAGCAGGAGTGCAGTGGGTTCTCTCTGGTAGGTGTATAAAGGGAGGCTTGCTACCGAATGCAAGAGAAATGTCAGCAAGTTTAGTGAAGCTTCCAAAGCACAGCGTGAGGATGGAGCCCAGGGCTTCTCTCTCCACGACAGTGCCCTGTCTCACAAGCTGAAAAGCCTTTTCCAGGCCCTGTGTCCCAGCCAAGAAATAGCTTCCACACTGCTCTGTGTCAAACACTAGACAAGAAACTCTCCTGCCTTCTACAAACAGAACCAGCAGAGGACTGGATGTGTAATACACTATAAAACAATTGGAATCAGCTCTCAGCCACTGCCCCAGTGCCTCATGCTCAGCATGTGCTATCGCTGTGGCAGACTGGCTGGGAGGACTTGGCTGCACAGAGCAGAGAGTGTGCTCAGCCCTAGCAGGAAAAGGTGAGCCCTCCACTACTGAATGTTGGAGCCTCCAGCTGCTCAAAGGAGAGCCAGGAGGCCGGCACATGTGAAGTTGGACTGGATGACCCTGTGCTCCCTCTAGCCTTACGATTAGTTCCCACTGGGGCCTGGAGTGTCATCCGGTCTTCTGAGTCTCAGCTGTCCCACAGGACAATGGGGTTGTGCCTTGCCTCACAAAGGAGCTGTGAGAAAAAGTATGTTAACATTAACTTGTAAGGCATTCAGCTATGGCAACTGTGCATTTCACTCTTTACAGACAGGTGTTAAGAAGGAAAATGAAGCGGGATATCGTCTAGCTACAGTGACTGCAATGAACAGAGCAGGCAGCATGCCTCCACCCTCCAGGGCAGGGCCCTAATGCACTAGAGACAGAGAACTGCCTCCTCAGCTCGTGTGAACTGCCATCAGGGTGTCACAGAGTGTGGTGGAGTGGTGGTGACACACCATCTTTAGAGCAAGCTAAGAGCTCCCAGCCGGGCCAGCATTTACACTGCCTACTCTGAGTGTCCCTCAGCTTCAAAAAGTTACCTTTGGTTCTGAAATCTGCACTCAGGAGTTAAGCATTTTGTAAGATTGGGCTCCAGTACTGTAATTCCCTTTCAGTAAGTTTTGCAAAATCATCCCAAATCTTCAGAACATGACTTTGTCCTGTAATCAGACAGGGAGTGGCATGCTCTAAGCAACCAGTCAACACTGATTTTGTCTCCAGTAATTCCACATATTTGCAGTTTTCATTCAGAAATTTTTTTTTAAATGATCACTTGCTCATTGAAACACATACATGTTCTGGCTCTTGACCTCATTTTCTCCTGACCTGACTAGGCACCCAGTCAGGTCATCGCTGACATCTAGACAGAGGAAACACTACCAAAGTACAACATTCACTTTGCACTGGCTCCAGTGATGGCACTGATCGGGGGTCAACACCCTACAGCCCACAGGCCAGATCCAGCCAATGAAGCCATTTCATCTGGCCTGTAGAACCAGGGGGCTTCTGCAATGTTTCAGTGGCAGGGGCCTCACCCACACAATGACTGCTGTGGTCCCCTGCTCCAAAATGTTGGCGACCCCTGAAGATTAGGGCATTGGTGCAAGTGTGATGACCAATGTTTCATTTTGCCTGGCCATGGGGTTTCCTTCTGGGTAGCTGCAAAGCCAGCTGGCATTATTTTTAGAATAAATTTTCAATGGAAAATCAGGAAAGTGTCTGCTTTCTTCAGAAAATATCACTGTTTCATAACAAAACCTTCAAACCCCTTAAATTAAACGTTAACATTTTTTGGCAGAACTTGAATATTTTTGTTTGTTTGTTTGTTTGTTTTTGAGAATTTTTCCAATTTGGCCAAAAGTTTTCACCTGCTATAAGCTGGAAAATATTCAACATTCTTTTTATGTACCTCTTTTTAAATGTTTCTTGTTTGACAAAGGTTGACATTTTCCTCTGAAAATTATATAAAAATTATATTTTTATGTCTAAATTTCTCCAAGGGTAAATAAACCTTTTCTGATTAAGGTTTGATGTTAGCAAATAAGGATTTTATTCAAAAATCACCTCAGTTCTAGGTAAGGAGATGGCCCCAATCTGCAAAACGTCCTTTTTGTTTTAACTGACCAAGATTTCTCAATACTGAAGTAAAGGGAAGACATCCTCCATGCTGAGATGTCTGGAATTTTCTTGTTCCCAGACTTTTTTAAAGAATAGGTTGTTAGACAAACACCTGTCTAGACTGGTCTACATGCTCCTGGCTGGCCAGTTGTGACCAGACAGAGACGATCCTGCCTTAAGCAGGGGGTTAGACTGAATGGCCTCCTTGGTCCCTGCCAGCCCCACTTGAATCTGATTCTCCACATGCTCTTGCCAGGCACTTTTGAGGTGCCCAGTTCGGCTCCCACTGCAGTCCATGGTCCTGATTCTGTGCAGAAGCCAAGGCTCCCTCACTGCCCAGTAGAGAAGCCCCGAGTCACAAATATGGCAAGGCTTGCTCTCTGAAACATCTGGCCTGCTGGGAATGATTAAGGCGTGACTTCAAGTCCCAGGTAAACATGGTAACAATGCATGTGAAGCCCAGTTTAGCCCGGAACATATTGCTTCAGATTTTATGAGGGGAAATAAACCGGCCAGTCATGTGGATTGTAACAAAACATCCAGAACTTATCACTTTGAGCTTTGCTTTTTAAACACACCAAAGCTGAGAGGTTTGTGGCAGAGGGCACTTCTTTCCACTTGTCCAAGGGTGAACTTTCCTACCTGTGGAGCAAGAGGCAGCCCATCTATGTACACCTGCATTTGCTTGAGGGTGGGTGAGAAACCAAGGAGGTTGTAAGGCAGCTCCATGACCCAGGCCTGTGCACTGCTCCAGTGGTAGCCACAGTGCATGTAGGCTCCCTTCAGGCAGGCTCATCACCGTTTCACAGAGAGTTGTGATTGGTTGGAGAAATACCTGAGTGCACCCTTCACTTGCTGTAGGCAGCCTGCACTGTTTCTACTGCCTGAAGCACAGCTACGGATGTGAATGTCCCTGTGGCAAGGCAGGACAGCACTGGGAGCCATCACTCCTTCCACAGGCACTTGCACCAGTGGTAGCAACAGCAGAAGCTGCAAACTCCACATGCTTTTAAAGCCTGGACCTGGCCACGTGGAAGTGAAATGCCTGTACTGACATGCTGTCCGGCAGAGAGGGCGCATGCAGCGTGTGGAGAGGTCTGTGGCCACAGGGGGGTCAGAGGAGGCAGATGAGGCCTTGCAGTGCCCCAGGAAAGCAGCTGCAAGGTGAGGAGTGGTGTACGGGTGACACCAGGGCAGCCATTGACAGGGGGTTTCCACCAGAGACAACAGGGCCAGGCTGGGCTCTGCTGGCACAGACACCTGGGCAGGTAGCATGGAGCTATGCTGTTGGCTGCAATCTGCACCAGAGCAGACTGGCCAGTCTTGAGGGGAGGGGGTTGGGGGAATAACACTGGGCTAGTGCAGCTCGGCGTTCTCCGCACGAGGGCAGCTATGCCGGGGGCTGACGCGGAGGAATGTTGGGAGCAGGCAGAAAGCTGGCGCTGACCTTCCTCCTGTGCGGCCCCACTGCTGTGCCAACGTGCATCAGTGATGTAGCCTACCATGAGCCACAGGTGTATGACTAAGTGTGAAGATGTGCCCAAAGGCCTGTGTGATGGACACTACACAGCAAACTGGCTTCTTCTTTCCTGACATGCTCCTGGCTAGCCATTTATGACCAGTGCTTGTGCCAAGCAGGCCTACAGGCAGCAGTCATTGCATGGCTGCTCTGGCCTCTAGCCCCATGCCGCTGCAGCTGGGGTGCTAGCAGGGCCAGTGGTAGCTGAGCACCAGCCCCAGCTTTCTCAGAACCCTGGAAGCAACAGGCCCAATACAATGCACTCATTAAGAGCACAAATGTGAACACAGGAAGGCACAGGCTGAAGACACTGAGTCAAACTGGATTTACTCAGCTCCAACAAAATGAATGTGGAGGGGAGAAAACTACCTATACGTGATTTAGCATTTAAAGACAGTTCAGGTTCTTACTAACCCTAAATCTTGATATGATCGTACCTCCCTGGAGGCAGGGAAACTTCATCTTCCAGATGCTATAACTTGAGAAGAGGGAATGGTAGGACAATTTATTAACATTAAATTCAAATTAAATGTTAAATTTAGCAAGTTTAAAATTACAGTAATAACAGATACAGCAACTTACAGCAGGCACTACACATAGCATGGCACAAATTTTCTTTTGTTCAAGTTAAAGGATTGATTCTGCCTGGTGGAAACAATGGTAGGCTTTTATCCTTCTATGTGGACTATCCACTAGAAAAAGACAGTACATCTAGCCTAGAGACAGAGATATTCATCTGAGCTGAACTGACCTGTGCACACTGAATTGTGCCTTCTTCCATCTCTCACAAGCCTACTACAGTCACAGAATCAGAAGGCTGGATAGGACCTCGTGGATTCTCTGTTTTTACATATGATCCCAGACAGACGCTGGTCCAGAATCTTCCCAAAACCTCTGTGAAGGGAACTCCACACCTTCCCAGGGAGCTTGTTGACTGGAATGAACGTTTCCAGTCACAAGGATTTGTGAACATGTAACTGATAAAACCCCTATGGCTTTATACAGCATACAATATCTGCTCAGTGCCGGGATTTTATGCAACGTCAGCACTTGAATTTAAAGAGGCTCTAAGCTGGTTCTTCAAGCCTGTAACTTGGGTTGCAGGTTTGTTATATTTTCTGTTATGGTTCTTTGTTTATCAAATCCTGAGGGTGTGTCAAAGTCTAGCAAAGAAAGGCACCCGCTTTCCTGCACCCAGCTGTGATCCGTATTTAGTATTACATACCGAACAGCGAGACAAAAGGCAAAGATAAACTCATGACCAATTAATCCAGGCAGATGAAATCACCCTCCCAAGGCAACAGAGAAGTTCAATATCCAATGTCTCAACCCTGAGCCACACAGGGCATCCAACTGACCACTCCTCTGCAACAGGGTGGTATTGATTCAGATGGCTCCTGCACAGTGGAGGAGCCACCACTCATTTCCACACTCATCGCCTGAACTGTGCTGCACTGAACCAACCCTCTTCTCCTCCAGGGAAGGTACATGGTCTTCCCCACAAGTGAGACAGGTTTTCTGCCTTTTTCCTCCTCCATTCACTGGAACTGCACTGCTCTATCTGCCCACTGGTCCTTAAATCACAACAGAACAGGCAGGCTTTGTAGGCATTCCACCGCAGCTTAGCTTCGAACAGTGTGAGTAAATGCAATGGCTTGATGTCTGGACTGTAGGTACCTGGCCTCAGCCCACCATATTTGAACTTCATCTTTCTCTAGTTCCAGTTTTTGCATCTCCAACTACTGTACTCTGAGTTGTGACCTCTGCCTAGCTTCTAACCGCCCATCAAGGTCCCCTGCTCTAACCACTATCTAAGTTATCCTGATAATTTGGGATCCTAGTAATATATATATAATCATTAATAGAAATTAATTGCATGTGCAGGGAAGCCTGGCTGGCTGGCTGTGCTCATTATGCTTTAGCTTTACCTGCTAGGCTTCTTGTAGCAGATTAATTAAACGACAAAGACTTTGGGGTATATTTCTTAATAAAATTCCCTTTTATAAACAGTTACTAAATGATGAAAAGATGTAGGCATGTTGTGGATGCAACTGGCATATCAGATAGGTGTTGATAAGCACATCCACAGAACATGGTTCTTCTACATGCTAACAAGAAGTCCTGGAGGGTGCAGCAGTCTCCATGAAGAAAACTTCCCATTTGTTGCAGAAGAAACAGGGAGAAATCTTAAAAATGGTGTAAAATGTATCTAATTTGGTGCATCCTTTATTCCATGTATTTAAACAAGGTCCATTGCTCCCCAGTGCTGCACACAGCCATGTGATCGCCATGACGTGTTCTCCCTCTCAGCCAGGGGAGCAGGATGGCACTGGGAGATGCAGTTCCTTTAGGGATGTTGACCTAAAGGAAACAATGGGGACATTATCTCTTCCAATTGCAGGGAAACATGCTCAGTAGGATTATAGATGAGTAGTTCTGCATGTTGGTGTAGTGAAAAATTCCCATATAGAGTATAAGCTTACCCAAAGAACCTTGTCTGCATATAGGGTAGAACTGTTTCCCTCTGTGCGTCTAACTGACAGGCTTTTAGCTGCATAAGTGCCAAGAATGCCACTCACAAACAAGTAGTGATCCTATTTCCCCAGCAGTGTGGATGTGTAAGTACATGCACATAAACTGAACATGCATGTGTAGTGGTGTCTGAGGTCCAAAAAGAAGGTGACTGGAACCCTGCAACTGGGGGAGAAGGTCCCTCTCAGATTTCACCTCAATACTGGGGCGTTCGTCTCTCTGACTTCCTAGCCACCAAACCACAGGTCACGTCTTACCTGTATCATTTTCCGGCTCTCCTTTGGAAGCTGGACTCCTAGGCAGTCAAGAGAGAGAGATATGGGGCCAGGAGGCAGCAAGCAAGCCAGAAGTTTTTGGGCTTCCACACTGGAGGGTGTGGGGCAAAATAAGTACTGTCTAGGAAGGCGTCAGGTCCTGGGCTCCAGTCTGAACCGTGTGCCTTAGGGGACAGAAGTAGTCAATATATATAAATGGGCTTGTGCATGCAAGATGGGGGCCAAAAACGGTCAGGCAGGAGGCAAGAAAACTGCCACTTAGGCAAAGTGCAATTGAAGTCCACCCTTGGTGACCTTCCCATGATCACTGCTTCCCTTTCCACATGTCTGCTATGAGATGGGCTAGAGTCAGAGAGGGTCTAGGAGCAGGTAAGGAAGATGATAAAGGGTTTGGAGCCAAGTCATATGAGAAGCGGCTAAAGGAGCTAGGCATGTTCAGCTTCCAGAAAAGGCACTTAAGAGGGGACATGATAGCAGTCTTCCAATGCATAATGAGTTCCCATAAAGAAGAAGAAAAGCACATTTTCTGTCTTGCTGCAGAGAGGAGGACACAGACCAATGACCTGACGTTGCAGCAAAGTAAGTTTAGGTTGCATAACAGGAACAACTTCTTAACCATTAGAACAGTTAGGCAGTGAAATAGTCTGCTTAGGTTTTCAAGAAGAGGCTGGGCAGCCACTGGTAAGGTATGACACAGGTGTCTTATGCTCTACTATAGACTTTTCTGGTTGCTGCAAGAGGCTGGGAGGGAATTCTGCCCCCCTTACCACCTTGCTGCTACATGAATCAGGGGCCTGGGGTTTTTTTAAGCCTTCCTCAAAAGCACTGGGTGTTGGCTGCAGCCAATGCTGCGGATTTTGACTGGAGTGAGCCGGTATTCCTGTTGGGCCTGAAAGCTGGCTAGAAGGTTGTGGGTGTTTTTGGCAGTCTGTTAAAAATGTTGCCGACCTCTGTGCTAGATCATCTTTCCCTTAAAGCCACACTTTACTGTGTCTACATCCCCAACTCCAAGGCAGGAAGTTGTTGCACTCAAAAAGTTAGAGCCATCTCAGAGCTTGAGCATCAAAAGCTAACAAATTTTAAATCAAGGAGAAAGAATCAAGTTCCCTTAGACCAAAAAGAAAAATAGTTCATAGTGGAAAAGACAGTGGCAAGATAGCAAACTTCTGTGTGTTGGCGTGTTAGAGAGTAGGGCAGGCCAATGGCAGTGCTGTTACACATCTACCTGGTCCAGGTCCTTACTCCATTATTTAGAATCAGGGTAGTGTTTTCAGGAGAGCCTTCCTGACTGAGAAGTCCAAGCCACTTTGCCCCCAGGTTTTCAAGTGGGAAAGCCTCCAAGTGAATGTTTGGTAGTCTACAGAGTACATCCTTTATCTTCCATCAGGGGCTGGCAACTTTCTGCTACCATGGGCTGAAGCTCCTCTTTCCTATCCCTCCAACTCAAGCTGCCTCACCTGTGCTTACCCCTCTGTAAATGTCCCCTCTGCAATGAGGGTGAGCACCAGCATGAGAGAGCTGGAGGGAGGGCTGCTGAGCTGCAGAGGAGACAAGTGGCTCAGCACAGCTGCTGTGGTTGGGTCAGACCTTCCTGGGCCAGATCATTTCATGAAAGGTTTGATCTGGCCCAGGCGCCATAGGTTGCTGATCCTTGTCCTTCATCATTACAATCCAGACAAAATGAAGTCCCAGTCCAGAGTGCATGGTCCCCATGTAGTCCATCTGGGCTTGGATTGGGAATTTTGGTGTGGGTGCATGATAAACCAAATTTCTAAAAGCAATATATATTGCTTGGGGCTGCAGCTCCCTCCCTCAAGAGTCCTCAGCTGGACAGATCTTTCCTTCCATTGCCTCCAGTTACAGAAGAAGGTGAAAAGAAACTTAATTCATGTGCCTGAGAAGCAACAGGCCGCTGCTGCTCACACAGGCTTGGCAGGCCTGCTCCAAATGCACTACTCATACACTCTAGCCTGAACATGGCTGTTGAAAGAAGGGAAGGCCTTTGACACGCATATAGGATCTGCTGATGAGGGCAATCTCCTGGTGTGGTCCTGCTTCATTTGTAATCAATGGCTCATATGCCTGCTGATAGTGAACGGACACTCTCTGCACTTCAGATGCACCATAGGGTTGTGCAATGTACAGAGGAGGGTGGAAGATTCCTTTCTGACCTCACAGGTAAGCTGTTTTCTTCCCAGAGCAGGAGCTTTCATTCTCCTTATCCTTATCTGCAGAGCCATAAGCACTAAACCCAACAACAGTAAATGATACTGAGGTACCAGCAATGCAAAGAACATGAGAGACCTGTGTTGCTTTTATGAATATTGTATATGCCAGGTAGTTATTCTGTTGTTAGCTCAAAGGTAGGAAAGCATTCAATCAGTTACTTCTGGTGGAAGGAAGGGAAGAAGAATGGGATTAGCCCCATCACAACCCTAACCCTAACCCTAACCCTAACCCTAACCCCAGCCCCAACCCATTTCCTCTCTTCTGGTCCTGTTCTAGTAAACAAACTCTTCACGGCTGTTTGGAACAAGCTGTTCTCTCTCCTTGAACTTTAATACTGGTCACAGGCTCTCAAGGGGATGTTAAAGCAGAGGCCAAAATCCAGCTGGGGCTGTGGAGGTGCTGGTGTTGGAGAACCAGGGCACAGTAACTTGATGACCTAGTTTAACAGCATGAGAGAATCATGGGACTCTGTCCTGCCCAGGCAGGAGCTGTCACTTGGGAAGGCTGCCCATGGAAAGGTCAAAAGGTACAGCTTGCCTTGGCACTGTAGCAAGTGGCAATAAAATTGTAAAGCCCTGGTGTCTGTAAGATTCCATGCAGTAATTTTCCACAAGGAAACACGATGCAAAATATTTCATTCTTTATCCTGCTCCTGTAAGTCCTGCCACTTAATCAAGCTGCCTTTCCCCTTCTTCCAGTCCTAGGGTGCAACACGAGCGAAGAAACTCATCCACCTTTCAGACATGCAGTACAGAGAGTGTGCTTTTCTTTCTTTTGCCAGGCTGCAGAATGGAAGGCCCTGGCCTGGCACCGCTCTGACCCTCAGGCAGGGAGGGTGCTCAGGGGGCCAGGAGCAGGCAGCTATTTCATCCGTTTATGACCCACTTTTCCCCACTCTGAGTTCCCTATGTGCTGCCAGTGTAAGCATGGACCCGGTGCCTTAGACCTGTAGTCTCTCTTCGCTGCCCTTCTTTTTGGATACTTACACTATGTCCATTCTGTGGGATGAGCGAGAGCCCTGGGGCACATGCAGATATATGAGGTGGTGGCAGGGGCCCAGCTCAATGTGAGCAAGAGCACCTGCATTGCTGTGGGCAAGCTCAGGGACCCGAAGTCCCTGCGGGTCTCTGTCCCCCACGAGGGGGTCAGAATTTTTGGGATAGATTTCGAGCCTGAGCTGAGTGGCAGGACAGGGTGGGAAATGACAGAGGCAAAGGTAAAGCAGAGACTGGGGCCGCGGCACATGCACTACCTTTCCATGGGGGGTGAGGGGGTGTTGCGCTTGTGAAAGCGGTGTTGTTACTGGCGCTTCTGTACACTGCACTGGTCTTCTCTCCTTCCGAGCGTGTCGCCCGCAGGACCGAGAGGGCCGTGTGCATTTTCTTCTGGGGCTCCAGATGGGAAAAGGTTGCTAGGAAGACTTTGTACAAGGACAAGAGGGCTGGGGGCAGTGGCATGCCAGGCATCCTCCTGTTCCTGTGGGCTAAGTATGTGAGCCAGATCTGCAAGCTGGAGACAGGCACAGAATCCAAAACTGCCTGCCTGGTGAGATCTGTTGCAGGGCACATCCTGGGATGCTGGGGAGTGTTCACCCTGCCCAACCGCAGAGCGTGGATCGTGGGCTCACTGCGGTTCTATGAGATCCGAAACCAATGCCACAGCTTGTCCGGCCTGCAGAGCACAGGCCCCGCAGCCGTGAGCAACCACAAGAAGATCCAGAAGATGGTGAGGCTGAGAGACATCATCTCACCCGTGGATCTGCTCCTGGGCGAAATGTGCCAGGCTGTGTGGGAGCGCATCGACCACAAGGACCTGTGCAAAGACCACAAGGACCTGAACTGGCTAATAGTCCACCGAGCCCTGCCAGTGGGGGCCCTGAGGCACAGAGGGAGTCAGCTGGGGAGACCCAGCTGCCTGTGGCCCAACGGCCACGGAGCCACCGAGATGATCGACCACGTCCTCTGGCTCTGCACCTGCGCCAAGGAGGTATGGAAGAGGCTGAAGCAGCTCTGTGAAGCGGTGACCGGCGTCAACCGGCTAACCAGAGAAGCAGCGCTGTACAGGCACCTCACCAAACACCAAGGGAACCCGTCGGCCCGTTTCGACCTGTTTGTACCCTGTGTCAGGAGCATCCTCTGGAAGGCCAGGAACCTCCTGTTGTATGGGCACACGGACGTAGAGGTAGCGGGCTGTGTGAAAAGGGTGCCGAATGAACTCCAGACCTACTACCAGGCTGGGCCTAACTTTCAAAGGCTGGTGCAGATGGGGCCTGTCCCCTGCGGCCTCAGGGGACTGGCTACCCCGATTGTCCCACTAGGACCAGTTGGGCCCAAGGCAGTAATCTGGGCTTGCTGCAGGGATGAATTGCCCTGATCCTTTGATGGAGACAGGCCAGACCCAGGTCCTTGCCTGGCCTCATTATACTGTCCCCACGTCCTGCCCCACTAGGTCCACTCCCAGCCTAGCAGTTATTTCTGCATCCAAACCCATCCTATTCCCTAGGCCATACATCATTTCTGCCCTTCCCTCAGCCTCCATATCCATGCTGCTTCCCGTCCACCCTTTGTTCTTTCGGGGGTTCTTCACAGGCCATCGGGGCAGCTGCTGCAGGGTCCCCTTTTTCACTCTCCACAGACTTAGTGCTGGTCATGGTGGGGGAACTACAGGACAGCTGCATCCTTTCTGCTCTCCCCTTACTGCCAATGACCTGCCCATGATGTCGGGTTGCAGAAGGGGGCACTGCCTGCCTCCTGCAGCAGACCTGATTGGCTGCACTTCCCCAACTGGTTACCCCCAGGAAGGGCTAAAACCCAGCATGGCCAGACTGGCCCCAGCCCTGACTGAGATTCCCATTACCAGCAAGGAATAAGGAAGAGTCAATAACAGTGCTGTTCTTTCTACAGTAGTAGGATCTAGGGACTCAGTCAAGCATCAGGCCCCTGTTGTGCTGGGCATTGAAGTGACTCATAACAGTGTGTTAATCCTTCTTTAATGTTGTAGCATGTGGAGACTAGTGTCTAATTTCTCAGCCATCCTTTGCAATCTTGGATACTTAAAATAAGTCACATAAATCCATATGCAGGCAACTAAATAAACGGTCAGATTTCCAGAGACACCATGCATTTCCAACTGTTAGTGAAATCAGTAGGGCCCCACTAGACCTAAATATGGCTGGCAGCAGGTGCATTTATCAAAGCAGCTGCTTTTCTTATTCAGGCTGTGCAATCAATCAGAGAGACAGAGAAGCTAGTTCTTGTCAGCGAGTCCAAGGGCCTGGAATCTGCTCTCTGGAACAGGGTGTATTGAGTTCAGAGGGACTGCAATGGAGGCACCAAGTGCAAACTGAACATTATCCGGACCGAGCACAGCAAAACACTCCGAGAGAACACTGTCCTAGTTAGATAGCCACAAAGCAGAAGGCAAAGAGATCCCTTGTTTCTGCAGAGGGAATTTGGTTCAGGATGTCCTGTGCCAGCTCACATCACATGAGTGATAAGTATGATCCCTCACCAACCACTAGAGATAACATACCCCTTGTAAAAAGACCCTGCGATAAGGATGGCTTTGCTTAACAGCCCACATGGTGACCTGCATCAACAAACATACCACAGAAGAAAAATTCCCAGATCAAGACGTTCTTCATCAGCCAGTAGGGTTTATTAATAGCCCTTTGCATGTGGTCTTCACAGGCATCACTAGGCCAGGGTATTGGCTTGTAACATGTCCCCTTTGTTACAGTGATTCTGAACAGCTAAGCTGTCATAATGTGGTGGAGTTCAGATTACTGATTTGGTTTGTCCCTGTTAAAGAGGAGTTATGAGCAAAGAGCTCAGATTTTTGCTCACATGAGTTTCTACACTGTACCCAATAACCATGGTATCAGGATACTTCCTCTTACACTATATTGCCATAACATGTATGGCAGTAGGACCAAGTGGCCCCATAGAGCTAGTTGCTGTACAAGGCTATAGTGAGAGCACAGGAGTTCAACAGACTGGACAGACAAAGACAATCACATTCTCTCTACAGAGGAAAAACTGTGGCACAGATCCACTAAAAGGGAATTGAGGTGTTTAAGTCCAAACATCCAAACCTCACCCCACCCAGAAGCCACCTAGCCACAGGGGCACGTGGACTCACTAGGTGCCACATTGTTTAACCTTAAAGTTCCCCAGGCTCCTGCAATCCTGCCTTTGAACAGGCCCAGAGCTACCCCAGGTCAGCACCTAGCTCACACCTAAGGCAGTCAGGATCCAGGGACTGGGTGTTTTGTGCCCGTGTCCCCTGAGGGACCAAGCACCTAGACATGCAAATAAGCTTCACACCCAGCACTGGGTCAGGCTTCCCACAAAAGGTAGTTGATAGTGGAGGCTTTCCGTTACAATATGATACGGCCCACCTCCATGTGATAACCTGGTGATTGGCACAGTTGCCCAAGAACTGGGAGGCAGAGGTTCAAGTTCCTCAGCCTGAGGGCGGTGGTTAAATCTACGTCTCCCACCTCCAAGCAGAACACCCAGGCCATCAGGCTCTAAACCAGTGGTGCTCAACCTCCAGGCCGCAGGGGACTCCCCATGGGTCCAGCAATTTGGTGGCAGGGTAATGGTGCTAGCATTAGTTGTTCCCAGAGCCACAGCAATCAATGCTGGCCCTGCTCTCCCATCAACAATTTTCTGGACCCATAGGGAGTCCTGAGAACCAGATGATATAGCCCCATATCCCAGACTGCAGTTGGTCTATTGCACAAGGCCAGTCTGCGACCAGATCTGCTACATGGGGCTGGACTGTGTGCCAGATCACACCTGACGACTAACCCCATATTCTCAATCCACACCAGCCTCCTGTGGACTGACCCCATTCCCCTCACCTTGCCCACGGGGCCACAAGGTTGAGCACTGCTGCTATAGACTGTTTCACTTAAGGACACTTCCAACCATTCTGCCGATGCTGTTCTGTTGCCCGGAAAAAGATCAAGAAACGTCATATCCGAGAGAAACAGAGCAAGTAAGCATGGCTCTAGCCTAGTGATTGAGGCACTTACCTGGAAGGGGAAGGCCTGGGATCCAGCTCCTACACTCAGGACTCTCTCCGATACGTTAAATGGTCATTTGATGAAATGAGAGAAAGTCCAGGCCAGGCCATTTTTAGAACCATTGGTATCCTAAACCTGGTGGCCTTCTACGACTAGGTCACAAAATCCTTGGACACAGGTGTTGCAGTGGACATAGTTTTGCTGGATGTTAGGAAGGCCTTCAACACTGTCTCTCACCCCATTCTCATTAAGAAATTAGGTGACTGTGGCACTGATGCCTACACAGTCAGATGGGTCACCAACTGGCTGGAGGGCCGCACCCAGAGAGCGGTGGTGGATGGGTCATGTTCGACCTGGAGGGACATGGGCAGTGGGGTCCCCCAGGGCTCGGTCCTCGGGCCCGCACTGTTCAACATCTTCATCAGTGACCTGGACGAGGGGGTGAAAAGCACCTTGTTCAAATTCACAGATGACACTAAGATGTGTGGAGAAGTGGGCACGCTGGAGGAGAGGGACAGGCTGCAACTAGACCTAGACAGGTTACAGGGGTGGACGGATGAGAATAGGATGGGATTCAACACCGACAAGTGCAAGGTGCTGCCCCTGGTGAGGAAGGACCAGCACCATCCCCACAGGCTGGGGAACTCCCTTCTCGTCAGGGCAGAGGCAGAAAAGGATCTTGGAGTCGTCACTGACTCCAAGATGAACACGGGCCGGCAGTGTGGGGAGGCAGTCCGGAAGGCCAACCGCACCTTGTCCTGCATCCACAGATGCATCTCGAGCAGGTCCGAGGAGGTGATCCCCCCTTGGATGCGGCCCTGCGAGTCTGGGTAATCATGGCTGTGAAGGCGGGGGAGGCATTTTATGATCATTCACTGGGTGCCACCTCCTGGTGCGCGGGTGAATTTCTCTCGCTGCCATCTAACAGCAAGCCGAGGCACCACAGCAGTTAGCCCCTCCGGGGCAGGCTGTGACTGAGGATGGGGAGCAGGGCTTGGAGGAGGGCAGATGTCTGCTGGGTACTCTGCCAATTTCAGCTTATTAGTTAAGAAGAAAGGGCATATAACAAAGCGATGCTGTTTAACTGGTGTTATGAGGGAAATGCTTTTCTCCAACCTCAGTCTCCAGAAAGCAGCAGAGATTTTAATGGGATAATTTATTTCCGTCCCTGGAGTCCCGTGCTGGAGAGACAGAGCTTGCAGAGTGCAAACACAAGTGCTTCACGAAACACAAGCTCGAACCATAAAGGAACCCCAGAAGCCATCGCTCCTCAGCTGGAAAACAGTGCGATGCTTTGGTAACTGTGTGGGACTGTTAGAAATATTATTAAAAATGTATAATGAATAGAGTGTTGTTAGAACTGCACAGTTTGTATCTCGTACCTGATAAAAAGAAACACCACCAAGGACATCTCTCCCCTCTTGGCTAATTTACTATCTTTTTCCTATAATAAATCACACATACCTTCAAACTCGCTCTTCTTTCTCATGTAGATTACAGAAGCTGTGATTTAATTGCCTGTGTCCTTGAGAAAGAGAGCGGTTTGAACTTTTGGTAACCTGGAGAGCTTTCTAAGCATGCGTAATTAGCTAATGCATATATACCTATCCGCCCCGCATACTTAAGTAGTTAATTATAATGGACATGCGATGTATGAAGTGACGTATTTACATATATGTTTGTATGAACTGGAAATGAGTTGTAAGAGTTCCTGTTTCTGCACACGTGCCCAGGAGAAGGGGATAAAAGCCAGCTAAGAGTTTTCCTCGGGGGCAGAGTGGTCTTTCGTCTCCACTCTAACCCTATTTGCAAATATACCCTTTGTGTTGCTAATAATGTATGCCTGAGGAATTATTATTCGCGAGCCTCCAAAGAAACGAACCGTAATTTTTACATCAGGACAGTGGGGAGTGTTTTGGGAGGACACCTGTGGTGATTTTTTGTGGTGATTTGCGAACTTTTGGGAGGAAACACGGTATTTCTGTGGGAAACTTGATTATTGCTTCACGTGATGGGAGGTGATCTACCGGGGTGCACGTGGGCCCCAAAAAGCACTGTTTGCTTGTCGACTGACGCTGAAACCTCTGTAGACAGCACCTTGCAAAGCACCAGCTTTCCCTTTTTAAAGAGAGAGGAAAAAAACAACAAACCAGTTCCTGTTCAGATAGCACCGCTGGACATCAATTCTAGGGGAGAGTTTGGGATCTTTGGTGTAAAATAATATAAAATTGAGAACACAGAGCTGAGGTGACGGTGATATTCATTGCGTACTGACTTCGGAAAACTTATATTATACAGCGATGTATCCAGTGTGTGTGTGATACGGCTGTGTGTGTATACCGAGATTCAGATAGTGCGTGTGCGTGCCCGCGCTTGTATAATAGACACCATTATTAAGACGGTTCCCTCTTTTCTCTGTGTCTCCCTCCGTGGCGCGACTGGTAGAGGTGTTCAGCTCTCATCTCTGCGTCTCACCGCAGACCAGGGACGAGATCGTGCAGGTCTGACAGGTGTCATTGGGCAGCCACACTGAGTGACAAGAGAAACCCGCCTCCGTGCTGCCCTCCGGTGGTCCGCCCCAGCACTGCAGCCCGAGGAGCGGCGCCGCGGAGGGGAGCGGACCGCCCGCTCGGTGCTGCCCTCCCATGGCCGCCTCGGGGTATTGACGCAGCGCTGCTCAGAGCCGCCCTCCTGTGGCCGCGCCGAGCATTGCGGTGGAATGGCCGCTTGGGCGGAGTCAGCGCACCCCCTCCTACCTTCTCCCCTCTGATTGGCTTGTGGCGGGGCAGGCGGGACCAGGAGCCCGGCCTCCTTGTTCACATTCTGATTGGCTGCGGGGAATGGTGGGTGGGAGCGCAAGCTTCTGTTCGCCCATTGGTCCGGTTGCGATCCGCCGCGGCTCCGCGCAGTTGGTTGTCGGCCCGCTGAGCCCGGAGCCGCCGTCCCGCAGGAAACCCGTCGGGCTCTCCTCGGAGGTGGGTGGTGAAGTGCCAAGCTCTTTGTCTATCCCGGGGCCCCTTTCCTCCCCGCCCGCCGCCCGGGGGGCCTCCCTGTCTCCCGCATGTGCTTCTGCCGGCCTTTAAACCCCGCCTGCTCCGCGCGGGGAGGGCGGCACGAGCCGACTTGGTTCCGCGTCGCTGGCTCCGGGCTCCAAGCCCCGCCCCAGCCTCAGCCCCAGCCCCAGCCCCAGGAGGGCAGCGCGGCGCCGGCTGCGAGGCCCCCCGCGTCTCCCCGCCGCAATGCCCGGCGCGGCCACAGGAGGGCGGCGCTGAGCCCGGCTTGCGCTCCGCCTCAGGGGGAAGGCGAAGCCGGCTCAGTGCTGCCCTCCGGTGGTGCGGCCCAGCACTGCAGCCCGAGGAGCGGCGCCGCGGCGGGGGGCGCAGGCGCGGCTCGGTGCTGCCCCCCTGTGGTGGCGGCGCCGCATTGCCGCAGCGGGGGCCGCGGAAGCCCAGGCCCTGCTCCGTGCCGCCCTCCTGTGGCGGCGCCGGGCATTGCGGCGGGGAGACCCCCTCTTTTGCGGGGGCTGCCACGGTCTTTCGACCGCTCGGTAGCTCTCGAGCAGGCTTCCTGCCCTCCTTCTCGGGGGCGGGCTAGGTATTCCCTACCCGAGTCCCTGGAGACGAGCGCCCTGCCCATGGCCAGACGTTCCCGGCCTGCAGCCTGGAAGCAGGGTCCAGGTCCCCTTGATTCTCTTGTATACCGACATGCAGATGGAATGCGTGCGTGCGCGCCTGCGTGTGTGTGCAATACACACCATCATTAACACAGTGATCTCTCTTTCGCTATCCTTGGCGCTACTGACAGAGGTGTTCAACTCTCGCCTTTGCGTATCACCGCATAGCAGTGTGTGCAGGTCGTCCGTAGAGCACTGCAGCGCCGCGGGGCGGAAACGAAGCCGCTGCTCGGTGCCGCGTATTCAAGGAATCGCCTCAGTGCTGCCCTCCTGTGGCTCGCGCTCCGCCTTGCAGCCAGGAGAGAAGGGCGGAGGAGAAGGGAAAGGGTCGGGGTGCCGGCGCGTTTCTAACGGGGTTTCGTGGCCTGGGGCTCCCGGCACGTAACAAAAGGGGCCTCGTGCCGCGCTCCGGAGCTGCTTGCTGAGCACGTCAGCCGGGAAATTCAGCCGGGGAAATTAAACGGGCGCGGTGCTGCCGTGCCGTGCCGTGCCGCACTGCAGGGATTGCAGCCGGGCGCCGAGGCCGAGAGACAGCAAGCAGATCGGTGCCGCGGGCTGTGGTCCTGCAGCACATTGCAGCCGGGAGACAAGGCCGCAGAGAGAGGGGGAAACACGGCCTCGCTCGCTCGGGACTTGACTGGAGCAGGAGCCGCGGCCGGGGCGCACACACGACTCAGGGACTTTCATTCCGGGCCGGGATCTCAGGCCCGCGTTTTCATTGGCCGCCTTGAGGCAGGAGGCGATTGGGTGGATTGGCTCATAGGCGGGGTCAGGGCGGCTCCGCCCTTTTTCACTGTGATTGGCTTTGGTGGGAGAAGGCGGGTCCGGAAGAACGCCCTCCCCCGCTCGCATTCTGATTGGCGGCCGGGACCCATTGTTCATTAAAGTGCAAGAAACCCTTCAAAGCCCGGAGGCGAGACTGGGCCATAAAATACTCCAGCAGCGCTCCCGGGGCAGGGGAGTGACCGCTCTTCCTCGTGCACTCCCAGGGGAGAACGGGAAGGTGTGCAGAGACGGGTGTGAGAAGCACGTGTGCGGGCAGCAGCGGGCGGACACCACAGCCCCGCGTGAAGGGACGGGGCAGGGCTGTCTCCGGCCAGGGCGAAGGCTTTCCTCTAGCGGAGCGCCGATCCGTGCACGAAGCCGGGCGGGCGGGGAATGTCTCTCGCAGGCGGGCTGCGACTCCGCCACGGCGTTCACCCCCAAGCCACTGCTCGGGGCCACCGGCGCCGCATGGCAGCCCGTGGTGCAGGCGGAGCCGGGCGCTGCTCCGCGCGTGCCGGGAGCCGGGGGCGGCGGCGTGCAGCAGGGCCCCGTCGCGTCGGAGCCCGCGGGTGGGAGGGGCGGGGCGCGGCGGCGGCGCCCGCCGCAGGAACGCGGGTCCAGGCGGCTCCGCAAGCTGCAATGGGCAGCGTCTCCGAGCGGGGCGGGAGCGACAGTGTCCGCGGTTGTGCACCGCCGCGCCGTGCGGGGACAGGGGCCGAGCAGGGCGGGCCGAGTCAGTGTGCGCGCCGTGCGGGGAGAAGGCGGGCGCCGGGGACAGCCGGCCTTGCAGCCGCGCGAGCGCAAGACGCGGCTCGGCGCCGCCGCCCAGAAGGGCGGGAAGAGGGCAGGAGAAAAGGCCTCGCTCGCTCGGGCAAGGCCCGCGGGCGAGGTCGCGCCGCGCGGGGCGAAAACACGAGTCACGGACGTGGATCCCGGAAGGCCGGGATCGGAGCCTCGCGTTTCCATTGGCCACGTCGAGGCACGCGGCGATTCGGTGGAGTAGCCGCATGGGCGTGGTCAGGACCGCAAACCCATTCTTCACTCTGATTGGCCATTGGAGGATGGGCGAGCCCACAAGCACCCCCCCGCCCGTCTGCATTTAATTGGCAGCCGGGTCCGCTGCGCAGGCTTCTGTGCCCCGATTGGTCCGACTGCGATACCTGTGTCTGCCGCCGAGCCGCAGCCCACGTCCCGATGCCGGGCTGCCCGGCGGGTGGACCCGGCGCGCTGTGGCACTTGCTCTGGCGACCAGGACGAGTCGTGCGGGAGACTGCGTCCCCAGGGCGCGGGGCCGGCCGGGGTCTCCCGCACCAACCCCAGTACGTGAAGCCGGTCGCGTGTCCCGGAGCCCATTTGCTGGGGAGGCTCCCTGCCTCCTCGCCGTGCCGAGGCGGGGCACGAGGGCCCCGAAGAGCACCGTTTGCTTCTGGGCTGACGCTGAAAGCTCCCTAAAGAGCGCCTTGCAAAGCAGCAAGTTACCAATTTTTAACGGGAAAAATAAAAAGAAAACCCGTCGTTGTTCAGGAAGCGCCGCCGGACATCAGCTCCGTTCTAGGGAAGCGTTTGCGATCTTTGGTGTAAAAGAGTATAATTTTGAGAGCAGGCGGTTGAAGTGACGGAGTTATTCATTGTGTCACTTACTTTCAAAAACTGAAACGGTACAGAGATGCATGCAGCAAGGCTCTGTGTGTCCCGACCTGGAGCTAGTGTAACACGCACCCTAATGAACACAGCGACGCTATTACTACCTCTCTCTCTCGCTCTCTCCGTGGCGACAGTGATGGAGGTGTTCATCTCTCACCCTTGCACACCACCGCACCCGAGTGTGTGTCACAGGTGTCTCGTGCATCCACACCTGGTGTGGAGACGAAGGCGGCTCGGTGCTGCCCTCCGGTGGTGCGCTCCGAGCGCTGCAGCCCGAGGAGCGGCGCCGCCGCGGCGGGAAGCCACTGCGCCGCTCGGTGCTGGCCCCCTGTGGCCGCCTCGGGCTATTGACGCAGCCCGGGCAGGCGGGCCACAAAGCCCTGCTCAGAGCCGCCCCACAATGCGGCGGGGGGACCCGGGCGGGCACCCAAGCGGGCTCCGCGCTGCCGTCGCGGGGCTGGAGCGGGGCTTGGAGCCCGGAGAGAAGGACCCGAGACACAGCCGGCTCCGTGCCGCCCTCCCTCCTCGTCTCCCTGCGCGGAGCAGCCGGTTTTTGAAGGCAGAGAAAAGAAAGCCCTGCCCTGTGCTCTTCCCCGACGCTCCAGCCGGGGTTTCCAGCCGAAAGATGAGGGCAGAGAGCAAGCAAGCGGCCTGCAGCCCGGCCCGGCGGGACATGACAGCCGAGAGAGACGGAGAACAAAGGGCCCGCTCGGGGTCCCGCGGGCAGACCCCGCGGGCGGGGCAGGGAGCACATTCAGGGCGAGGGGGCGAGGCGCGGCCGGCATCGGAGGCCCGTGTTGCCATTGGCCGCCAGGAGGCGACAGGTGATTGGGTGGAATGCCCGCTTGGGCGGAGTGAGGGCGCCCTCCTCCCTTCTCCGCTCTGATTGGCTTGTGGCGGGGCAGGCGGGACGAGGAGCCCGGCCTCCTTGTTCACATTCTGATTGGCTGCGGGGATTGGCAGGCTTCTGTTCGCCCATTGGTCCGGCTGCGATCCGCACCGGCCCCGCGCAGCTGGCTGTTGGCCCGCTGGGCCCGGAGCCCCCGTCCCGCTCCCGTGTGGGAGACAGGCCCCGTGCGCGGGGCGCGTCGGGCTCTCCTCGGAGGTGGGTGGTGAAGCGCCATGCTGTTCGTCTGTCCCGGGGCCCCTTTCCTCCCCGCCCGCCGCCAGGGGACCTCCCTGTCTCCCGCATGTGCTTCTGCCGGCCTTTAAACCCCGCCTCCTCCGCGCGGGGAGCGCGGCACGGCGCCGGTTTTGTTCCGCGTCGCTGTCTCCGGGCTCGAAGCCCCGCGCCAACTTCATCCCCAGCCTCAGGCCCAGGCCCAGGCCCAGCCCCAGGAGGGCAGCGCGGCGCCGGCTGCGGGGCCCCCCACGTCTCCCCGCCGCAATGCCCGGCGCGGCCACAGGAGGGCGGCGCTGAGCCCGGTTTGCGCTCCGCCTGAGGGGGAAGGCGAAGGCGGCTCAGTGCTGCCCTCCGGTGGTGCGGCCCAGCACTGCAGCCCGAGGAGCGGCGCCGCGGCGGGGGGCGCAGGTGCGACTCGGTGCTGCCCCCCTGTGGTGGCGGCGCCGCATTGCCGCAGCGGGGGCCGCGGAAGCCCAGGCCCTGCTCCGTGCCGCCCTCCTGTGGCGGCGCCGGACATTGCGGCGGGGGGACCGCTCCGTTTGGGCGGCGGCCGCGCTCTTTCGCTCCGGGCTTTGGTTTGCTTTTGGAAAACTGCTCACGGCCTGCGGGGAGAGAGGACCGTTTTGAAAACATGGGCGCTGTGTGAAGAAAACCGGAGATTCGGTGAGCGTCCGTGTGTATCCGTGTGTGGAAATAGGCAGCTACTTTCGTGTCTGGAAGTTGGTGTGGGAATTGGAGGGTGATTTAGGCACCTTTTAATGCCACTCGTGTGTTGTGGAAAATTGTGCGGGGAGTGGGTAAATGCCGGGACATCTGGTTCTGGTGGGTGAGGGAAATGGTGTGGGCATTGGGAAACCTTTCTGGAGGGCACGTGATGGCTTTTGTGTGGAAAAGTGCTCTTTTTCTCTGGTGATTGCAGCCCCCTCATGGGAACGTGCTGGGCCAGCCCCTGGGCGTCATGGTGTCCGCTCGTGTGAAAGCGTCCGGCCGGCGCGGGGCTGCCCTTTCTCACACGCCCCCCCCGTGCCCCGGCCCTCGGAGCCAGCGTGTCGGCGAGGAGCCGCAGCGGGACAAAAGCGGGACTTGGGGCAGAAGGGCCCCCGGGACCTCTGGTGGCTGCGAGAGTCGCACCGGGCACTCAGGCGCCTCTGCGGGGCCTGCACCCGTCCCCGTGCCGCGACCAGGGCACCACGGGCGACACGTGAGTCCGTCTTTCTGCTTTGACACGCTCGGTGCACACTCAGCTTCCGCCTGGATGCACATGGCCACGTGCCCCGCTCCAGCGATAACACATCCAGTCATGGCAGCTGTAACTCTCTATATCTCCATCTCCATGTATAGCCAGCTTTCTATGTCTCCATCGCTCTATGTCTCCAGCTTGCTATCTCTCTAGCTGGAAACTTGTCTACCTTAAAATATCTCCATATCCATATATCTCCATCTCTCTCTCTCTCTCTCTCCAGCTGTACATCTATCTAATTCTCCTTGTATGTGCGGGCCCATCTACATGCAGCACTGTATACCTCCAGCTCTGTATACCTCCAGCTCTAAACATCTCTACCTCGAGAGATCTCCAGATCTCTATTTCTCCGTCTTCATATATCTACAGCTCTCTTTATCAACCCCTCTGTATATCTCCAGCTCTGAATCTCTCCAGCTTTATATATCTCTCTTTCCATATATCTCCTCCTTCATATATCTACAGCTCTCTATATCTACCGCTCTGAATATCTGCAGCTCTAAATATCTGCAGCGTTAAATATCTGCATTTCTATCGATCTCCAGTTCTGCATATCTCCACCTGCATATATCTACAGCTCTCTATATCTACCGCTCTGAATATCTGCAGCTACAAATATCTCCAGCTTTAAATATGTGCCTTTCTATCCATCTCCAGTGCTACATATCTCCACCTCCATATATCTACAGCTCTCTATATCTACCGCTCTGACCATCTCCAGCACTAAATATCTCGAGCTTTAAACATCTGCCTTTCTATATATCTCCAGTTCTGCATATCTCCACCTGCATATATCGACAGCTCTGTATATCTACCACTCTAAACATCTCCAGCTCTAAATATCTCCAGCTTTAAATATCTGCCTTGCTACAGATCTCCAGTTCTGCTTATCTCCACCTCCATAGATCTACATCTCTCTATATCTACCGCTCTGAATATTTGCAGCTCTAAATATCTCTAGTATTAAATATCTGCCTTTCTATCCATCTCCAGTGGTGCATATCTCCACCTGAATATATCTACAGCTCTCTATATCTACCGCTCTGACCATCTCCAGCTCTAAATATCTCGAGCTTTAAACATCTGCCTTTCTATAGATCTCCAGTTCTCCATATCTCCACCTGCATATCTCTACAGCTGTCTATATCTACCGCTCTGAATATCTGCAGCTCTAAATAACTCCAGCTTTAAATATCTGCCTTTCTATCGATCTCCAGTGCTGCATATCTCCACCTGCATATCTCTACAGCTCTCTATATCTACCGCTCCGAAATATCGCCAGCTCTAAATATCCCCAGCTTTATAAATCTCACTTTATATAGATGTACAATTCTGCATATCCCTGCCTGCATATATCTACAGCTCCGTATATCTACTGCTCTGAATATCTCCAGCTCTAAATATCTCCAGCTTTGAATATCTACTTTTCTATATATCTCCAGTGCTGCATATCTCCACCTGCATGTATCTACAGCTCTCTATATCTACTCCTCTCAATATCTCCAGCTACAAATATCTAAACCTTTAAATATGTGTCTTTCTATAGATCTCCAGTTCTGCATATCTCCACCTGCATATATCTACAGCTCTGTATATCTACCACTCTGAACATCTCCAGCTCTAAAAACCTCCAGCTTTAAATATCTGCCTTTCTATAGTTCTACAGTTCTGCATATCTCAACCTTCATATATCTAGACGTCTCTATATCTACCATTCTGAATATCTGCAGCTCTACATATCTCCAGCATTAAATATCTGCCTTTCTATAGCTCTCCAGTTCTCCATATCTCACCCTTCATATATCTAGACGTCTTTATATATACCGCTCTGAATATCTGCACCTCTGAATATCTCCAGCTTTAAATATCAGCCTTTCTATCGATCTCCAGTTCTGCATATCTCCACCTGCATGTATCTACAGCTCTCTATATCTGCTGCTCTCAGTATCGCCAGCTACAAATATCTCCAGCTTTATATAGCTGCCTTTCTATCGATCTCCAGTTCTGCATATCTCCACCTGCATGTATCTAGAGCTCTCTATATTTACCTCTCTGAATGTCTCCAGCTCTAAATATCTCCAGCTTTGAATATCTGCCTTTCTATATCTCTCTAGTTCTGCATATCTCCACCTACATGTATCTACAGCTGTCTATATGTACTGCTCTCAATATATCAGGCTACAAATATCTCCAGCTCTAAATATCTCCAGCTTTAAATGTATCCAGCTTTCAATATCTGCCTTTCTATACATCTCCAGTTCTGCATGTCTCCACCTGCATATATCTACAGGTCTCTATATCTACCGCTCTGAATATCTGCAGCTCTAAATATCTCCAGCATTAAATATCTGCCTTTCTATTGATCTCCAGTGCTGCATATCTCCACCTGCATATATCTAGAGCTCTGTATATCTACTGCTCTCAATATCTCCAGCTACAAATATCTCCAGCTTTAAATATCTGCCTTTCTATACATCTCCAGTGCTGCATATCTCCACCTGCATATAGCTACAGCTCTCTATATCTACCGCTCTGAACATCTCCAGCTTTAAACATCTGCAGCTTTATATATCTCCCTTTCTATAGATGTCCAGTTTTGCATATCTCCAACTTCATATATCTAAAGCTCTCTATATCTACCGCTCTGAATATCTGCAGCTCTACATATCTCCAGCGTTAAATATCTGCCTTTCTATAGATCTCCAGTTCTGCATATCTCCACCTTCATATATCTACAGCTCTCTATATCTGCCGCTCTGAACATCGCCAGCTCGAAAAACCTGCAGCATTACATATCTGCCTTTCCATAGATCTCCAGTTCTCCATATGTCCACCTGCATATATCTAGACTTCTCTATATCTACCGCTCTGAATATCTCCAGCTCTAAATATCCCCAGCTTTGAATATCTGCCTTTCTATAGATCTCCAGTTCTGTATATCTCCATCTGCATATATCTACAGCTCTCTATATCTACCACTCTGAATCTCTCCTGCTCTAATTATCTCCAGCTTTAAATTTTTGCCTTTCTCTAGATCTCCAGTTCTGCATATCTCCACCTGCATATATCTAGAGCTCTGTATATCTACCGCTCTGAATATCTGCAGCTCTAAATATCTCCAGCTTTAAATATGTACCTTTCTATAGATCTCCAATGCTGCATATCTCCACCTGCATATATTTAGAGCTCTCTATATTTACCGCTCTGAATGTCTCCTGCTCTAAATATCTCCAGCTTTGAATATCTGCCTTTCTATATCTCTCTAGTTCTGCATATCTCCACCTACATGTATCTACAGCTCTCTTTATCTGCTGCTCTCAATATCTCAGGCTACAAATATCTCCAGCTTTAAAAATGTGCCTTTCTTTAGATGTCCAGTTCTGCATGTCTCCACCTGCATATATCTACAGCTCTCTGTATCTACCACTCTGAATATCTCCAGCTCTAAATATTTCCAACATTAAATATCTGCCTCACTATAGATGTGCTGTTCTGCATATCTCCACCTTCATATATCTACAGCTCTCTGTATCTACCGGTCTGAACATCTCCAGCTCTGAACATCTCCAGCTTTATATATCTCCCTTTCTATAGATGTCCAGTGTTGCATATCTCCACCTTCATACAGCTAAAGCTCTCTATATCTACCGTTCTGAGTATCTGCACTTCTAAATATCTCCAGCGTTAAATATCTGCCTTTCTATAGATCTCCAGTTGTGCTTATCTCCACCTGCATATATCTACGCCTCTCTATATCTACTGCTCTGAATATCATCAGCTCTAAATATCTCCAGCGTTAAATATCTGCCTTTGTATCCATCTCCAGTGCTCCATATCTCCACCTGCATATATCTACAGCTGTCTATATCAAGTGCTCTGAATATCTGCAGCTCTAAATATCTCCAGCATTAAATATCTGCCTTGCTACAGATCTCCAGTTCTGCATATCTCGGCCTGCATATATCTACACCTCTCTATATCTACCGCTCTGAATATCTCCCGCTCTCAATATCTCCAGCTTTAAATATCTGCCTCTCTATAGATCTCCAGTTCTGCATATCTCCACCTGCATATATCTA